>NC_091954.1:32127692-32452335 GCF_031021105.1 Erythrolamprus reginae
TTGTGGTTTGATGTAAAAACTCATTGTGAGCAATCCTATAATGCAACCAAAGTATTGGATTTCAGAAAAACAAATTTTAATGCAATGGGAGAATATTTCGATAATGAATTAAAGGGGAGGGATAAAATGGCAGGAGCGAGCATCCAGTGGACTGTATTAAAAAAGGCCATCTTAAAAGCCACTGGACTGTATGTAAGACAAATAACTAAAGGTAAAAGGAAGAAGAAACCGCTATGGTTTAGCAATGATGTAAGGGCTATAGTCAATGAAAAAAAGGCTGCCTATAGGAGGTATAAAGAGTCTGGAAGTATAGCTGATAGGGAGGTATATAAAATGAGACAGAAGGAGGCGAAACAGATAATATATGCTGCTAAAGCCTCAAAAGAGGAAGAAATTGCCAAATCTGTAAAGAAGGGGGATAAAACCTTCTTCAGATATATTAATGATAAGAAGAAGAAAAACTGCGGCATCACGAAGCTTAGTACCGGGAATAATACATGCATTAATGGGAATAAGGAGATCGCTGACCATTTCAATAGCTACTTCTGTTCAGTTTTCTCAAAAGACACCTTACAAAATAATACTATAGAGGGATATAGCATTGCTTCCAGCTGTACGGATTCAGCTCCAGTGATCTTAGAAGCCGATGTCTTAGAAGAACTTGAACGATTAAAGATAAATAAGGCAATGGGTCCAGATGGCATCCACCCCAGAGTTCTTAAAGAACTCAGATCTGTCATTGCTACCCCCCTGACTGATTTGTTTAACCAATCCTTGTTAACAGGAGAAGTTCCTGAGGATTGGAGAATGGCCAGTGTTGTGCCTATTCACAAGAAGGGCAGTAGAGAAGGAGCTGGTAACTACAGGCCAGTTAGCTTGACATCAGTTGTAGTTAAAATGATGGAGACTCTACTCAAAAAGAGGATAAATCAGCACCTAAAAAACAATAACTTATTAGACCCAAATCAGCATGGCTTTACTGAAGGCAAATCATGTCAGACTAATCTCATTGATTTCTTTGACTATGTCACAAAGGTGTTGGATGAAGGTGGTGCCGTGGATATTGCCTACCTGGACTTCAGCAAAGCCTTTGATACGGTTCCACATAAAGAGCTGATAGATAAATTAGTGAAGATTGGACTTAATCCCTGGATAGTTCAATGGATTTGCAGCTGGCTGAAGCGTAGACATCAGAGAGTTATTGTTAATGGCGAGTATTCTGAGCAGAGTCAGGTTACAAGCGGTGTGCCACAAGGATCTGTTCTGGGTCCTATTCTTTTTAATATATTTGTGAGTGACATAGGGGAAGGTTTGGTAGGGAAGGTTTGCTTATTTGCCGATGACTCTAAAGTGTGCAATAGGGTTGATATTCCTGGAGGCGTCTGTAATATGGTAAATGATTTAGCTTTACTAGATAAATGGTCTAAGCAATGGAAACTGCAGTTTAATGTTTCCAAATGTAAAATAATGCACTTGGGGAAAAGGAATCCTCAATCTGAGTATTGTATTGGCAGTTCAGTGTTGGCAATTACTTCAAAAGAAAAGGATTTAGGGGTAGTGATTTCTGACAGTCTCAAAATGGGTGAACAGTGCAGTCAGGCGGTAGGGAAAGCAAGTAGGATGCTTGGCTGCATAGCTAGAGGTATAACAAGCAGGAAGAGGGAGATTATGATCCCACTATATAGAATGCTGGTGAGACCACATTTGGAATACTGTGTTCAGTTCTGGAGACCTCACCTACAAAAAGATATTGACAAAATTGAACGGGTCCAAAGACGGGCTACAAGAATGGTGGAAGGTCTTAAGCATAAAACGTATCAGGAAAGACTTAATGAACTCAATCTGTATAGTCTGGAGGACAGAAGGAAAAGGGGGGACATGATCGAAACATTTAAATATATTAAAGGGTTAAATAAGGTCCAGGAGGGAAGTGTTTTTAATAGGAAAGTGAACACAAGAACAAGGGGACACAATCTGAAGTTAGTTGGGGGAAAGATCAAAAGCAACATGAGAAAATATTATTTTACTGAAAGAGTAGTAGATCCTTGGAACAAACTTCCAGCAGATGTGGTAGATAAATCCACAGTAACTGAATTTAAACATGCCTGGGATAAACATATATCCATCCTAAGATAAAATACAGAAAATAGTATAAGGGCAGACTAGATGGACCATGAGGTCTTTTTCTGCCGTCAGACTTCTATGTTTCTATGTTTCTAATAGGAATGAAAACAAACCTGTAAAGACTTAGGGCGTTTTTTTGCGGGTTTTTTTCCTTGCACTGATTAATTCATTTTACATTGTTTCCTATGGGAAACAATGTTTCGTCTTACGAACCTTTCGCCTTACGAACCTCCCCCGGGAACCAATTAGGTTCGTAAGACGAGGTATTACTGTACTTCTGCTTAGAGTAGTAATACTTATGATTAGATGTCATATAAATCATTCCATCTATCATGCCTTTTTGATTTGAATTATACATAAAATACTAATAGATTCCATATTCTGAATCTGAAGCATTATTACTATCAGCAATCAAATTACAGAACAATTTCTTTCACTTTCCCTATCCTTAAAAACTAATTTTTTTAAATGTTCATGTTTAATTTGTTTTTGTGGGGGGGGGGGGAGGATTTTTTCATCCTTTATTTTCTTTGCTTTAATTAAAAAACTCCTTTCTGTATTCTGTATTCAATCCAGTTTTTAAACAAACGATTGAATCCTGAACTTGTGAACAGTCTTTTGGTTTTGTCAATTGATTATCTTTCCATAAACAAAGAATTTAAATTACTCTTAAAACTGCATTTTTCCCATTGAAGATTAATTAATTTATTGTTCTATTGCCCAAGAAATTTATAAATCTTAATCGATCCCAAGTTTTAGTTATATAACTCAAAAGTAGATTAAGTTCTTTAAATCAGAATTATTCAATCTTTCCAAGTTTGTAGATCCAGTGGGGGGGGGGAAGAGGGATGGTTCAACACAAATTGCAGCCAAGCACATGTGCGCAATTCCATTTGTCTGAGTAGCAGGCGCCTGCACCCGCCCACTGCTAGTGCAAGTGGAGATGTATGCGCTGCTTACCCACCAATTCTGTGACTTGGTTCTGAAGAGTTCAAGGCCCAATAGTGGGTCATCATCCGGGAGTTGGGGACCCGTTTTAAACCATACTGATCTCTGATTAACAAAGATATGGTTTTTGAACCAAAACAAATCAACAGAAGGACAAACCAATATCATATGAATAAATGTACCCTGGTCCATTGTATTTGTGTTGAAAGCTAGTCTTTCTGAAACAATCTCTGATACACCCAACAAATAATGAAAAAATGTATCTTGTTGAATTGAATTAGTCTTAACTAAAGTGACCAGATTTTAAGATTGGGAAAGAGGGACACCATTGAGCGGGGGGGGGGGGGGGGGGGCGGCTAAAAAAATTTAGCCAAAAAAAAATTAGCAAAAAAAATTTCTCACTCTCTCTCCCATTTTTCTGTATTTCTCTCTCTCCCTCCCTCCCTCCCTCTTTCTCTCTCTCCCTTCCTTCATCTCTTTCTATCTCTCCCTCCCTCTCTTTTTTCTTTCTATCTCCCTTCCTCCCTGTCTCTTTCTTACTCTCCCCCCTTCCCTCCCTCTTACTTTTTCTGACTCTCTTGCTCTCTTTCTCTCTCTTGCTCTCTCTCTTTTCTCTCTCTTGCTATTTCTCTTTCTCTTTCTTTCTCTCGCCCACTCTTGCTCTCTGTTGCTCTCTCTCTGTCTTTCTTTCTTTCTCTTTCTCTCTCCCCCTCTTGCTCTCTGTCTCTTGCTCTTTCTCTCCCTCTCTCTCTTGCTTTCTTTCTCTCTTTCTCTCCCCCCCCCTCTTTCTCTCTCTCGCTCTCTTTCTCGCCCCCCTCTCTCTGTCTCTTGTTCTCTCTTGATTTCTTTCTCTCTCTGTCTCTTTCTCTCTCTTACTTTCTCTCTGTCTCTTGCTCTCTCTTGCTCTCTTTCTCTTGCTATCTTACTCTCTCCCCCTCTCTCTTGTGCTCTCTCTTCCTCTCCCTTCCTTTCTTCTCTCTCCCTCCCTCTCCGTCGATGGCAGGCACCTGCGCTTCCTCTCTCACCTGCTTCCGAGGCAGAGCGCACTCAGTCGCTCCAAGGCCTGTTGGGGAGGAAAAGCGCTGGGATGGAGCCATCTCTGTTCGCCGGGTCAGCTGCTGCTTGGAAGGAGCTCCATCTGCCTGCCCCCAAGTACGGCCTGTTGGAGGAGAGGGGGGCAAACACCTCGGCTGTGCTTCCCTTTCCTTTTCCTCCCTTTTGCTGTCGCCGGCCGTGTTGGGGACCGCGGGAGAGGCACAGACGGAGACGGGACACCAGACGGCGCAGTGGACACATTGGCCACTGCCACCACCACTGCTGCGCTTGCCACGGGTGTGTACGCAGTGCAGAGTCACCGGCTCATGGAGAAGACGCAGGCATGAAGAGTAGCCCAGTGGCTCCAGAGGGCGGCAGCAAGCAGGGTACTCCAGTGGGTCGGCCACCTCCAGGGCACCCTTGCCATTCCCCGGGCCCTGCCAGGGAGGCAGCCACAGCTCCTTCTCACGGACGAGGAGGGCGAAACTCTTGGTCAGCTCGCACAACAAGCGGCCTAGTCCAACGTTTTGGCCATGAGCCCCAGGCCGAAGGAAATGTTGCTCTGTGCACTGCAGCTCGGTTTGCCCTTCTTCATGGCTTCCGAGGTTTTTCCCGGCACCACCAAGTAGAATCTTGCCGCCCCGAGTCTTCGGAGAAGGGTGGCATACAAATCTAAGTAATAAATAAATCTGCCAGGAAAAAACTTGGAAGCTGCGAAGAAGGAAGCTCAGCTTTCGCACTGCTCAAAATCGACCAATGCAGAGGTCCAGCAGCTTGTTTCAAAAAAAAATCATGACTTTTTAAAAATGCCGTGGTACACGGGAAAATTTGCACAAAAGCATGGCTGTCCCGCGGAAAGCGGGACGTCTGGTCACCTTAGTCTTAACTTATGACCATAACAAACTTACTTAATATTCTGTGGAACTCTTAGCCATTGATTTATAAATACAGGATATGCCAATCCTTTACAGAGTTCTTGCAGAAATCTTTTTGAATTTTTTCCATCTCCCAATTATATTGAGCCTTCACATCTCTCTCGTCATATCATCATGATTTCTCTGTTGAATATTACTTCAAGGTTCAATGAAAAGGTCATTCTCTAGTAACACCTAACTATAATCTAGCAGTCATTATTTTGTTTCAGAAATTCAACAAATACATTCACAATAAAATTTTACAAGAGATTTGAGTATACTGTTCTCTCACCGTTTTAGATCTCCAACATCGACAGTATACTGCTTTCTCTCCCAAATCTTCCATATCAAATGCATGAACTACTTTGGGATTATCTTTCTGAATATGGAGATTCACCATTCCATTACAACCTTTGCCCTTGCTTAAAAACCTTTTGTAAGCGAAATACCCAACAGCTGCTGTTCCTGCAGCAAAAGCAACTGCAGCAATCCATTCAACTGAAAGAAAAAAATAGAAAGCCAGTCAAAATTTTCGTTGATACAACCCGACCTTGAAAATCAAAAATTACAAGGTGTTTTTTGTTGATTTTCCTAGATATGCTTCATAGATTGTTGTCTGTCTTTTAATTGGTTTTCCCTCCAAAACATGTCCAATTCCCCACCCCCCAGAACATACATTATCTCTTATTGTTTGTTCAGAGCAGAAACTATGGAATGTGGTCCTGTACATGACTACTCAGAATTAAATTCCAATCAAACCAACAGGGCTTACTCCTCGGTAAATGGTACAGGACTGTTTAATATTTGTTCTAATATTAGAATGTTAGTTACATATATTAATTATACAGCATCAATGAATCATACATTAGACAACAAATTCAGGGGAAGAACCTATTTAATTTTAGGAATAATAATTATTAGAAAGAGCATCTCACAGAGGATACAGGATTCCTAGACTAGAAACCAGGAGACTGTGAGATTTAGTATTTTCTTAGGCACAAAGCCAGCTGCGTGAC
Organism: Erythrolamprus reginae; assembly: GCF_031021105.1. NCBI lineage: Eukaryota > Metazoa > Chordata > Lepidosauria > Squamata > Dipsadidae > Erythrolamprus > Erythrolamprus reginae. Next base: position 32,133,730 of record NC_091954.1, read on the forward strand.
CTTGGGTCAACCACATCCTTTCAGCCATAGGAAGAAGACAATGGCTTCTGAAATCTTGCCAAGAAAATCGCATGGCCTACTCCAGTTGGTTTCCAGGAGTCAACAATGGCTCGAAAGCACAGAAAAAGCAAAACAAAACAAACACTCCGACCATCACCAGCAAAAGATACTAGATTATATTGCATTAAGATGTATTGTACATACATCTTTATTGCAGGGTTTTGGACATTTTGCCTCCGTCAGTTGGATGAAGCTCTTTCTTTCGCAGCAGCTGATAGGCCGCTCCATTATCTCCCTCGCCAAAAGGCCCCTAGCTCTTCGCCCCAGCCCTTTTGTCACAAAAATCCACATTCAGCCATAGCCTTTTGGCCACATAGGACACTTCGCCACCATCTCATCGCCATCCTAACAAAATGCTACTTTGGGAAGGAAAGAATGGGACAGCTCTCTCTTTCATACACATATACACCCCAGTTCTAGTCTGACCCCCTTCTCATGCAGGAGACTAATACAGAATGGTAGGGATGGAGGGGACCTCATAGGCCACCTAGTCTGACCCCCAGCTCAAGCAGGAGATTGAAACAGAATGATAGAGATGGAGGGGAGCTCAGAGGCCATCTAGTCTGACCCCCAGCTCAAGTAGGAGACTGATACAGAATGGTAGGGATGGAGGGGACCTCAGAGGCCACCTAGTCTGACCCCCAGCTCAAGCAGGTGATTGAAACAGAATGATAGAGATGGAGGGGAGCTCAGAGGCCATCTAGTCTGACCCCCGGCTCAAGTAGGAGACTGATACAGAATGGTAGGGATGGAAGGGACCTCAGAGGCCATCTAATCTGACCCCCAGCTCAAGCAGGTGATTGAAACAGAATGATAGAGATGGAGGGGACCTCAGGCCATCTAGTCTGACCCCCAGCTCAAGTAGGAGACTGATACAGAATGGTAGGGATGGAAGGGACCTCAGAGGCCATCTAATCTGACCCCCAGCTCAAGCAGGTGATTGAAACAGAATGATAGAGATGGAGGGGACCTCAGGCCATCTAGTCTGACCCCCAGCTCAAGTAGGAGACTGATACAGAATGGTAGGGATGGAAGGGACCTCAGAGGCCATCTAATCTGATCCCCTTTGGGGGAAAAGTTGGAGGGATAATGACCCCTCCCTGTTTGCAGACAGAGAGAAGTCTGTTCATGCTCTTGGGCATCTAGACGATCCCATGCCTTTTTTACCCCCTCCTCTGTTCATGTTGTGGGTCCCCAAAGTGGGGGGAGCGGCCTTTGGGAGCTCTTTCACACCCACAAACCCCCCCCCAGTTCATCTTGAGGGTCTCCAAAAATGGGGGGAGGGGGTTTTTGGGTGCTCTTTCATACACACACACACATACCAGTTCTAGTCTGACCCTCTTGTCATGCAGGAGACTGTTACAGAATCATAGAGATGGAAGGGATCTCAGAGGCCATCTAGTCCGACCCCCAGTTCAAGCAGGAGATTGAAACAGATAAGAAGAGTGCAGCTGATTCTTGCCTTACTTTTTGGCGCTGTGACCAGTGTGATAGATGCTGTGCCAGAATTCGCATGAAGTTTGGAGAAATAATAAAAAGAATAAATGATCATTCTCACTCTCTGTCTGTTCAATGGGTTGCCGTTGCACATTTCTTGAGTGGCATGAAACAACAGGCAGAGGAGACAATGGAGGGCACTTCCGAGGTAATTCATTCCTGTCTTGCCAATGTGAGCACCGCCGTGTACTCTACAATTCCAGGAACGGGAGCATTGCGGAAAACAATCTGAAGAAAAAGGAACCAAATTTGGGCAGCACCCGCAGACCCAATAAGTCTTGATAACCTCATTTTACCTGAGGAGTACACCAAGTCCTGCATTATAAGAGCCTTTCCTACTGGGAGATTTTGGAGAGGATCCTAGTATTTGGAAGAAGGACTTGGCTGAACATCTTGCAATCATCCGACACCTGGTTCACGAATGGGACTTTTGCCATAGCTCCAAAATTATTTTCACAGGTGTGTCATTTTAGCCAAAAAATATTACCCACAACATAAACAGAGGAGGGGATGAAAAAGGCATGGGATCCTCTAGATGCCCAGAGCATGAATGGACCTCTCTCTCTGCAAAAAGGAAAGGATCATTAGCCCCCCAAGTCTTTTTCCCACAAAGCCTCCTCCCCCGCCCCACTTTGCGGACCCATACCTCTTTTCACCCCTCCTTCATTCATCTTGAGGGTCCCCAGAAGTGCGATGCGGAGGGGGCTTTGGGTGCTCTTTCACACACGCAAACACACACATACCAAGTTCTACTCAGAACCTCTCCTCAAGCAGGAAACTGACACAAAATCATAGAGATGGATGGTACCTCAGAGACCATCTAGTCCAACCCCCTGCTCAGGCAGGAAGCTGATACAGAATCATAGAGATGGATGGTACCTCAGAGACCATCTAGTCCAGCAGTCCCCAAACTACAGCCCGCGGAACAGATGCGGCCCACTGAGGCAATTTATCCAGCCCACGGCAGCAGACGAGATTTTATCAATAGATATAATAAGCTCCTGAATCTCCTGTCCACTCACCGCTGTCTGCTGCTGAGCAAGGAAGCAGTACAGAGGCAAGGGACGGGGAGGAAAGCGGGCCTGCAATTGGCCCCTTTCTTTGCCGCCTTTAGAGAGAAACTGTTGCTGCCCTATGGCGAATGTCGTTCGCCACTTAGGAGTGACCCTCTCCCGGCCTTGTTGTGGATGCATCACAGATGAGAGGAAAGCAAAACCAGTTCAGCCTCTTCTTTGCCTCCTTACCGACTACTGAAGAAAAAAGCTTCGTTGGGATTTTGGCTCTCCGCAGAGACTTTCCCTGTGCAAACTAATCGCAGGACCGAGGGGCGCGTGGTGTAAGTGAGGCTCTTCCTGCAGGAACGGGTGGTAGGGCACCACGAAGGGCCGCGCTTGAAGGCCGCCAGGGCGCCATTGTTGTCATTCTCGCGGCGCAAAGCCACGCAGTCCCGGATCGCTCGCTTCTCCGACCAACAAAGCCAGCTTCCCGGGAAAGCGCATTTTGAAAATGTGTGTTTAATTTAACAATAGTTCGGATTTCATTTTTTGAAAAGTAGTTGGTAATACAGTGATACCTTGTCTTACAAACTTAATTGGTTCCGGGACGAGGTTCTTAAGGTGAAAAGTTTGTAAGACAAAACAACGTTTTCCATAGTAATCAATGGAAAAGCAATTAATGCGTGCAAGCCCAAAATTCAACCCTTTTGCCAGCCGAAGCGCCCGTTTTTGCGCTGCTGGGATTTCCCTGAGGGTCCCCTCCATGAGAAACCCCACTTCTGGACTTCCGTGTTTTTGCGATGCTGCAGGGGAATCCCAGGAGGGGATTCCCAGCATCGCAAAAATGAGTGCTTCGCTGGCAACGGAAGTCCGAAGGTGGGGTTTCCCATGGAGGGGAGCCTCAGGGGAATCTCAGCAGCGCAAAAACAGGTGCTTCGCTGGCAACGGAAGTCCGGAAGTGGGGCATCCCAGTGGCGGCGGTGGGTTTGTAAGGTGAAAATAGTTTGTAAGAAGAGGCAAAAAAATCTTAAACCCCGGGTTTGTATCTTGAAAATTTGTATGATGAGGCGTTTGTAAGACGAGGTATCACTGTATATTTTTCTTTTTCTTGTTCCCCCCCCCCCCCCGAATGATCTAATGATCTATTCGAAATTGAGCTAAAATCGCCAATTAAGATCGTATTTTCAATATTTAACCCATTTATTTTTTGGTGTAATTGCTTATAAAATACCATTTGATTTTCATTTGGAGCATAAATAGAGACAATGACAAGCGGTTTCGGCTCTATATTTATCTGGACAATTAATATTCTACCTTCTTGATCTGCATATAATTGTTTGGAGTTTATGGAGTTTTCAATATACATAGCTATCCCTCTTTTTCTTTGGTCTGCCAACGCGGCATACATGTTTCCAATTTTTGGGTTCAATAATAATTTCTGATTTGTCTTTTTAATATGAATATTTTCAAAAAAATTCTTTAATTCTTTTTCTATCCATTCCTTATACAGTGATACCTCTTCTTACAAACGCCTCGTCATACAAACTTTTCGAGATACAAACCCGGGGTTTAAGATTTTTTTTTGCCTCTTCTTACAAACTATTTTCACCTTACAAACCCACCACCGCCACTGGGATGCCCCGCCTCCGGACTTCTGTTGCCAGCGAAGCACCTGTTTTTGCGCTGCTGGGATTCCCCGGAGACTCCCCTCCATGGAAAACCTCACCTCCAGACTTCCGTGTTTTTGTGATGCTGCAGGGGAACCCCAACAGGGGAATCCCAGCAGCGCAAAAACAGGCGCTTCACTGGCAATGGAAGTCCAGAGGTGGGGTTTCCCAGCAAAGGGAGCCTCAGTGAAATCGCAGCATCGCAAAAACACAGAGGTCCAGAGGTAGGGTTTCGAGGACTTCGGTGTTTTTGCAATTCTGCGATTTCACTGATGCTCCCTTCACTGAGAAACCCCACCTCCGGACATCCGTTGCCGGCAAAGCACTCGTTTTTGTGATGCTAGGATTCCCCTGCAGCATCGCAAAAACACAGAAGTCCAGAGGTGAGGTTTCCCATGGAGGGGAGCCTCAGGGGAATCCCAGCAGTGCAAAAGGGGTGAATTTTGGGCTTGCACGTATTAATCACTTTTCCATTGATTCCTATGGGAAACATTGTTTCATCTTACAAACTTTTCACCTTAAGAACCTCATCCTGGAACCAATTAAGTTTGTAAGACAAGGTATCACTGTATTGTAAATCTCTTATGACATTTCTATTCATTTGCCAATTTGGGTATTTCTTATTACTTTTACTTACGGTTTCTGGTCACAATTCAAAGTGTTGGTAATGACCTTTAAAGCCCTACATGGCATTGGGCCAGAATATATCTGAAACCGCCTTCTACCGCACGAATCCCAGCGGCCGATAAGGTCCCACAGAGATGGCCTTCTCCAGCTCCCGTCGACCAAACAATGTCGTTTAGCGGGCCCCAAGGGAAGAACTTTCTCTGTGGCGGCCTCGGCCCTCTGGAATCACTCCCCCCAGAGACTAGAACGGCCCCCACCCTCCTTGTCTTTCGCAAATTACTCAAGACCCACCTTTGTCGCCAGGCATGGGGGAGTTAGGATATTCCTTCCCGTAGGCCATTACAAGTTATGTATGGTATGTTTGTGTGTATGTTTGGTTTTTATAATAAGGGTTTTTAGTTGTTTTATTAAATTGGATTGTTACATGTTGTTTTTTATCATTGTTGTTAGCTGCCCCGAGTCTGCGGAGAGGGGCGGCATACAAATAAATACATACATACATACATACATACATACATACATACATACCACTAACAGGTTATGGTCAGCCCATATATTTATGTCTATCTCAATCTCTTTTATTTGTTCTGAAGTTACTTTTGAGGCCCAAACCATATCTATTCTTGTCCATATTTTATGGGGGTTTGAATAAAACGTATATTGCCTAGTTTGTGGGTGTCTTTCCCTCCAAATATTATTTAACAATAGTTCGGATTTCATTTTTTGAAAATTAGTTGGTAATATATTTTTCTTTTTCTTGTTCCCCCCCCCTCCCCGAATGATGTAATGATCTATTCGAAATTGAGCTAAAATCGCCAATTAAGATCGTATTTTCAATATTTAACCCATTTATTTTTTGGTGTAATTGCTTATAAAATACCATTTGATTTTCATTTGGAGCATAAATAGAGACAATGACAAGCGGTTTCGGCTCTATATTTATCTGGACAATTAATATTCTACCTTCTTGATCTGCATATAATTGTTTGGAGTTTATGGAGTTTTCAATATACATAGCTATCCCTCTTTTTCTTTGGTCTGCCAACGCGGCGTACATATTTCCAATTTTTGGGTTCAATAATAATTTCTGATTTGTCTTTTTAATATGAACCTCTTGTAATATTACTATCTGCTTTTTGTTTTGCTTTTCTTTGGCAAATATTTGTTTCCTTTTTCTCGGTTCGTTCAGTCCATTAACATTCACAGAAAACATTTTTTTTAAAAAAAATATTTTTATTGATTTTGTAAATATGGTTACATAAAAAACAAACATAAAACAGTGCACAGTGCATGTGTCCATCACCTGATCGACAAAAGAACCCCCATCACCACCACCACCCATTGTGGGGGGTTCGAAAATTTACTAGTTTATATATATATATTTCCTTGGCTCTACTTTGCATTTGTTATTACTGAAAGAGTGATTGGAGTTTATTTTTCACATTTGCATCACAGATTCTACTCAACATATAACCTTTCACCTTATTCCATCGTGCCATCAGCTTCTCCAGTTTGTTTTCATCAAAGTTGTTTAATTTTATTTCCATGATTTCAAAATGTATGTGATCCACCATGTACCAGTACCAGTTCTGTAATGGCCATTTTATAGACTCTTTCCAACCCAATACCACTACCGCTTGAGCACTTTCCAATGCTGCAGTTTTTATTTCTTTAAAATCTCTTAGTTCTTTGTTTAATTAAAATCGCTATTTCTTTTGTAATTGTCCAATTAATATTTAACATTTTATTTATTTCATTCTGCACTTCCTTCCAAAATTTCTGAATTTCTACACACTCCCAGAACATATGCATGAAAATTCCTTTCTTTTGGCCACCATGCCAACAATTACCTTTCTCTTTCCCCTGGAAGTGTGCAAGTTGTGCTGGTGTATAATACCATTTGTGTAAGATTTTTCTTCTCATCTCTTTAACTCTTGTGTTTTTAATCTTATGTATATTTTCTACTACTTCTTTCATTTCACTTTCATCTATTTGTAAATCATTTTGCCAGCATCTTGTCAAATCTTTTATTACTTCCTCTTCTGCTTGCAATAACATTCTATATACAGTGGTACCTCAAGATACGAACCCCTCGTCTTACGAACAACTCATGATACGAACCCGGGGTTCAGAAAAAAATTGCCTCTTCTTACGAACTTTTTTCGAGTTACGAACGGTTCAGGAGGCTGAAGTGAAGTCTGCCCGGAGACCGATGACGCTGCAGATGGGAGAATTTCCATTGGCCCATGGAAATTCTCCCATCTGCAGCGTCATCGGTCTCTGGGCAGATTTTCCTTTGACCTCAGCCTTGAAGCAACGTCAGCTTCCTGAACAGCGAACCCGGAAATTCAGCAAAAGTTCGGGGTTCAGGAGGTTGCTGGGAAGCCCCCCAGCCCGGTGGTCACCTTTTAAAACAGCCGGGCGGCTTCCCAGGAGCCTCCAAATGCCGAACTTTTGCCAAACTTCCGGGTTCTGAAGTGAATTCAAGTCGAGGGAGAATCTGCCCGGAGACCGATGACGCTGCAGATGGGAGAATTTCCATTGGCCTTCCTGGATGTTGCCAATTTTTTTGCGGTTTTTTTTTTTGGTTGCACGAATTAATTGACGTTACATTGTTTCCTATGGGAAACAATGTTTCGTCTTACGAACCTTTCGTGTTACGAACCTCCTCCTTGCACCAATTAAGTTCGTATCTTGAGGTATTACTGTATATTGCTAGCTTGAGCTTTTGTATTATTAATCTTTTCTCTTATTATTTTCCCTAAACAATTTTCTTCTATCAAGAAAGCTTCTTTATTCTCACTTTTATTTAAATATTTACTTATTGCATTAATCTGCAGCCATTTCTGTTGACCCAGCCACCATTCCAGCCGAGTTCTGCTAACTCTCCCGTCCTTCTCATATAATTGTTCAATTCTCATTATCCCTTTGCTATTTAACTCTTTTATAATTCTGCTTAAGTTAACGTCATTACCTGTATTCAATACATGTAACGTTGATAATTTTGAGTTTCTAGTTCCCCATTTCCCCTGCCATTTAAACCATATTTCTAAACCTGCTTTCAGAGGGTCGGTTAAATTATTAATTTCTATTTTACTCCATTTTTTAAATAATAACTCATTATTTATATTATTAATTTCCTTTTCCAATTTCACCCTCTTCTTTTTCCCCTATAACTGTAGTTCCATTAATCTTTCTATTTGAAATGCTTCTCTATATAATTCTAAGCTTGGGCTTCCCCACCCACCCCTCTTTCTCGTGGGCAAACAGCCATTTTTTCCTTATTCTAGGCCTTTTGTTTCCTTCAATCCAAAAATTTAGTTTACTATCCCATTCTCTCAATTTTGCACCAGGAAAGGTACCTGGTAAAACCTGAAATAAATACATCATTTTTGGTATAATCATCATTTTAAGGGCTCTAATCTTAGCAATTCTTCTCAACCTTTTTTTCCTCCGGTTTTTTATCTGCTTTTGAAGTCTCTTCCATATTGAATTATAATTAACCGTCGCAATTTTGTTGGGATTCTTTAACAACCAAACTCCTAAGTATTTCATTTTTTTACATCCTAGTTTCAATCCTGACACTTTTTGTATCTCAATTTGCTCTTTAGGGCCTGTATTTAAACAAATTATCTCTGATTTCTCTATAGACCCGACTGGTCTTTAAATTCCTGGAGTAAGATCTTTCTCTATAGACCCGACTGGTCTTTAAATTCCTGGAGTAAGATCTTTATTCTTTTCATCATTTCAATTGGGGTTTCAGTCAATACTATAGCATCATCTGCAAAAAGATTTAATTTTAATTCAAGTTTTCCTATTTGGTAACCTCTCCACTCCTTGTCATTTCTAATTTTATTTGCTAAGACCTCAATTGCCAATGCAAATAACATTGGGGATAGTGGGCAACCCTGCTTAGTTCCATTCTGAATTTTAACCTTCTCTGTTCTGTTACCATTTACCCTAATATAAGCTACATTATCCTTATAAATTGCTTTTATAATTTTACAGAAGCTATCTCCCATATTTAAATCTTTACACAATTGAAACAAGTAATCATGGTCAACTTTATCGAAAGCTTTGTACACATCTAACTTTAAAATACCTAGTTTTCTTTTGGTAGTGGTAGCATGGTGTATCACATTAACAACATTTCTAATTGGTTCATAAATCTTTCTTCCTTTAACAAATCCATATTGGTCTTCTCCAATTATCTTTGGTAAAATATTCTCTATCCTGTTTGCCAATATTTTCATAAATATTTTGTAATCCTAGTTAAGTAAGCTGATAGGGCGATAGGAACCTGGATCCATTAAATCACGATCCGGCTTTGGGATAGTTATAATCTCTGAAATTTTCCATGACTGTGGAATTTCGAAGGTCTGAAAAACATTATTAAACAATTTTTCCAAATGCGGTAATAATTCATTCTTATAAGTCTTATAATATTCACCAGTAAAACCATCTGGGCCTGGGGCTTTAGCAGGTTTCAACCCTTTAATAACTCTAGATATCTCATCATTTGTTATTTTTGCATTTAAGATTTACCTATCTTCTTCCATTAATTTCTCATTAACTTCTATAGTTTGCATTGTGATATGTTCTTTTTTATATAAATTCCCATAAACGTCTCTCATTATTTTTTCCATTTCAATATTACTACGTTTTATTGCACCTTCCTTATCCTTTAAAGCAGGGATATGGGATTTCTCCTTTCTTTTTTTCAGATAGTGTACCATTTGTTTCATTGATTTGTTCCCCCATCCCATAATTCTCTGTTTTACAATCATCTTCATTTTATTCCATCTCTCTTCCTCAAGAGATTGTAGTTTCTTTTTCTTAAATAATAATAATGTATTCCAGGCTCTATTTCTTGTACTAAAGATTTCACACAATTCCTTTTGTAATTTGAGTCTATTTTTTTCACTGGCCGAAACCACAGGGTTGTATTTCCAGATCCTTTGTTGTCTACTAGCATCCATTTCAATCACTGCTAACAATGGAGCGTGATCTGATAACCAAATACTTTTAACTTCTGCTCTCTTGAGGTGTACCTCCCCCGTTTTATTCATTAATATATAGTCAATGCAGCTAAATTTATTATGTCTTCCTGAATAAAATGTATCCCTGTTTGCTGCGTTTGCGTGGAGGTCCAACATATTAATTTTATTTAAGTGTAACTTTTTCTTTTCTCCCCTCCCTGCTGTTAATTCCAAATTAAAATCACCTGCTAAGATCACTATGCCTTCCGCAAAATTGTCTAATTTACGCTTAACATTTATTATAAATTGCTTTGTATTTGCGTTGGGAGCATAGATTACTGCTAAAGTTGCTACCTTATTATTTATTTTCCCCTTAATGAATAACATTCTGCCGTCTTTATCTCTTTTAATATTAATTAATTGAAATGGTACTCTGATTTATCAGAATTGCCACGCTCCTGCTTTTTGCGGTCCCTCTGGACTCATAGACCCGTTGCCAATCACTATTGGTAACTAATTTGTCTGATCTTTTCCTCCCTTTATGAGTTTCTGATAGAAATAAAAAATCAGCTCTACTATCCCTGGCCAGCTTCATGATTCTATAACGTTTTTTCTGCGATGACAGTCCGTTCACATTTAATGACAGTAGAACTGTTTCACCCATTTTACATACTTTTAAGTGTGTTTCCCCCTCCTGCAAAACAGAGCCTGTTGGAAAAGTATTTGTTAATTGTCTTGAACCCCCACCCTAGTGCCCCTTCCCTTGCACACACCCCAAACGGGAGGCAACAAAAAGAATTTTCGTTATCCAAGAGGCACTCCTGGATTTGCGTTCCACTGGAGAACTCTCCCACCTTTCCCCTTTAAAAGCAATAAAGAAAATCCCCCCTCCTTCCCTCTTTATCCCTTGTTAGTTAGCATAAGATACACAAAGAAGCTAGTTAGTTGAGAACAATAATACCATGTTAACAGATCATTATTCTTCTTTTGACGCGTAATTCTAGATTCTTCTTTTTTTTCTCTTTCCTGGAGTCACGCATAAATAACTTAGAAGACAGACAAAGGAGATCTAATCTGCGTTTGAGGGGCTTCAAGCAAGATTTTGTTGAGGGTAAACGTCTCATCCAAGCAATGCATCAATGGTTTGGTGGAAATAACATTAAATGTGACCTAGGTGAATATGAGAGAGCACACTGGGTATTTGGCCCTCGGAGTCAAGAAAATCAAAAGGATGTTATCGTAAGATTCATTTCGGAAAGGAGGGCAGCAGAAATTTACAGAGAATTAAAGCAAATTCCAAATTTACATTATAAAGCCACTCCAATACGCGTTTTAAAAGACTTGTCTGCAGAGACGCTCCAGGCGAGAAATCAAATGAGACTTATCACAAGTCAATTATATCAAAACGGAGTCCGTTTCACCTGGAAATTTCCTGCTATAATAATTGTTTTTAAAGATTCCAAAGTTCTCCAGGCAAGATCCTTGGATGAGGGGAAGAAACTGCTCCAACAGCTGGGGATTGATTTGGATGTAGATCTCCAGGCATCAGCAGGGAAGGAGAAACCAGCAGCAGAAGATGGAAGAGGAGAAGATGATTTGTTTACAGCTCAGCCAACTCACACAGCAGATCAAGAAAAAGATGAAAAAACTGCAGCCATTCACAGAAAAGATTTTAAAGTCTTTCGACATAATTATTTATAATATTTCTTGGGATCTTTCTATTCGCGCTGAGGTTGTTTTCTTCTCGCACCTGATTCCTCCTCTCTCCCCTGCGCAGTGTCACCTGTCTCGTTTTCCTTTCTTTCTGGCAATTCTTTCATTGGTTGTTCAAATTTACGTATTCCACTAGTTTCATAAAACTCTCTTGCATCTTCAATATTATCTATCTTGACTCTTTGTGATTGCCAGTATAATGAAAGTCCTTCTGGAATAAGCCAGCGAAAGGTTATATTTTCCTTAATCAGAATTTTGGTCAAAAAGTAATAATCCCTTCTGCTTTCTCTTACTCTTCTTGGAACTTGTTTCAGTATTGTGATCTCTCTTCCTCTATTTTGTAGTTTTTCACTTCTTGTCCCTTTCAAAATATTGTCTCTTGTAGTTCTCCTGACGAATTTAATATGGACTTCTCTTGGTAAATTATGTCTGCGTACGTAGCTAGTTTGTGCACGAAAGACTTCATCGATTTCTTTTATCAGTTCCGTAGGATCCGCTTGAAGGATTCCTCCAACTATTTCTGCCATTTTTGTTTGTAAATCTTCATCTTTTTCTTCTATTATATTCTGAAATCTCAAACCATAAGATGCACGTTGAACTTTGAGATGTGTAATTGATTCGTCATATCTTCTATTTAGAGAGTCAGTTCTATCTTCAAAGTAATCCATTCTTCGTTCAACTTTTTCAGTTTTTTCTTCTACTGCCTTTATTCTTTGTTCACTTTTTTTCAGAGTCTCTTGTATTTCTTTCATCTTCTCCTTCATCTCTCCCGTATCAGCTTTCAATTCCCCCATCTCAGCCTTTAGACCTTCACGTTGTTGATTTGCATCGTCTTGGGATTTTAACATAACATCTTTCATTGCATTCAATGTCTCCTGTATTGTTTGAAGAATGGGTTGCACTTGTGCTTTTTCTTTCTCTTTTTCTTTTGCTGACATGGTTGCAGAAACACTTTAATGTACAGGAGATGGTTGAGGTGATACTTGAGGTGATGCAGTTAAAGTTTGTTTTTTAATAGTCTTTGTATATGTGGATGTACTGGACATCCTAATTTATTCTTAAAAGGTACTCCTGTGTAGACTTTCCTTATCCTTCTGATATTTGATTTTTAATTGATTTCGAGTATACTCTTCTTTAAAAAAAAAAAAGGTGGAGAAAACTCCAATAAACCTCAATACAATCCTACTTTGTGACTTATATTTACTACTTATATTCTATAAAAAAATTACTGTAATTTCTCAATAACACAGATAAAATAATATATCAAAATTGTCATAACTATGATAGAAGGATCTAAAAAAATATATTTGAAAAATAAAAAATAAAATGTATTTATATATAATTTCCTTTGCTACCACTTTATCCACTTAATATTCTTTATGTTTTATCAATACTAAAAATTATATACTGAGACTTACTTTAAAAATTTTCAATCTGTTTTAGGGTAAAAATACATAATCATTAATTTAATAAGAAAAAGAAACTTATTTCTTAATATAAAATTTGCAATATTAAAATCACCAAATGTCAAATAAAGGCAGAGAGAAAAAGAAAAATAACTAAATGTAGAAAAGAAGAGGACAAGAGAGAGAAAAAAAAGTTTTTTAAATCCAATAATTATTCGTTTATGAAAGTATTCCTTTTCTTTGACACTTTATAACCTACTAAAAATTTATTATTGTTGTTATAACTTTCAATAAAAAAGAAATAAACACACCATACCAGGGGGGGGGGACCAGGGATAATTTAGCAATTCATTATATAAGTTAATTCTATTTAAAAATCCTGTAAATATTACAATATTAATATTCCCTATATCTTAAGGAGAAAAGGAAAAGAAAAAGAAAAAAAGAGGAAGAAGGAATAGACCACAAAAGAGAAAAAAAAGAAGAAAAGGAAGAAAAATTAATATATTTATATTATTTAGTCAAATACAAAAATCCTTTGTGGGTTGAAGTTAATTGAAGTTCTCTTTAGTAGACATCTTCTAAGCTCCGAAGTGCAAAATAGTTCCAAAGGTAAAATTAATCCAATTTTGTGTAATTCAAACCACCAATGTTTAATCCAAGTCTAGTTCAAACGCAAAGCCAAAATCCAAAATCCAGTCTTTTATATCAGATGAAAATAATTTTAGTCCAGTTCCAAATGTAAAAGCTGAAATATATCCTCAAAAGCAGTAAAGGGAAAGACCAAATAAAAGTTCCTCTTTTGCAGCAGGTTTTAGCAAACAACGCCGAGAATCCAGAAAACAACTAATCCAATCGAAATCACACCAACAGAGCCTGTCTTCTTATTTTAAATCATCAATAGTATCACGTAGTTCATTCAAATTTTGAAGTATTTAGTAATTAATTCTGTTTTTATGATGAATATCGGCAACAAAAAAAGATAATCCCTCCGCAAGTAAAAAGTAGTACCGGGATTGTCATTATTGTAAACTTGATATAGTTTGATTCTTCATTAAAGCCAATAAAGTCTATGTTAATCCATATCACTTGATATCCTCTTCCAAATTATAGATAAGATATAAATTAGTACCAAATCTCCAATTTAAAACTTTTAATCCAGTACGAACAAAGAGAAAAAGTCGTTCCGTCCGTCTGTTCTTTTTCGGCCCCTGGATACGAATTTTCCCTAAAACTTTCTTTTTTAGCCTTATTAATTCGAAAAGTTCAATTTACTCAAATCTTCCAAGTTTATTAATTATGAAATTTTACCTTAGGTCTTCTTTTCTCTTTTTTGTACTCTCCTTCTGCTTTGGCTGTTCTTTCAAAATTCTTATGTTCTTCTTTGTTTTATTTTCTTGCTTCCCACTGGTCTGGATGGATCACAAATGGCCGAGCCCTCTGGGAGTACGAGGGTCGGTTCTCCTTCTCTAGAGCTGCGGGGAGATCCTTTGCCTCCGGAGCTCAGGCGCCAGCTCCTCTGGTTCAGGGAAGCCCCCTGTTCCAGGAATGGGCCATCTGGACCCGAACCAACTGCAAATCGTGACCTCTGGAGAGGCTGAAGGAGTCTCGGGGACAGAGCCCTGCCCCGGAGCCTCTGCTGTGATCCCGGACCAAACCAGAAGTATAAAAATTCAGAAACTTCCCCTCAAAATTTATGGGATACAGCAAAGGTGTACATCAGAGGATTAACTATTACTTATACAGCAAAGGTAAATAAAGGAAAAAAGATACAATATGAACAGTTAACGACAGAATTAAAACAACTAGAGGCGCTATTGCAACAAAACGTTAAAAATAAGGAAATTAAGGGAAAGATAGAATTGGTTAGGCACAAAATTAAACTTATAGAACAAAGACAAATAGCAGAAAAGATTAAAAGAGCTAAACAACATTATTTTGAACATGCAAATAAACCAGGAAGATGGCTCACATATAAATTAAGGAAATATAGACAATCAAAAATAATTAAAGAGTTAGTAGATGAAAATGGAATGGTTAAATACAATATAGATGAGAAAGCAAAAATAGTACAAGATTTCTATAAAGAATTATATAAAAAGGAGGATACTAATGAAGATGAGATTTTTTATTACTTAGAATCCTTAAAATTACCACAATTAACCGAAGAACAACAGGAAAGTCTTGATAGTCCAATAACAATTGAAGAATTACAACTAACTATTAAAAAGCAAAAAAAACAAGAAAGCAAAAATAGTACAAGATTTCTATAAAGAATTATATAAAAAGGAGGATACTAATGAAGATGAGATTTTTTTATTACTTAGAATCCTTAAAATTACCACAATTAACCGAAGAACAACAGGAAAGTCTTGATAGTCCAATAACAATTGAAGAATTACAACTAACTATTAAAAAGCAAAAAAAACAATAAAGCAACCGGGCCTGACGCTATACCGGCAAAATGGTATAAAATAGATAGTGATGTAATAATAAATAATATGTTGGAGATTTTTAATGAAAGTAGAATGAATGGCAAAATTCCTAAGTCTTGGTCTTTAATAACTCTAATTCATAAATCAGGAACAGATAAAGAAAAGATAAAAAATTATAGGCCCATATCATTATTAAATGTAGATTATAAAATATTTACTTCTATTTATGCAGTTAGACTTAAAAAAATTCTAAATGGGAAAATACATCAAGATCAAAATGAGGTTTTGCCAGGTAGACAAATTAAAAATAACCTTAGAACGATCATTAATACATTAGAATATTATGAACAACATATTGGAAAGCCAGTATCACTAATGTTTCTTGATGCCAAAAAAGCCTTTGACAATGTGAATTGGACTTTTATAAAAATGCAATTAAATAAAATGAGATTTGGCACAAAATTTGTCAATTTGATTGATGTAATATATTCAAAACAAATGACAAAAATTATATTAAATAATGAGCAACTAGAAAAATTTGAAATATTTAAAGGAGTCCGACAAGGTTGCCCGATTTCACCCTTGTTTATTTTATGACTGGAAGATTTATTGATAAAAATAAGAGCAGACTATTGGGAAAGAAATATATAAAGTTGACTTTCATTACGGAGGATCCGATCACAGCAGTTCCAACGTTGATACAGACAATTGAACAGTATGGTAAAGTTGCGCACTGCTTTCCTGGGCAGCCGGCTTTGTTGGCCGGAGAAGCGAGTGATCCAGGACTGCGTGGCTTTGCACCACAACAACGACGCCCTGGCGGCCTTCAAGCACGGCCCTTCGCAGCGCCCTACCACCCGTTCCTGCAGGAAGAGGTCGGGCGCACTACCGGGAAGTGGAGGCGGCGTGGAGCCGGGCGCTGGGCGTCGTGAAGAGCGAAGGGGTGGACATGGCTGCTGCCTCTTAGCTGGAGAGCCGGATGGGGGCGGAGGCGACGGCAAAATCCAGTGCTCTCCGCTCTCTCTTTCTCTCTCAGCGCAGCTTAGAGGTAACAGTGCCCGGGGACAGCAGCAGAGCTCGGAGATTGCAGCAACGCAGCGCCGAGAAGGACCAGCTGTTGGTCCCTTAAAACCGCCGCCGCCTCCGTTCAGGCGAATTCAGGGGGTTAGCTGGAGAGCCAGACGAGGGCGGAGGCGACCGCGAAGTCCAGTGCTGGGGCCATGCGGAGCCGCTTATCCAGGGGGCTGTGGACCAGCAAGCCGCCCTCCGCGCTCTCTCTTTCTCTGTTGCTGGCATGGTGTACGAGAGAGAGAAAAAGGAGGGGAGAGAGAAAGAAAGCAAGAGGGAGAGAAAGTGAGAGAGAAAGAAAGCAAGAGAGAAAGAGAGAGAGAGGGAGAGAAAGAAATCAAGAGAGAGAGAAAGAGAGGGAGAGAGAGAAAGAGAGGGAGAGAAAGAGGGAGAGAGAATGAGCGTTGACTCACCTGATACGCTCTTTCTCTTGGTAGAGGAGTCGACAGTCAGGATGGGTTGTACTCGCTCGTCAGAGGCGTGTCCGAGTCATAGAAGTATAAAAAGGCTGGAACCGCCCACAGACCCAGTTTTGATGACATAACTGAAAACATTGACTCGGAGTGGCAGCACAACTCAGACTCCTAGATTCAACTAATTCAAAACAAAAACCCCTGAACTATATACATGAAAACTTCTTCAGCTCTACATTGAAGAGGGGGGAAAAACAAGGAAGAAGAAAAAGGTAGAAAAGGGGAGGGAACTGACTGTCGACTCCTCTACCAAGAGAAAGAGCGTATCAGGTGAGTCAACGCTCATTCTCCTTGGAGGGAGGAGTCGACAGTCAGGATGGGACATGTCAAAGTTATTGTCCCGAGGGATGGGCAACTTCCACTACTTGTTGTAGGACCCTCCGCCCAAAGGCCGCCTGTGCTGAGGCAAACTTATCGATCTTATAGTGGCAGATAAAAGGAGTGAGAGAGGTCCAGGTAGCCGCCTTGCATAAATCCTCCAGGGGGCATTGAGTGGCCCAGGCCGCCGAGGAGGCCGCACTCCTAGTGGAGTGAGCGGTTATACCCAGAGGCCTCTGGATGCCCTCCACGTCATAGGCTTTGGCAATGGCCCCACGGATCCATCGACCAATGGTGGATGAAGAAGCTTTGAGGCCGATCTTTTGAGGGGAGAATAAAATAAACGGGGCCTCAGATTGCCTGATGGGCCGTGTTCTTTTCAAGTAAACACGAAGAGCTCTCCTCACGTCAAGCGTGTGCCATCTGCGTTCCGAAGGGTGAGAAGGTCGGGAGCAGAAGGTTGGTAGAATAATGTCCTGACTCCGGTGGAAAATCGAATTGATCTTGGGGAGAAAGGACGGGTCAAGGCGGAGGACTACTTTGTCTTGGTGAAAAAGGCATAGGTCCTCTCTGACAGATAATGCTGCTAACTCGGATATCCGTCTGGCCATTGTGATGGCAATTAGGAAAGATACCTTGAAGGAGAGATATCGTAGAGAAGCCTCTTGTAGAGGCTCATAAGGAGGCTCTGTTAACGAATACAACACCTTTGGGAGGTCCCAAGTGGGGAAACGGTGGACCACAGGGGGGTGCGAATTGGAAACACCCCTGAGGAATCTGGACACCAAAGGAACATGAGCAAGGGATATCCAGGTATCACAAGCGATGATGGAGGAAAGAGCTGCAGTTTGCCGCTTAATGGTATTCAGAGAGAGACCCTTATCTAGGCCGTGTTTTAGAAATTTAAGGACCTTTGAGAGGGGAATGCGAATTGGAGACAATCCTTGGGACTCACACCAGGAGCAAAAGGTTTTCCAGGTTGAGGAGTATATACACTCCGTGGAAGGTTTGCGAGCCTTATGAATATAATCAATGACATCGTTGTCAAAATCCTGACTCCTCAGGACGCTCCGCTCAAAAGCCAGGCGGTCAAGCGGCACCTGCTTGGGTCCGGGTGTAGGAGGGACCCCTGGGAGAGGAGTTGAGGATTCACTGGTATTTGCCATGGCTCCACCACCGACAACATTTTTAAGTCCGCAAACCAGGGTTGCCTGGGCCATAAGGGAGCTATCAATATTACCTCCGCTTGCTCCTCCAATATCTTGTGGATGACTTGGGGAAGGATAGGTAATGGAGGAAAAGCGTACAGTAGTCCCCTGGGCCAGGGACAGTGGAGGGCATCGTAGTTCTCCGCCCCCTGGGACGGGAAGCGGGAGAAGAAGCGGGGAAGTTGGGTATTGAGATGGGAAGCAAACAGATCTATTAATGGTTTGCCGAACCTCATTGAGATTTGCTGAAAAACCCTCGGATCTAATTTCCACTCCGTTTGCTTTACTGTTGCCCGGCTGAGGGCATCCGCCTGTATGTTGTCTGTCCCCGATATGTGTTCCGATCGGAGAGAGGACAAGTGTCTCTCTGCCCAGAGGCCGATCTTCTTGGCCTATAGCATCAGAGTCCTGGACCTGGTGCCCCCTTGACGGTTGATATGTGCCTTGGTGGCCATATTGTCGGTCCTGATGAGGACGTCCTGTCCGGCAATCAGGTGGCTGAAGCTCTTGAGGGCCAGGAAAACTGTGTGTAACTCCAGCCAGTTGATGGGGCAGGAAGACTGGCTTGCGTCCCAAAGGCCCTGAGCCTGCTGCTGGCCGCAATGAGCTCCCCATCCCGACAGACTGGCGTCCGTGGTGATGGTTACGGTGGGGGAGGATCGGAACAGGGTACCGTCCTCGATGGCTTCGGATTTCCACCACGTCAGGGATCTTTGGACCTGTGGAGGAAGATGGGTTCGTCTTGCCAAGTGGGCCTGTCCAAGCTTTTGGAAGGGAAGTAAAAACCACTGGAGATCTCGAGAGTAAAGTCTAGCCCAGGGAACAATGGAAAAACAGGAAACCATCTTCCCTAACAAGGACGAAAGGGAGGAGAGGGTGGGGAAAGGGTCGCCCTGGATTAGGGACGCCAACCCCCTAATGCTACTTATCCGTTCAGGGGAGAGACTTACTAGTCCCACTGAGGAGTTGATAACTGTACCCAAATGAAGGATGGAGGTAGCAGGGGTGAGATGGCTTTTCTGAATATTAATAGAAAAACCGTGAGCCATAAGGACCTCGACAGTGGTCTTCAAGTGGTCCTGAGCTAGGCTAAAGGACTTCGCTAATACCAGGACATCATCCAAATAGAATTGAAGACGAATGGGTATAGATCTAAGATGGGCAGCTAAAACTGATAAAATCTTGGTGAAAACCCGGGGGGCTGAGGATAGGCCAAAAGGAAGGGCCCGGTACTGAAAATGCCTTCCGGCATAGGAGAAACGAAGGAACCTACGGTGTTCCTTAGCTATGAGGATATGTAAGTAGGCTTCAGTTAGGTCCAGAGATGCCATGAAGTCTCCCCTTCTGATGCAGGCTAAGATAGTTTTAAGAGAGTGCATCTTAAACTTGTGATATTTTATATACAGGTTAAGGCGTTTCAAATCCAGAATAGGTCTCCAGCCCCCCGAGGATTTGGGGACAAGGAAGAGAATAGAATAAAAACCTTGGCCCTGAAATTCAGGGGGGACGGGCTGAATGGCCCGAATGTCTAACAGGTGCTGTATGGCCTGGTCCATTAGAGCCCTCTTAGAGGGATCTTTGGGAATAGAACAGGCAATGAAGAAAGAGGGGGGAGGGGAAAGAAACTCCAAATGTAAACCCCTTGCCACTGTATTGAGAACCCAGGAGTCTGAGGAAATAGCAGACCAATGGGAGGCAAACTTAGCAAGGCGACCACCGATGGGAACTGAAAGGGGATCGGGGTGGGGGATATCACCACCTACCTCTTCGGCCCTGACGGCTACCTGCAGATCCGCGAAAGGGACGCTTGGTTCCTCTGCCTCTAGAGTTCTTGTCCTGGTCATTGCGAGGTTTGTAGCTCTGTTGAGCTGAGCCTCTGTAGTAGGAGAAGGATTGATCAGCCTGACGAAAAGGTCGACAATAGTAAGGAGATGGACGCTGAAAAGATTTCTTCTGGCTCGAGGGTAGGATCTTCTTTTTGTCCTTAGAGTCGATGAGGAAGGGCTCCAGGACATCACCGAAAAGGTTCTTACCCTTGAATTCTGCTGTAGCAAAATGCCACTTGTGTTTAATATCCACTTGCCACTTCTTCAGCCAGGTCATCCTTCTGGCCGCTATTGAGGAGGCCATGGTTTTGGCTGCAAACCGTGATGTATAAAGAGTAGTGTCCGCAAGTAGTTGACAGGTGGCAAACCTGTCTTCGGAGTCTTCGGAGAGGGGTGGCATACAAATCTAAGCAATAAATAAATAAATAAAATAAAACATCTTGTTCAGGCTTTGTTGGGCTGAAATGTCAGAAGCCGGAATCTGTTCCTGCAACTGTCTGATATAGATGAGCATGGACCTGGCGAAAAAGGAAGAGGTTGTAGCTCCTTTGATTGCCCAAGCAGCGGATTGATGACTCTTCTGCAGGAGCTGATCAATTTTACGGTCTTCTCCCTTTAGAAGATCCTCCTCCTTTCCCGGCAGGTTCTCTGAAGAATGCAGGGCAAGAACTGAGAAGTCTATAGCGGGGGGCTCTAGGAAGGAGGCGAGCTCCGGAGTTACATCAAAAAATCTCTTCTCTAGATTAGAAGGAGCTGGACCTGCCGCCGGATTTAGGCATTGTTTAGTAATAGTCTCTACGAAGAGTGGCGGGGCCGGTATTATGTCTTGCTCCTCCGTGTAAGGATTCCACAGGGTCTCCACTTGGGAAGCGGAAGGTTGGGCTTGAGTGGGCGGAGCTGTGAGCCCCACAGTTGAACGAGCCTTCAACAAAATGGTAGAAAATAACTCTGCTGGGAATAAGGCTGCTGATATAGGTAATGCTGGAGAAGCTTCTTCGTCCTCAGACAGACCGGCATGACCCCCCTCTGGAGGATCCTTGTCGTAAGAATCCGAGTCCTCAGCCGAGGAATCAGACCAAGAATCTTGGTTAGGTCTGAGGATAGAGGCAGCAAGGGAAAGAGGGGCCACTGGTGGCGCAGGTACTGGTCTAGAAAGAATGGTAGTGGGTAAAGAGCTAAGCTTAAATTCAATGCTGCGTTGAACTGCTGAATCAATCCACCTCTGGATAGCTGATGTATCAAAGGTTGTTGAAGAGGAAGGGTGGGCTTCTGGAGGAAGCGTCGCCTGAGGTATCTGTTGAGGAACCTCTGAGGAAGGGCCAGGTTGAACTGGAGGTACAATGAGAATCGTAGGAGAAAGAGGAACAGGGGGTCTAGAAGTGTCTGGATTTAAATTTTGATTTGGCAAACCAGCTGGGCCCCAAACGCTAGCAGCCAGAGTTCCAGCGGACCCAGAAGGAGTAATAGTAGCTGGAGCCTGATTAGGAATTCTGGGAGTAGGGGAAAGAGCCCTAGCTGCTTTCTCATGGAGGCGTTGTAGAGTAAGATCCCTACGCCTCTCTGCTTTTGAAGGTTGAGGAGTAGGGTCCCTGTTCTCTGGAATAGGGGAAATGAGATCAGAATCCACCTGTAGAGGCCTGACAGATTTTTTGGTTCTTTTCCCTCCTGCTTTAGCTAGGTCTGACATGGCAAGACAGCTAGAAAAAGGGAGAAGGGAATAAAAGGTAGAGGAAAAGTAAAATAACCTAGCCCCTATTTGCTCCTTCTTTAAGCCTGGTCTGAGTAACTTTTCCAGTATTTGGGAAGGGACTGAGACCGTTATAGAATTAAGCCAGCAGATGGCGCCAAAAGAGCTGGAGTTGCTTGGGACTGTTTGAATTCGAGCCAGCTGATAATTAAGGGGGGGGGAGAGAAAAGAAAAACCTCTCTAAGAGGCCTCACTTATTCAAAAAAAAAAAAAACCCCGAAAAAGGGATCAACAGGGGCTTGAAAAAACTTCCCTGAGTTACTAGGAGAAGCAATTAACGCCTCTTAGCTGAGGCCTGGGGATTAAGTAAACAGACAATTTCTCCTGCGTCACAAGCTATCGGCCTTTTTTACCCTCTCCCAAGCTTCCTGGAAAATCTGACACGGAGTCAGAAACCAGCTCTCTGGTAGGGAATCAAGATAAAATGAAATCACCACTAAGACTGTAGCCAGCCCCAGGGGAAAGAGGTCACTCTGAGGTCTCGCACGTTCTGACTAGGGAGGAAACGTTGGCAAAGGGGACCAGACTGTAACCAGTCAGAATCCCTCACCAGGCTTATGGCTTGCCTGCGAGTGGCTCCAAGGCAGCCCTAACGGCAGAAGGAGACAAAGAAAAAAAGGAGCCAGGGGTGTGTGGAAGGCCTGGGGCCCTACCACCCAGCAGATAGAGCTGTACCAAGAGGTCACTGCACCCTACTGCTTCCTCAGGACCAATTTTAACTGAATAAATTGGAATTACTAACCTAATGAGATTATTTATAAGGAGTCACAGACAAAATAGCTTGTGCTGCCACGAGGTGTCTCTGCTAGAAGCGAGTCAGAAAAATTGGGTCTGTGGGCGGTTCCAGCCTTTTTATACTTCTATGACTCGGACACGCCTCTGACGAGCGAGTACAACCCATCCTGACTGTCGACTCCTCCCTCCAAGGAGAAAGGAAGAGGGAAAGATAGAAAGGGAGAGAAAGAAGGAGGGAGATAGAGAGAGAGAGAGGGAGAGAGAGAAACAGTGAGAGATACAAAGAGGGAGAGAGAAAGAGAGGGAGAGAGAAAGGGAAGAGAGAGAAAGAGAGGGAGAGAAAGAGGGAGAGATAGAGAGGAAGAGAGAAAGGGGGATAGATGGAAAGAGTGAGAGGGAGAAAAAGAGAAAGAGAAAAATGAGAAAATGATGGAGAGAAAATGAGGGACAGGAAAATGAGAGAGCGAGAAGAAAAGAGAGAGGGAAGAGAGAAGTGGAGAGGAAGGAGGGAGGGAAGGAAGGAAGGAGAAATGGAGGGAGTTTGTTGATTTAAGTTTAAATTTACTTGTTAATAAAGAAGTATAAATTACTTTATTATTTAATTACTTCTTTATTTTAAATATTGTATTTGTTCCCGTTTTGTTTTTTACTTTAAATAAGATATGTGTAGTGTGCATAGGGATTTGTTCATAGGTTTTTTTTAACAGTCCGGCCCTCCAACAATCTGAGGGACAGTAACTTCTCTCCTTTGCTAAGAGGATACTACCTAGCTCTCTCTCCCACCCCTCTTTTGTGAGGACCAATCTGATTGGCTTCCCAAATTAGCTTTTAACAATCAGCATCTTATGAGGCAGGGAGCTCCACCAGCCAATTTAGCAGCCCAGAAATCCTGCTTGTGAAGAGGGTTGGACTAGATGGCCTCTGAGATCCCTTCTATCTCTATCATTCTGTTTCAATCTCCTGCTTGTGCTGGGGGTCAGACTAGATGGCCTCTGGGTTCCCCTCCATCTCTATCATTCTGTTTCAATCTCCTGCTTGAGCTGGGGGTCAAACTAGTTGGCCTCTGAGGTCCCCTCCACCTCTATCATTCTGTATCAGTCTCCTGCTTGAGCAGGGGTTCTGACTAGATGGCCTCTGAGATCCCTTCCATCTCTATCATTCTGTTTCAACCTCCTGCATGAGCAGGGGGTCAGACTAGAACTGGTGTGTGTGTGTATGAAAGAGCGAACTGTTCCATTCTTTCCTTCCCAAAGTAGCATTTTGTTAGGACTGTTCTGATTGGATGGTGGCGAAGTGTCCCATGTGACCAAAAGGCTGTGGCTAAATATGGATTTTTGTGATGAAAGGGCTGGGGCAAAGAGCTAGGGGCCTTTGGGTGAGGGAGATAATGCAACGACCTATCAGCCGCTGCAGAAGAAAGAGCTTCATCCAACTGGCAGAGGCAAAAACTCCCATCCCCTTTATTGCATACCTCAAAAGTCAAGTCAGTCACTGCAAATTGATCATTCAGAAGTCAATAAATGACAGCATCTAAAGCACAAAGTATTATAATCCTACGTGATAAATCTTTAACATCAAAAAATGATTCCGGGTTATTAAACATGAAAATAAGCCCCAATTAGCAATGTTAAAATATGTTTGTTTGGAATTAATTTTATTTCTTGCTTCCAACTGCAGTTTGCTGATCCCACCAAACTCTACCAGCTAATAAGATCATCTAGACCAGTGATTTTCAACCTTTTTTGAGCGGCACATTTTTTACATTTACAAAATCCGGGGGCACACCACCAACCAAAATGACACAAAATGACACTCTAAGACACTCTCCTCTCTTTTTCCATCCCTGTCTCCTCCCCCCCCCCCCCGGTCTGTGTGTGTGTGTGTACACACTCTTGAACCATTTCCAAAAACAGGTGAGAGGTGAGTTTTTCTCTCTCTTATTCTTTGGGTGCTTTTTATATATGTTTTAAATTAAGTCACTTCTCTCTCTCTCTCTCTTGTTTCTCGCTCTTTCCTCTCATTCTCTGTCTCAATCATTTTCTCATTTCTCTTTTTTTCCTCCCCTTTTTGCTCATCTCTCTCTCTCTCCCTTCCTCTCATTCTCTCTCTCTCTCTCTCTCTTGCTTTCCTTCTTTTTCTTGATTTATTTCTCTCTCACACTTTCTTTCTCTCTGTCTTTCACCTTCTCTCTCTCTCTCTTGCTCTCAGCAAAAAGTTGTGAGACCGGAACCTGAGCTTCCTTCTTCGCGGCACACCTGACTGTCTCGCGGCACACTGTTTGAAAAACACTGATCTAGACTGCCCTTCCTTAAACTACTTTTTTCAGTAGTACAGTGGTCCCCCGATTATCGCGAGGGTTCCGTTCCAGGACCCCTCGCAATGATCGGTTTTTCGCGAAGTAGCGGTGCGGAAGTAAAAACACCATCTGCGCATGCGCAGATGGTGTTTTTACTTCCGCCGCAGCAGCGAGGAGCCGAAGATTGGGGTTTCCCCGCCGCCCACGCAAACTCCTCGCTGCTGCCGCGCCCGCCGCTTGTCCGCCCGCCGCTTGTCCACCGCCTGCCTGCCTGCGCGCCCGCCCTTCGCCCGCCCACGCCGTTCGCTCGCGCCGCTTCCCAGCTGAGTCCTGAAGCGAACTTCCACGTTTGGCTTCAGGACTCAGCTGGGAAGCAGCGCTGGGGTTTCCCCGCTGCCCACGCAAACTCCTCGCTACTGCCGCGCCCGCCGCTTGTCCGCCCGCCGCTTGTCCGCCCGCCGCTTGTCCGCCGCCTGCCTGCCCGCACGCCCGCCCTTCGCCCGCCCACGTCGTTCGCTCGCGCCGCTTCCCAGCTGAGTCCTGAAGCGAACTTCCGTGTTTGGCTTCAGGACTCAGCTGGGAAGCGGCGCTGGGGTTTCCCCGCCGCCCACGCAAACTCCTCGCTGATGTCCGCCGCTCACCCTCCCGCCAGCAAGAGGGGAAGACCCAGGGAAGCCGCCCAGCAGCTGATCTGCCCGGCGCCATCTACGCATGCGTGGCCATACAAAAAAGGGTGCGCATGCGCAGATGGTGTTTTTACTTCCGGGTTGAAAAATCGCTATATAGCGTTTCGCAATGCTCGATTTTGTATTTGATGTATTTGATTTTGCCCATGTTTTTAGTTAAAGACAAGGAGTGGTAGATTTGCTCTAAATCAGGGGTGCCAAATTGGCACCCACCCCAGCTCTGCGAAGGGCAAAACGCCGGGAAAGTCACATGATGGCAATGTGATGTGGTGAATTTTACACCGGTGCTCTAGATCACAATCTAAAGTCCTTTGGGATTGGGTGGAATAAAAGTCTAGGTAATTAAATAAATAAATAAAGCAGTAATTATTAATTAGTAAAAAAATTCTCTAATTCTTATTTCTAATAAAAATGACATGGATTGTGTTTGTACTAAATGAACTCTTCAGAATCCATATGTGACTTTCATTTTTAGAAAGTACATAAATATATTATTCTGAATTGTTTCAAACAAATTTTAATCATAAACTGCAATCATTTTAGTACCTAGTAAGAAGGCATCCACCGTATTTTTTGGTGCATAAGACACACCTTTTAACCCCAAAAATTTGCTTTAAAATTGGGTGCGTCTTATACACCAAATAGGCGTTGATTGCTTACCTGAACGCCTCTTCTCGTACACTGAGCAGGTACAGCAGTCACGTGGGTTGCTCGTTGTCCAATCCTCATAGAAATGAGCCTAGTCTTTAAAAAGCCTGCTGGATCCGCCCCTTCCCCAGAATTCGCGAATCCGTAGACTTAGGCTCAAAGGTGGTAGCTCAAATAATGCTCTACTCTCTTGATAGGAAGAAACAGGTTAAAAGATATAACCATGGTTAAAAGAAAATAGGCGTTGATTGCTTACCTGAACGCCTCTTCTCGTACGGTGAGCGGGTACAGCAGTCACATGGGTTGCTCATGTCCAATCCGGTGGAACTGAGCCTAGTGTTAAAAAAGCTTGCTGGATCCGCCCCTTCCCCAGAATTCGCGAATCCGTAGACTAGGCTCAGATGTGAAGCTCTTTAGTGTTCAACTCTCATTGTTAGAGGAAAGAAAGGTTATAGACAGTATAGAAGACACATACAAGGGCGGGAAGTGACTGCTGTACCCGCTCACCGTACGAGAAGAGGCGTTCAGGTAAGCAATCAACGCCTATTCTCCGTACTGAAGGAGCGGGTCCAGCAGTCACATGGGACATACCCAATAGATGGTCCCTAGGGTGGGATTAGATTGCTATCGTGAGAGATAACGGATTGGAGAACCCTTCTGCCGAAGGCAGCGTCCGCTGAGGCGTAAGAATCAATCTTGTAGTGCCTGATTAAGGAATTTGGCGAGGCCCAAGTGGCTGCTTTGCAGACCTCCTCCAACGGGGCTTGAGTCGCCCAAGCAGCCGAGGTGGCTGCGCTCCTGGTGGAATGCGCTGTGATGTTCCTTGGAACTGAGAGGGCGGCCGATTCGTAGGCCTTAGATATAGTCCCTCTGATCCAACGGCCTATCACTGTAGAAGACACTTTGGCCCCCATGACTCTGGGATGATAGGCTATAAAAAGTGCTTCTGACCTCCGAAAGGGTCCTGTGCGTTGGATATAGATCCTCAGCGCTCTAATGAGATCCAGGGTGTGCCATCTAATTGCTAAGGGATGATCCCGTTGGAGGCAGAAGGAAGGTAAGACAATATCCTGGGTTCTGTGGAACATGGAGCTGACCTTGGGTAAGAAGGTGGGGTCCAGTCGCAAGACTACCTTGTCCTGATGAAATTGGCAGAGGTCCTGCCTGATTGAGAGGGCAGCCAACTCCGAAATGCGTCGGGCAGAGGTAATAGCCACCAGGAATGCTACTTTAAAGGATAGGTATCTGAGGGACGCCGATTTTAGGGGTTCGTATGGTGCCTGCGTGAGGGAATGGAGAACCCGTGGCAGATCCCAGGATGGATACCTGTGGACCTTGGAAGGTCTGAGGTTGGCTATACCCTTGAGGAATTCCTGAACTTCTGGAAAGGAACGGAGAGGCTGTCTGCGGGGCCCCGCTAGGACAGAGGAAATGGCCGCCAGATGACGCCGGAGGGTGCTGGTGGAAAGTCCTTGATGGAAACCTTGCATAAGGAAGGAAATGATCCTGTGTATGGGGATGCACAGGGGAGAGACCTTCCTGTAGACACCACTGGTGAAACTTGGACCACGTATGGTCGTAGATTCGATTGGTCGAACCCCTTCTGGCCTTTAAAATGACCTCCACTGTATCGGGGTCGTGGCCACGCAGTTCTAAGTCTCTCCTGATAACAGCCAGGCGGTGAGGTGGAACCACTCCGGGTCTGGATGGAATGAGGCCCCCTGCCGCAGCATATCCCCCGAAACGGGGAGTCGCCAAGGGTCCTGGACGGACAACTGTTGGAGATCCGCGAACCAGGGCCGGCGGGGCCAATGAGGGGCGATTAGGATTACTCGGGCCCTCTCGGTGAGAACCTTGTGAATCACGTCCGGGAGAATTGGAATTGGAGGGAATGCGTAGAGTAGGCCTGGAGGCCATGGGCTCCGGAGGGCATTGATTGCTTCCGCTCCCGGGGATGGAAATCTGGAAAAAAAGCGAGGGAGTTGGGCGTTCGCATTGGTCGCGAAGAGATCCAGAACTGGTAGGCCGAATCTGAGGCTGATTTGATGGAACAGGTCTTGATGGAGATTCCACTCTCCGGGGTCTATCGTAGCTCGAGATAGCCAATCCGCCTGGACGTTGAGGCTCCCCGAGATGTGGTCGGCTAGGAGCGACCGAAGATGTTTTTCCGCCCAAAGGCCTAACTTGAGGGCCTCCCTCATGAGGGCCTTGGATCTCGTGCCCCCCTGTCTGCAGATATGGCTTTTCGTGGCGATGTTGTCGGTGAGAATGAGAACGTGTCGGTTGGGGATGCGAGGAGAGAATTGCTTCAGAGCCAGGGAGACGGCTCTTAGCTCTAGCCAATTGATTGGCTTGGAAGCTTCCTCCGGGGACCACGTGCCCTGGGCTATCATCCCCTGGGCGTGGGCGCCCCATCCCGATAGACTGGCGTCTGTGGTGATGACAAATTGATCCGGGCACCTGAAAGGGGATCCTTTGTCCATGGCCGGAGACTTCCACCACTTGAAGGATCTGCGAACAATTGGTGGGATGACAATGCGACGACTTGAGTTGCTGTGCCCCGATCTCTGAAAGGGTAATAGGAGCCACTGTAGTTCCCTAGCATGAAGGCGAGCCCAAGGAATGATGCCTATGCATGACACCATCTTCCCCAAAAGGGAAGACAGGGTTACTATGGAAACTGAAGGTTGAGATAAAATGCGTGAAATTAACTCCCCTATACTGATTTTTCTCTCAGGAGAAAGAAAGACCTGGGAAGCTTCTGAATTAATAATGGATCCCAGGTGTAAAATGGATGTGGAAGGTTGGAGGTGACTTTTGTCAAAGTTGATGGAAAAACCATGGTCCTGTAGAACCGACATGGTGACAGAAAGGTCTGCTTTCACTTTCTCTAGGGAGTTCCCATGAACCAAAATATCATCAAGGTAACATAAAATGTGGATGGGTGACGCCCGGATATAGGCCGCCAGGGACCCCAAGAGCTTTGTAAAGACCCGAGGGGCCGAGGAAAGGCCAAATGGCATCGCCCTATACTGGAAATGCCTGCCCTGAAAGGAGAAACGTAAAAATTTTCTGTGGCATTTGGCTATAGGAATATGGAGATAGGCCTCAGTGAGGTCTAAAGAGACCATGAAATCTCCCGGGTGGATGGCGGCCAAAATAGATGATAAGGAGTGCATCTTAAACTTCCTATATTTGATGAATAGATTCAACTTCTTTAAATCCAAAATAGCTCTCCAACCTCCGGAGGATTTTGGGACCATAAATAGGATGGAATAAAAACCTAGGCCCTTCTGACCAGGGGGAACCGGTTGAATGGCTCTGATGGACAATAAGTGGGAAATGGCCTCCTCCATACGATTACAATCTGAGGAAGACCTGAGAGAAGGGCAGGAAATAAAACGTTTAGGGGGGGGGGAAGTAAATTCTAAAAGAAGGCCTTTTTGAACAGTGTCAATGACCCAGGGGTCCTTGGAGGTGAGACGCCAATTAGAGGCGAAATAGGCTAGGCGGCCACCTATGGGAATCGAGGAAGAACTACCATCTAGGTTTTTTTGAAGCCCTGTTAGAGGACGCTCCCCTTTGGAAGCGAAAACCTCTGCCCCTGGAGTTCCTACCTTGGGAACGAAAGCGGGGGGAATACTGACCTGGGGTTCTCTGATAGGAAGCCGCTTGATCTTGTTGACGCCCTGGGCGACGAAAGGACTGCATTTTGGTGGCCTTTTTGGTGGTTGGACCCAATACCTTCTTCTTGTCCGTGGTTTCCGTGAGGAGTGGATCCAGAAGATCCCCGAAAAGAAGGTCGCGCTTCAAGGGTCCCAGAGATAACTGCCACTTCTGACGTACTCCTGCTTGCCAAGGGCGAAGCCATAGGAGTCTCCTTGCCGTTGTAGAAGCTGCAATAGACTTGGCAGCAAATCTAGTAGATTGTAAAGTGGCATCAGCCACGTACTGAGCAGCTGCAAATACCTTGTTGAAGTCTTGTTGACCTCTCAAGTCATCGGGAGGAATATGCTGTTGAAGTTGGCGAAGCCACAGAAGCATGGCTCTGGAGAAAAAGGAAGCCGCTGCGGAACTTTTAATGGCCCAGGAATCTGCGGTGAATCCTCTTTTGAGCATCTGTTCAATCCGCTTGTCCTCTGGGCGGAGGACCTCCTCTGCTTCGCCTGGCACGGCAGCCGCCGAGTGAAGGATCTTGACAGGTTCATCCGGTTTTGGAAAGGATAGGAGCTCCTCATAGGAAGAGGAAAGTTTGTACAACTTTTTGTCCTTGGTTGTGGGATTGAGCCCAGAGGCTGGAAAATCCCACTGCTTAAGTAAGGCATCTTTAAACAATTTAGGCATAGGAATTACCTCGTTATCCTCCTGTTCCTCTGTGAAGTAAGGTAAGTTCTCCTCCGGAGGATCAGTGGATGTGGAGGCCTGTTTCTCCTGGGCCGCCAATCCCGTAGAAATTCTAGCTTTGAGGAGGAGAGATTTGAACAATTGAGAAGGAAAAATAGTAATTGGAGAAGGAACCTTTATTTGGGATTCCTCATCATCTGAGAGACCTTGAAAGGGATCCTCATCCTCTTCCATATCCTCATATTCGTCCTGAGAGGAATCTGATTCATCCTGAATAGGAGCTCTAACCATTGGGGAAGAACCCAAGGGGCGGGAGGAACGAGGAGGTGGAGGAGGTAAGGGGGGCACATTGATGGTAGAGAGTTTAGCATCAATGGCCTTGGATAACACAGAAAAAATAGCTTGGAATTCAGGAGATAAACTGGAAATATCAGCAGGAATGGCAGATGAATCCCTGAAAGCCTGGGAGGATCCTGGTTGGGGGGAATCTTCAATAATATCTGGTTCCTCTGGACCTAATCCCCATAGGTTAGGTTGGGGTCTGTCTAGGTTTGGCTCATCCAGAGATAACACAGTGACCCCAGAAGAAGGCAGATTAGGAGCCTCTGGGGGGTCATGACTACTGATTACTTGGGCCTGTACTTTCAAACGCTTTGCTGATTTGTCATGAAGTTTTTGTAGGGCTTGGTCCCTTCTCTTCTCAGCCCTGGTGACTTTGGTCAAGGGGCGGGCCCCTGAAGAAGAGGAGGTCGAGGCCTGGGGGATACTGGTAATCTCATCGCCTGTAGGCCTGGCCTCTCTGGGACCTTGAGTGGTGCCTCTCTTGGGAAAAGTAGCCATAGTCTGACAATTAACAGAAGACAAGGCTGAGCCAAATAAACTGGATGATTAGGGAGAAGAATTTCAAAGACTTCCCAAGAGGAAAGGATCCTGCTCCTAGGCCTCGGAGCTGCTGAGACTTGAGGGCAATCTGGGCAAACCCAGAGTTCGTGTCCCCAAATACAGCGTGGCTAGCCTCCCTAAACTTTAATTAAAGTAACCAAGGCACTCTGGTTGGAGGCTTAGCCGGTGGAGAATTAAGCCTGAGCGTCCCAAAGCCCACTCCGGGATCCGAGCGGTGGACTGAGGCCTACGCGGCTGGCAGAAGGCCAACACGAGAGGCCTAGATTAAAAAAGGGCGTGAAGGCCTTCGCGCCGAAAAATCGCTCCGTAATAGAAAACTTAAAGGGGAAGCGATCGACTAAGTCCAGGAGACTAGAACAAGCGTCTCACTCCGCAGGAGGTATTTCTTAAGCCCTTTAACAATAGTACTAAATCAATGAAGCAATACTTGCACAAGGACCTCCAGGCCAAAGGATTAAAAGAATCCACAAGCGGCAGCGGGGATCGTAAACGGCAAGAAAAGCCGTGGGAAAACGAAACCGCAACTTCTCCCAAGGGAAAAAAGCCGAGCCGCAAACGGCTGGCGCTATTAGTGCAAGTAAACAAATAAGGATAAACAATTCTTACTACTTTTGAAGAAAAGATCGAAGGGAAGGTGTTAGAATGTTGAACGAGCTATCACAATACAACCGCAGGATGCGAGAACTGAGCGAATTCTGGGGAAGGGGCGGATCCAGCAAGCTTTTTTAACACTAGGCTCAGTTCCACCGGATTGGACATGAGCAACCCATGTGACTGCTGGACCCGCTCCTTCAGTACGGAGAATAGGGAGGGAAGTGACTGCTGTACCCGCTCAGCATACAAGAAGAGGCGTTCAGATAAGCAATCAACACATATTCTCCATACTGAAAGAGCAAGTCCAGCAGTCACGTGGGACATACTCAATAGATGAGTCCCTAGGGAGGGATTAGTTCGCTATCGTGAGAGATAACGGATTGGAGGACTCTTCTGCCAAAGGCAGCATCCGCTGAAGCGTAAGAATCAATTTTGTAATGCCTTATGAAAGAGTTTGGAGAGGCCCAAGTGGCTGCTTTGCAGACTTCCTCCAATGGAGTTTGAGTTGCCCATGCGGCAAATGCGGCTGCACGTCTTGTGGAATGTGCTGTGATACCTCTTGGTACGCTGAGGGAAGCTGACTCATAAGCCTTTGAGATTGTCCCTCGGATCCAACGCCCTATTGCGGTTGAGAATGCCCTGGATCCCAGGGATCTGGGATGGTAGGCTACGAATAAGGCTTCGGACCTCCAAACAGGCCTCGTCTGTTGGATATAGATTCGTAGAGTTCTGGTGAGGTCTAGGGTGTGCCATCTGAGTGCAAGATGATGGTTATGATTGAAACAGAATGAAGGCAACACAATGTCCTGGGATCTGTGGACCATGGAACTGACCTTTGGTAGAAAGATGGGGTCCAGGCGCAGGACTACCTTGTCTGTATGGAACGGGCATAGATCCTGTCGAATGGAGAGGGCTGCCAGTTCTGAGATGCGTCGGGCAGATATTATTGCCACCAGAAAGGCTACCTTTTAAGATAAGTACCTGAAGGATGCTGACCTTAGGGGTTCGTATGGTGCTTGAGTGAGGGAGTGGAGAACCCATGGTAAGTCCCAGGACGGGTATCTATGAACTATGGGAGGCCTGAGGATTGACATGCCTCTTAGAAATTCTTGAATTTCCAGGAAAGAACGGAGTGGTTGTCTGCGAGGCCCTGCTAGGACCGAAGATAAGGCCGCTAAATGATGGCAAATGGTACTTGTTGAGAGGCCTTGATGAAAACCTTTCATGAGGAAAGATACGATTCTGTGAATGGTAATACACAGGGGTGATAGATCTCACTGTGAGCACCACTGGTGAAACCTGGACCAGGTATGGTCGTAGATCCTATTGGTAGAAACTCTTCTGGATTTGAGGATTATCTCTATAGTGTCCTAGACCCCGAAGGTCTCGGTCGCGCCGAATAATAGCCAAGTGGTGAGGTGGAACCACTCCGGGTCTGGATGGTGACAGACTCCCTGCTGCAACATATCCTCCAAAACGGAGAATCGCCAGGGGTCCTGGATAGACAGACGTTGCAGGTCTGCAAACCAGGGCCGGCGAGGCCAGTGAGAGGCTATCAGAATCACCTGGGCCTTCTCGAGGATGATCTTGTGGATCACATCTGGAAAAATTGGTATTGGAGGGAAAGTGTAAAGCAGCCCTCGAGGCCAAGGAGTTCTGAGTGCATTTGTGGCCTCTGCTCCCAGGGATGGAAACCTGGAATAGAATCGATGGAGTTGAGAGTTGGTCGCAGTCGCGAATAGGTCTAGCGATGGGTGACCAAATCTGAGGCAGATCTGCTGGAATAGGACCGGATGGAGGCTCCACTCTCCTGGATCCAGAGTTGACCGGGAGAGCCAGTCTGCCTGCACATTGAGAACTCCCGAGATGTGGTCGGCCCATAAGGACTGAAGATGTCTCCGTGCCCAGAGACCCAGTTTCAGGGCTTCCCTCATCAGGGCCTTGGACCTGGTGCCCCCTTGTCTGCAGATATGGCTCTTTGAAGCTATATTGTCCGTGAATTGTTTGAGGGCTAACAACACTGCTCTCAATTCCAGCCAGTTGATGGGTCTGGATGACTCCTCCGCTGACCACGTGCCTTGGGCTATCAAGCCTTGAGCATGGGACCCCAGCCCGTCAGGCTGGCATCCGTGGTGATGATAAATTGTTCTGGACTCCTGAAGGGGGATCCCTTGTCCAGAGCAGAGGAAGTCCACCACGTAAGGAACCTCAATACTGTGGTCAGAATACTGTGGTGATGAGGCATGCCGAGTTGCTGTTCCCCGATCTCTGGAATGGTAACAGAAACCATTGGAGATCCCTGACGTGGAGGCGAGCCTATGGGATAATGCCAATGCAGGACACCATCTTTCCCAGTAGAGAAGACAGGGTGATGATGGTAGTCCTTCTTTGAGACCTTATCTGGGAGATAAGCTCCTTGATACTGATCTTTCTCTCAGTAGAAAGAAAGACCTGGGAGAGATCTGAATTTATAATTGCTCCCAGGTGCTGAATAGAAGTGGAAGGATGGAGTTGACTTTTTTTGAAATTAATAGAAAAACCATGATCCTGTAGATTGAGGTCTGAACAGGTGCCTTCTTTAGAGGGGCCGTGAATTAATATGTCATCCAAATAGCACAAAATATGGATGGGCGTGGCCCGGATGTGGGCCGCCAAGGAGCCTAGGAGCTTAGTAAAGACTCAAGGAGCCGAGGACAGCCCGAAGGGCATGGCCCTATACTGATAGTGCTTGCCTTGGAAGGCAAAGCGCAGGAATTGCCTGTGGCCCTTAGCAATAGGGATGTGAAGATAGGCTTCCGTAATATCCAAGGAAGTCATGAAGTCTCCAAGATGAATAGAGGCTAGGATGGATGGCAGGGAATGCATCTTAAATTTTCTATATTTAATGAATTGATTTAATTTCTTAAGGTCTAAAATGGCCCTCCATCCTCCAGATGTCTTAGGGACCATGAAGGGGATGGAGTAGAAGCCAAGACCTCTTTGGGAATAGGGAACTGGTTGGATAGCCCTGATGGACAACAGATGTTGAATAGCTTCCTCCATTCGAAGACGAGATGGAGAAGACCTGGGAGATGGTATGAAATGAAATACTTGGGAGGCATGGAGATAAAACTTCAACTGGAGTCCCCATTCCACAGTAGAAATAACCCAGGGGTCCTTACAGGAACAGAGCCAGCTGGAGGCGAACCAAGCTAGATGTCCCCCAATGGGAATAGAATGGAGATTACCATCTGGGCTTTCTGGAAGCACTGGATGAGGAAGAACTCCTTTGAAAGCGGGATCCTCTGCCCCTGGTGTTTCTGTCTGCTTGGGAGCAAAAACGAGAGGTATACTGACCTGAGTTCCTCTGGAAGGCGAACCCCTGATCTTGTTGACGATTGGGGCCTTCTTATCGGTGGGCCCCAAAACTTTCTTTTTGTCAGCGCTCTTAGTGAGAAGGGGTTCCAAGAGGTTACCAAATAAAAGGTCACGCTTCAAAGGACCCATGGCAAGCTGCCATTTCACTCCCGCCTGCCAGGGGCAAAGCCATATACCTTAATTCTTCTCGCTGTTGTTGAGGCCGTTACCAACTTTGCAGCAAATTTTGATGATTGCAAGGTAGCATCAGCTACATATTGGGCCGCTGCAAAAAACTTTATTGAAGTCCTGTTGACCCTGTAGATCATCAGGGGGAATATGCTGCTGAAGTTGTTGAAGCCACAAGAGAATGGCTCTAGAAAAGAATGCTGCTGCTGCTGCTGCTGCTGCACTTTTAATAGCCCAGGTATCTGCGAAGAAATACTTTTTGAGCATTTGCTCTAAACGTTTGTCTTCGGGCTTTAACACTTCTTCTGCTTCACCAGGTATAGCAGCCGCAGAGTGTAGAATCTTTACTGGTTCATCAGCTTTAGGGCAGACAAGAAGGTCTTCATAAGATTGGGAAAGCTTATACAATTTATTGTCTTTAGATGTGGGATTGAAACCATAAGATGGATGGTCCCACTGCTTGAGCAGAGCATCTTTGAACAGTTTTGGCATGGGGATGACCTCATTGTCTTCCTGTTCCTCCATAAAATATGGCAAGTTCTCCTCAGGTGGAGCTGTAGAAGGATCAGATGGTTTATCCTGACCGGCTAAGCCTGTGGCAACTCTTGCTTTGAATGGAAGAGATTTGAAGAGTTGGAAAGGAAAAATTGCAGCAGGAGATGGAATCTTGATCTGTGATTCCTCATCCTCTGACAGGCATTGGAAAGGGTCATCCTTGTCCTCTACGTCCATATCATCATTCTCATCCTGAGAGGAATCCGAGTCTTCTTGAACTGGAATTCTGCAGGTTAAGAAGGAACTCACGGGCCTAGGGGCGCGTGAAGGGGGACGAGAGTGAAAAGGCACATTGATAGCCGAGAGCTTGGCATCAATGGCTTGAGATAAAGCAGAATACATTGTTTGAAGCTCTGGAGGAAGGTTAGTCATAGTAACAGGTAGTGAGGGAGATACCCTGAAGGCTTGGACAGGATCTGGCTCAGAGGCATCTTCCATCATAATATCTGGCTCCTCTGGACCTAAGCCCCATAGGTTAGGTTGGGGTCTGTTTAGGTTCGGCTCATCCACAGGAAGCACAGAGACAACAGAGGGAGACAATTTAGAAGCCCCTGGAGGGTCAGAGGGGCTAACGTGCACTTGGGCCTGCACTTTTAAACATTTAGCCGGTCTCTCATGAAACTTTTGAAGAGTTTGGTTCCGTCTCTTCTCAGCCCTGGTGGGTCTAGCCATTGGAGGAGCTCCTGAGGAAGAGGAAGAAGAGGCCTGGGGGATGGTGTCAATTTCATCACCAGTAGGCTAACCTCTCTGGGACCCTTAGAAGAAGTGCCTCTCTTGGGAAACGAAATCATGGCCTGAACAAATTACAGGTACAAGACTTGAGCCAAAATGGTGGGAGAAGCTATAAGTGGACAATGTTCCCAAGAGGAAAGGGGCCCAAACTCCTAGGCCCAGGAGCGTCTGCAGCTCAAAGGCAATCTGGACAGTACCAGAGTTCGTGCCAGTGACTACAGAGGGGCAGGCCTCACTCATTTTAAATAGTAAACCAAGGCACACTGGTTTGGAGGCCTAGCCAGGGAGAAAAAGCCTGAGGGTCTCACAGCCTACTCCAGGGCCACGCAGTGGACTTGATGGCGCCAGGCGGGACATGCGTGGGCGATCCGCCCATGCCGAAATTACTGGGCGCTGAGGGCCTTCGTGGCAGAAATAAACCACTCCACCGGTTTTTTTTAAAAGGAGGGGTGACTAAAGTCCAGGAGACGAACAAGAGCGCTTGTTAAAGTGTCCCACACCGCCGGAGGAAAAAAGAACCCTTTTTTTGTCTAATTTTAGCTTGCCGGTAAAACCTCTTAGCTCATTAGATTTATCGTAAATACAATCCGGCGGCAGCGCAAGCAAGGCGATTGCGAAATTCGCGGCTGTAGCCGAGGAGCGGCTTCTGCCTTGGCGTTAAGCCCAGTAAGGCTGTCGCGAACAAGGCAAGCTTTTAAGCAAAGGCAACTGCAAATTTTACTGATCTAAAATTGAAGAAGGAACAAAGAGGGAAGGTGTTATTGAGAGGAGCGAGCCACCACATGTCCTGCCGAATTGCAGGACCGAGCAAATTCTGGGGAAGGGGCAGATCCAGCAGGCTTTTTAAAGACTAGGCTTGGTCCTATGCAGATTGGACAGCGAGCAACCCACGTGACTGATGTACCCGCTCTTTCAGTACGGAGAATGTTGCTGAGTTTGGGGTGCCAGGCGGGGTGCTGGGCGTTCGGAACAGAGGAACTACATTGAAAATGCAAGGAAGGCACGCCGTTCGAGTTAGCCGATCCCGGTAGAGGCAGCAGTGGCAGAAACTGCTGAGGTGGCTCTGGCGGCTTTCCTTCAAGGAGCAGTAGCACTGGAAATATTATGTCCATGCCCCAGGCCCTCCCCCCACTGCCGCCGCTGAATTGCAAGACTGAAGAGGTCGGCCAACAGGCTCTAAAGGAGCAGAGCTGTCGTCCACACCAGCATCATGTTGCTGGGCGGTGGGCATGGCTCGTGTTGTGATTCAGCCTGAGGCTCCTCAGGGACCGGCTGGAGCTCTGCCGGATCCATGCCCAGAGGAGGAGGACAGTGACCAGGAGGGGGAGGACCAGGCAGACGGGGGAGAGGAACGTCAGGAAGAGGAGGAGGGAGAGCAGCCTGAGACCCCCGGGGGGGGCTCTCCCCAGCTAGTAGCCTGGATTTATTGGATGAAGACGCACAGGCTATAATAGACATGAGGCAGAGATGTGCAACTCAAAGAAGGGGTTAATTAGAAAGATATTTCCATCCCTGAATTGGCAACAGCTGGGTTTGGGTGTGGTTCTCCTCAGCAGGGTTGAAAAGGCAGGCCCGCCCTTACAGTCTTGTGGAGAGTTATCAACTGGGAGTCCTGTGACTTTGCTTCGATTCTTGGCATCTCTGATCTTGGCTTGTGGCCTAGAAGGCTGAAAGACTTGGGGGAGGCATGGGTTTTATTATCTCCAGTGTTGTTTTTGCCAGCAAGAATCCTGTTTTATTGCCTGGCCTTCGTGAAACCTCTGTGAAGCTTCATCGTGTTCCTGTCTGTAAGAACAGTTTTTGTTACCTGTGTTTGCTTTCCAGTATATAAACTGCCTTTGCTTTTTACCAGTGTGTCTGGCTACTCTTTTTGGTTGGTGTTGGCGTCTGGGGGGACCCAGACAGAACAGCTCAGAAGAGCAGCTGTGGCAGGGGCCGCCTCTCCCCAGCTGAGGCAAGCGCCTGCCCTGCTGCTCTTCCCTGTACTTTACACATAAAACACAAGTAGTCCCTTTCCCCGGGGACAGGAATGAAAGCCTACCACCCCCAAGGAAGCCCGGCCTCTTCGCCACACCGATCCGCTGAGGGAAGGTTCTCTCAAATGGGAAATGGATACAGCAGACGCTGGAGCCACCTCAGATGGCAATAGCACTGACTTTTTATTCCCCCTCCCAACCGCGGGGACTGGCTCTGAGCCTGGCTGGCGGGTCTGCAGGTAGTTTCAAATCTAAACACATGTTCTCAGAGGAGTAGAAAGGGGCACCAACCCATTGCTCTGTCCCTTTTTTCAGAGTGCATGGAAGGCCGAACGAAGCAGGTTGAGGGAGGGCGGAGTGGCAAGAAAAGTGACTGTTAGGGTCTCTCACTAAGGGGTGTAAACCGAGGAACCCCAAATAATCAGTTTGGGGAGGGAAGGAGAAATTTCAAAGGGGGGGAAGCAAGATTTGGGGGGGGAAGCAGGCCGAAGGAAGAAACGGGCTGAAGGGCAGTCCTTCACAAAGTTTGGGGATGGGAGGAGCTTTTAAAGGAAGCCTGGACTTGTGGTGAGTTGCCGCCTTTTCCGCCCCGTTGGGAAATAATGCTAATACACACACACACCAGCACCACCCAATATCTGGGAGGGGGGTGCATGTGTTGTAGCCAGATGTAGATGCGGTTCGAATTTCGGCTACTTTTTTGGAAATCAGACGTTACATGTGGGCAGTGATGGGCTACCAAAATTTTTACTACCACACTGTGGATGTGGCTTATGCATTTTGTTTCAACATCTTTCAGTGCCAATTGGGTGCTCTGGGGTGGAGTTCCAAATTTTGCTCCGGAACTGCGTTCCTGACCGTTCCCGTAGGAGCCCATCACTGCATGTGGGGCATCTGCGTAGTTCAAACCATGGTTAGTTGGCGGCTTTTGAGGGAGATGCTAGTAAATACCTTAAAACTATCTCCCCACCCACCCTGAAGTTGCTTGAACTGTTACGCTTCCACAGCGGTCAATTTCTGGAATAGGTTACTGCCTGTTTTTATGTGTTTTTTTTTAAATTTGATAGAAAGCTGGATAAGCATGAAGTAAATAAAATAGCCCAAGAATTTAAGGGGTGCTCCGGTGACCCGTATCGACAAAAGCATCGTTTTGTTTTTTTATGAAAATGTGATTTCCTCTCCCACACTTCACTGAGTTTACCAGGTGTTGGGGAAAACAAAAAACAAACGCAACATGTTTTGGATCGCATAAGAAATACAATAGCGGATAGATTTCATTTGTATTCCCAGCAGTGCAACTGTGCCAATTCCCCATATTTCTATTTTGCCTTTCTGATAAGCGTTTCCTTTGAGAACTCTCTGAGCCCATGTTTGTCCTGATTTTCATCTCTGTGCCATAATCTTGCCAGGTTTGAAGACCCTTGCACTCCTAACCCCTAACTCAGGGGTCTTCAAACTTGACAGCTTTAAGACTAGAGGACTCCAACTCCAAGAATTCCTCCATCAGTCATGCTACCTTAGGAATAAGAGTTAAAGACAAGTCTTGAAGTTGTCAAGTTTGAAGACCCCTGAGTTAAGGGTTAGGAGTGCAAGGGTCTTCAAACCTGGCAAGATTAAGGTTTGTGGACTTCAATTGCCATTTCTGAGCTAGCACGACTGGTGGAGGAATTCTGGGAGTTTAAGCTGTCTTGAAGCTGTCAAATTTGAAGTTTGTAAAAAGTGTACATGATTTTTAAAAGTATTCATGGTTTTAAAAAGTATATATGGTTGTAAAAAGTATTCTGCTGCACTGGTGTTTTATTAAACAATATAACCCATTTGGTTCAGAATACTTTTTTCCTTGTTTTCCTCCTCTAAAATCTAGGAGCGTCTTATACACCGAAAAATACGGTATTTGTGAAACCATCAGGATTTAGATTACTGCCAATTTAATCAAATGTGAGCATATTGGTAACAAGATATACACTACGCAGGGGTCGACAAAGTTGTTCAGAATCTAGGAGCCAGCCAAAAAATTTAGGAGCCAGAATTTTTTTTAAGCAAACTTGGTTTTTTGCCGAGTCTCCACCTGACATCGCTTTCACCCCCTCCCCCCCGGCGCAGGCCTGGCTCCGCCGAGCCGGCTCTGCTGTACTCCCGTCGGGATCCGAGGGGAGACCGTTAGTCAGAAACCGAAACAGAGAAGAAGGAAAGGGAGACCGGGCCGGGGACGCGGGGGAGGGGGGGAGGGGGGAGGAGGGGTTACTGGTCGGAAGTCACCGCGCACGCGGCCGGAGGAGGAATGAACAAAACCTCACGCCGGGAGGGGAGGGGCTTCCGCTTCTCTCCGAAGGCGGGTGAGCGGCCAAGATCGGAGCGTCTGTGTGCGGTGGGGGGGAGTGAAGGGGTTCAAGTAGGAGGCGGAATGGAGGCAAGGGGGGGAGGGAGAGACGCACGCAAGCGCAGGGGACGCTGGGAAAGCAGCTCGCTCCGAGGTTGATGGGCGGAGCTACGGAAGCCAAGATGTACCATTTCTGGGCGTAAACACAAGGCGGGAAAAATATACTGTATATACATACAGTACAGCAGGCAACATTTTCTAGGCGCCAGACAACATTTTCTAGGCGCCACTGGCGACCAGGCGCCTGGGTTTGTCGAACCTTGCACTAGAGCTATCACCAGTTTTTTAATTATACGAATATCTTCATTTGATCTGCCTAGCATTTCTCTAAAAAAGAGAGACTGATGATCTGAAGAGCTTAATTAATATACTTCTCAAAGGGTTTCTTTTTACAGCCGCCTTTCATAATTAGGTTTTAATCAATAAAAGGTTACACTCCAGACCAGAAAATCATTTTGCAAGGCTTCTTGCTTGCAAGAACATGTTTTGCATTTTTTGATTCATTATTTATTTATCTTCCTGCATTTCTATTTAGATTCTTCTCAAAATTTCTAATTCTTTTGTGTCTGTTGTGTTATCATTTTTGTTACTTTTATCTCTCATCTTTATATCAGCAGGTAAAATAAAGTTAGAAGTTATTATACTTTTCTATACATACTAAAACATTAAAAATGTTTTTAAAAATCTAACTTTGATCAATGTTGTATAATCTAGTTTAAACAAGTCAAAAAGGTACTAAACAAAACAAAAAAATCCACTCATCCTTAAAGCGCCTATTATTTGACTTTCAAGAATAAAGAATTCTGTAACAGATCTATAACCTCTGATGAGATTTAAAAAACTCAGAATAACGGTTGCTTAGAAGTCTCATTTTCCTATACTGAACATACTTTGATATTTTTTGTCCCCTCAAAACATTTGGAATTGTTTCTTCCTGCTGAAAGACATCAGTGGAACATTCTGAGTAGGACTATTTTGTCCTGAGCATAAAATAAAATAGTACATTTTTCTGTTTTTCCTTATTACAAGGACATTTTATTTGTTTTTTGAACAAAGAAAATTACAGTTATATTTAAAAAGAATTTAGGCAGGTCCAAAGTTATTTACAGCATTATATCCCAATCTTCATAACTGTTAACAGCACACACTGAAAACTTATCTTCTGCTTTGCTTTATGTGAACATTTTTGTTTGCTTCACCTTTTGTAAGAGTACTGGCAAAACCAGAGAGAAATAAAAAGTGTGATCAGTTTAGTTTAGTATATTTATTTGATTTTTATGCCACCCTTCTCTTTAGACTCAGGGTGGCTTACAACATGTTAGCAATAGCACTTTTTTTTAACAGAGCCAGCATATTGCCCCCACAATCCGGGTCCTCATTTTACCCACCTCAGAAGGATGGAAGGCTGAGTCAACCTGGAGCCGGTGATGAGATCTGAACGGCTGACCTACAGATCTACAGTTACTTCAGTGGCCTGCAGGACAGCACTCTACCTGCTGCGCCACCCTGCCTCCCTTAGTTGTTAAGGAGTCACAAGCAAACTAAGTACAACCTCTACACCCCTGAATGCCATTTACCCTTATCTAACTCTAACCATTGGCCATAAGTTGAGTAGATTTACGTAGATTTTAGCCATAAATCAGTTAATTTGAACCTTCAGAGGTAGACCTGCAGAATTTTATTTTATTTTATTTTATTTTACTTTTGCCCAACACATTCCTTTGTAATAAAAAGCACACTTGGTTCATGCTCTGACAGATCTCTAGCTCAGGCTTAGGGAAAGATATTCCACCTGAAAAGAGCCATTTAGCACCTGATCTAAGAATTGGAAAGCACCTTAAACACAAGTGCAAGTGTGCCAGCCTCAGTGCACATCCCTTTCACGCAACTGTCAAATGCTGATCCTCATACATTTCGGATAGCAAATATTCTTGTAACAATTAGAATTTTTAAGAAAACTGTTCTGAAGATTGCCTCAAAGACAAAACACACCATTAAAATATCATACTACAGGTTGTCCTTGATTGACAATTCATTTAGTGACCAAAGTTACAATGGCACTCAAAAAAATGACTTATGACTGGTTCCTCTACTTAGGATTGCAGCATCTCTACAGTCAAGTAATCAAAATTCAGGTACTTGGCAACAGGCATGTATTTAACAGAATAAATGTTGGAAGGGATAACCCCTTGCTCAAGCAGGAGACCCTATACTGTAAGAGCAAACCTATGGCACGCGTGCCACAGGTGACACACGGAGCCATATCTGAGGGCGTGGAATTTCAGCTCCAGCACACATATGCATGCTGGCCAGCTGATTATCCTTCCAGAGGGTGGGGGAGACAGTTTTTGCACCCCCTTCCCAGTTTCGGAAAATCCTCTGGAACTTGTGGAGGGCGAAAAACAGCCCAACGGCCCAAATATAAATTTGTTTCCGAACTTCTGGTAGGCCTGTTGGGTCCATTTTTCACCACCCACAGGATCTGGAGGCTTTCCTGAAACCTGGGGAGGCCGAAAAAACAGCCCAACTGGCCTACCGGAAGTCCAGAGGTCTGCACACATATGTATGTGCGTGGGGGGGGTTTGTTGTGTACATATGCTTGGGGGGAGGGCATTGCATTATGGGTATTGAAAAAAAAGGTTCACCATCACTGTCCTATACCATTTCAAATATGACTGTCCAATCTCTTCTTAAAATCCTCCAGTAATGGATTTATTGCTCTGTCAAGAAATTTCTCCTACATTTAGCAATAGCACTTAGACTTATATACCGCTTCATAGTGCTTTTACAGCCCTCTCTAAGCAATTTATAGAATCAACATATTGCCCCCAACAATCTGGGTCCACATTTTACCCACCACGGAAGGATGGAAGGCTGAGTCAACCTTGAGCCGGTGGTGAGATTTGAACTGCTGAACTACAGCTAGCAGTTAGCTGAAGTAGCCTGCAATGCTGCACTCTAACCATCGCGCCATCCTGGCTTTTAACCCCCGTGTTCTGTTTGATAAAACTCC
The DNA here is from genome assembly GCF_031021105.1 of Erythrolamprus reginae. Lineage (NCBI taxonomy): Eukaryota > Metazoa > Chordata > Lepidosauria > Squamata > Dipsadidae > Erythrolamprus > Erythrolamprus reginae. Next base: position 32,178,136 of record NC_091954.1, read on the forward strand.
CTAATGTTATGTTTCCGGGTCTATTTGACCCGGACCGCAAATTGATCATTTTAGGTACTTATATTTGGTCTTTTTGAAAGCTTTTTTCACTTGGAAACAGGTTTGAACATTTCTGCACACATTGAAATGAAAATTGAAATGGAAAAAGTAATGCTTATTGGTTTATTTTGCTGATAAAATGTGCGCCCCCACCCCCACCCCATTTTTGTGAAATTCTTTTCAATTTATGGATAGTTTTGCTTGCAAAATGCATTCTATTTTACTAAACCTGGTGTGGGATTGGTAGCTTGAACATTTCTGAACATAATGATATGAAATTGAACTGAAAAAATTGATGCTTATTGGTTAATTTTGCTGATGAAATGCGCCCCCCCCCCCCGTTTTTGTGAAATATTTTTCAATTTATGGATAGGTTTGCTTGCAAAATGCGTTCTATTTTACTAAAGTTGGTGTGGGATTGGTAGCTTGAACATTTCTGAACATAATGATATGAAAATTGAACTGGGAGAATTGATGCATATTTGTTTATTTTGCACATAACAGTCTCCCCCCCATGTTCAATTATTTCAATTTATATAAAAATTATGCTATTAATTTCAAACTTACATACTTGTTTTTAGTAAAATGGATTTCTTTCATAAAAGTCTGGCTACCATGTGCTTGCTTTTCAAAATGATATTCCAAATATTTCTAGCCAAATATATATAAAAAGTGAAAATAATGGCACACAGCAAGGCCGAGGGAGGGGGGGGGGGCTTTCGTGGCCAAAATAAACAAGTAAGAATAATTTTTTCCAGTTCATTTCTATTTTTCTTACGATCAGGAATGTTCAATTTAGTGTATCAAAACTTTTGGGGGGAAATTCCTTAGAGATTTGTAGCCTAAAAAAATATAAATTGACACGAAATTCAGGAAAAATGGGGAGAGGGGCTTTTTGATCAAAATAAAAATATAAGCCTCAATTTTTTCAGTTCTATTTTCATATCATTACGTTCAGAAATGTTGAAACATGTTTCCCAGTGAAAAAAGGTTTCAAAAAGACCAAATTCAAGTACCTAAAAAAATTCTATTTGGTCCGGGTCGTATATGATCCAAAACACACTCAACGTGATTGTTTTCTTTGCCCAGAAAAAAATTAGCCCCTGCCCCCCCACCCCCAAAAAATATTTTTATGATGATCAGCAATTTTAAATTGAGTAAATGAATGCCTAAGATATTAAAAATATTTTGGATTTGCAGCCTAAAAAAAAGTGAAAATGGTTGCAAGCAGCTGGGGGGGGCGCGAGGCCTTATTTCTGATTTTAAAAAACCAATAAGAATCATTTCTTTCAGTTCATTTATATTTTTCTTATGTTCAGAAATGTTCAAACTACCAATCTTTACTTTAGTAAAATTGAACATATTTTGCAAGCTAAACTATCTATAAATTGAAAAAAAGTTCACAAATAAAAGGGGGGTCTACCTTTTATAATAAAAATAAACCAATATGCATAATTTTTTTCAGTTCAATTTTCATATCATTGTGTGCAGAAATGTTCAGACTACTTTCCAAGTGAAAAAAAAATTCAAATTGACCAAACATAAGCACTTCAAATGAAGAATTTTCAGTCCGGGTCAGGGTAATCCAGGAACAGTACAAGTGTGACTATCTTTTTTCCCACAAGAAAGAAACCCACCACCACCCAAAAAAAATTCTCATAGAGAGAACCCCTGAAATGATGAAAAGTCATAAAATTTTAAGTTTCAGATATGTAGGGAAATTTTTTTACAGGGTCTCAAACTTTGATTTCGGGTCTCACAGGCCCCAACAGAACAGTTACAACCTCCCGGGATAATAATATCACCATCCATATATTCCCAGCCAGCTTTTGACAATGAGGATTCTCCTGACAACCACATGATTCCCTTAACAACTGCAATACTTTGCTTAACAACTCTGGCAAAAAGAAACCAGCCATAAAATGAAGTGCCACTCACTTAAACCACCTTGCTTAGCAAAATAAAATGTTGGGTTCAATTGTGGTCCTAAGTCAAAAATTACCCCTAGCTGGTTAAACATTGCTTTATGACATGCCCTTTTCTATTTCTACTTCACAGCAGGTAAGTAATATTATTCAACCAGGTTAAAATTTAAAGGAGGCTAAAGGAGTAACAGGGCAAAGGTAAGAAATAAAACAACGAAACATAGAAGATTGAGGGCAGAAAAAGACCTCATGGTCCATCTAATCTGCCCTTATACTATTTCCTGTATTTTATTTTAGGATGGATATATGTTTATCCCAGGCATGATTCAGTTACTGTGGATTTACTGCTGCTGGAAGTTTGTTCCAAGCATCTACTACTCTTTCAGTAAAATAATATTTTCTCACCTTCTAATCTTTCCCCCAACTAACCTCAGATTGTGTCCCCTTGTTCTTGTGTTCACTTTCCTATTAAAAACATTTATCTCCTGAACCTTATTTAACCCTTTAACATATTTAAATGTTTCCATCATGTCCCCCCTTTCGCTTCTGTGCTCCAGACTATGCAAATTGAGTTCATTAAGTCTTTCCTGATAAGTTTTGTGCTTAAGACCTTCCACCATTTTTGTAGCCCGTCTTTGGATCCGTTCAATTTTATCAATATCTTTTTTTAGGTGAGGTCTCCAGAACTGAACACCAGTGCTCTATACAGCGGAATCACAATCTCCCTCTTCCTGCTTGTTATACCTCAAGCATTATACTTGCTTTCCCTACCGCCTGACTGCACTGTTCACCCATTTTGAGACTGTCAGAAATCACTACTCCTAAATCCTTCTCTTCTGAAGTTTTTGCTAACACAGAACTGCCAATACAATACTCAGATTGAGGATTCCTTTTCCACAAGTGCATTATTTTACAGTTGGAAACATTAAACTGCAGTTTCCATTGCTTTGACCACATCTAGTAAAGCTAAATCATTTGCCATATTACAGACACCTCCAGGAGTATCAACCCTATTGCACACTTTAGAGTCATCGGCAAATAGGCAAACCTTCCCTACCAAACCATCCCGTCACTCACAAAGATGTTAAAAAGAATAGGACCCAGAACAGAACCTTGTGGCACACCCCTTGTAATCAGGCTCTGCTCAGAATACTCACCATTAACAACAACCCTCTGATATCTACGCTTCAGCCAGCTGCAAATCCACCCAACTATCCAGGGATTAAGTCCAATCTTCACTAACTTATCTATCAGCTCTTTATGTGGAATCGTATCAAATGCTTTGCTGAAGTGCAGATAGGCTATATCCATGGCACCACCTTCATCCAGCACCTTTGTGACACAGTCAAAGAAATCAATGAGATTAATCCAACATGATTTGCCCTCAGTAAAGCCATGCTGGTTTGGGTCCAATAAGTCAGTGTTTCCCAACCTTGGCAACTTGAAGATATTGGACTTCAACTCCCAGAATTCCTCAGCCAGCAAATTGTCAAGGTTGAGAAACACTGCAATAAATTATTGGATTTTACATGCTGATTTATCCTCTTTTTGAGTAGAGTCTCCATCATTTTAACTATAATTGATGTTAAGCTAACTGGCCTGTAGTTACCAGCTTCTTCTCTACTGCCCTTTCTTGAGGATAGGCACAACACTGGCCATTCTCCAATGATCAGGAACATATCCTGTTAAAAGGGATTGGTTAAACAAATCAGTCAGGGGGACAGCAATCACAAAACTCTGGGGTGGATGCCATCTGGACCCACTGCCTTATTTGTCTTTAATCGTTCAAGTTTTTCTAAGACATCGGCCTCTGAGATCACTGGAGCTGAATCCCTACAGCTGGAAGCAATGCTATATCCATCCATAATATTATATTGTAAGCTGCCTTCTGAGAAAACTGAACAGAAGTAGCTATTCAAATGGTCAAGGATCTCTTTATTCCCATCAATGTATGTATTACAGTATTCCCAGTACTAAGCTTTGTGATGCGGCATTTTTTCTTCCTCCTATCATTAATATATCTGAAGGTTTTAGCCCCCTTCTTTACATAGTTGGCAATTCCTTCCTCTTTTGAGGCTTTAGCAGCATATATTATCTGTTTTGCCTCCTTCTGTCTCATTTTATACACCTCTCTGTCAGCTATACTCTGACTGGTTTGAAAGAGAACCACTTAAACATCGCAATCTATTGGAGGGCCATCCACATTGTTTTGAAAACAAAACCCATCCTAATTAATTTAATTTAATTTATGTTATGTTATGTTATTGAAAACAAAACCCATCCTAATTAATTTAAGTTATTGAAAACAAAACCCATCCTAATTAATTTAATTTAAGTTAGCTGCCACCCAATTCCAACGGGTCTCAATTAAGGAAACCGCCTATTCGGAGTGAAACATGTCACGACACGAGTTTCTTTCTTCTCGGTGTATTTTTGTTAAAAAAAAGTTTCGCGACAAGAGAGAACAGCGGGGAGGGGAATAAACAAGACCCGCAAAGGGGGAGGACATAAAGCGAGCACTCCCAACTCCTGAGAAGGTAAGGAGTCGGGGGCGGGTGAGTAGATGGAGGGCACAACACTACAACAATCTTGAGACGCGCCCCTCCCTTGAGACACATCCCCGGGGAGGAGGGCGGGAGGGATACTCTGTGAAGGTCGCAGAGTAAGCCGGAGCAGGCGTTCTCCGTTCGGTCCGACTGAAGCCCGGGCTTTGGCTTCGAGGGCAGCCGCGCACGTGGGGATGAGGGCGAGAAAGACACGTGTAGCCCCTTCCTCCCAGGATGGGTGAGGTGCAGCCTTTGGGGAAGAAAGGGAAATAACCGCCCCCTGAGTTGTCGCCGGGGAGAAAGAACTACCCACACAGAGAGAGAGAGAGTAAACCGATACAAGAGGCTGCCCCCAAACACAGATACACACACACCGCTTTTCCCCCTGCGCGCTCTTACCCTTCACGCCGCAGTTCGAGCTGTGTCCCATCCTCTTCGTCCGGCTCCACAGGCGCTCCAAGCAAAGGACACGCGAGGTTGTGCCCAGAGGGCGAGCTGCGCCTGCGCGCGAAGGTCCGGAACATGGCGACGAAGGAGGGTCGTTTGCTTTTAAAGGGGAAGCTCAGGGCTAGGCAAAGTTGGCTCTTCTATCACTTGTGGACTTCAACTCCCAGAATTCCTGAACCGATCATGCGAGGTCAGGAATTCTAAAGTCCACATGTCATTGAAGAGCCAACTTTGCCTACCCCTGGGCCAGCTGAGTCCTAACCAATTGGAATATCCCGCACACACCCGCACACACGCACACACACACGCGCACACACACACTTTGAGAGGAAAGGATGCTGACGGGATTCGTTTCATGGCGCTGGGTTGACTTTCCCGTAGGCTACGTTAGGGACAGATGCTAATCTATGGTTTGGTCCCCGAATGAACCACAATTAGCAGAGCGCCTTTAAAACAAATTAAACGGCCATCTCTGACTCACTAGTGCAGGTCTGTCCAACTTTGGCAACTTTTAAGACTTGTGGACTTCAACTTCCAGAATTCATCAGCCAGATTTGTGCTTGTTTTATGTTTGTAAGTATGTTTGTACGTTTGTATGTATATTTACTGTATGTATGTATGTTTACTGTTGTTTTGTTTTTCATTATTAAAATTTTTTTTAAAGTGTTAAAGTTGCCAAGGTTGGAGACCCTGCACGAGAGTACTATTAATGGCTGCACTAATATAAGATAATTGGGGGCTCCTGTTTTAGGACATACTGACATACTGTGGCTTTGTGTTATGTATGGATAAACTTTGTTGTAAGCTGCTCAGAGTCCTTCAGGAGTTGGGCGGCATATAAATAAAATAAAATAATAAACTTTGATTAAGCATATCCCATAAATGAAATGAGCCCCTACGCTGGGTTAAATAATTGTTTTAGCCATACCTCCTTGAATATTTATTATTTATTTATTTATTAATCAGATTTCTGCGAGTCTGCGGAGAGGGGCGGCATACAAATCGAATAAAAAATAATAATAATAATAATAATAATAATAATAATAATAATAATAATAATAATATTTCTATGCCGCCCTTCTCCTGAGACCCAGGGCGGTTCACAACAAAGAATGCAATATATGAAGAAATCTAATATTTAAATATTTTAAAAGTACTAAAAACTCGTTACTAAAACATAAAAAATCTAATTTACATTAATTCTAAAAACCCATACACATTTAAGAAACAGACATCCAAATTTATCTTCATTATTCTTCATTCATGGGCCAGGGATATCAAAAGTTCTTAGTGTCCCCAAGCCTGTTGACAGACATTTGTTTTCAGAGTTTTGCGAAAGACTGGGAGAATGGGGGCGGTGCGACTCTCCAGGGGGAGTTGATTCCAGAGGGCCGGGGCCGCCACAGAGAAGGCTCTTCCCCTAGGCCCTGCCAGGCAGCACTGCCTGGCTGACAGGACCTGGAGAAGGCCGATTCTGTGGGTCCTAATTGGTCGCTGGGATACATGAGGCAATATGCAGCAAGGATTCACGTACAGTAGTCCCTCGTTATATCGCGCTTCACCTACTGCGGCTTCACTTCATCGTGGGTTTCTGAGGAAGTCGATCGGCAGATTTAAACAGCTCACCAAACTCGATCGGCAGGTTTTTCAAAAAAAAATATATATCTAAAATTGTAAATACTGTATTTAAATACTGTATCTAAAATAAATACTGTGTGGGAAGGGTTTATAAACACTTAAAACAATGAAAACTTACCAAACAATTACAATATAAATACTTAAATAAGTACTATCAGTCGATAAATTCCACATCGCGGATTTCACCTATCGCGGCCAGGTCTGGAATGTAACACCAGCGATAGGTGAGGGACTACTGTATTAGGCCAATACCTGGATTTGGGCAGAAATCAGAATGTTGTTCTAATACTTGGCTTTGGACAGAATTGTGTCGAAATCAGCCCAGCAGTACTATCAACCCACAGCTTGTTGTAAAAGGGGGACAGGAAGGGTTATGCACATGTATCCTCACAATGGCACATTCTTTGAGATAACTAGGATTTAGTACAGATTTGTTATACAGTGATCCCCCGTTTATTGCGTCCCCAACCATTGCGAACAGGGTACTTCGCGATTTTTCAACCCGGAAGTCAAAATACCATCTACGCATGCGTGCGTTTTTTCTATGGGCACGCATGCGTAGATGGCAACCGGGAGATCAGCTGCTGGGTGGCTTTCCTGGGTCTTCCCCCTCTTGCTGGCGTCAGTGAGGAGTTTCCCCACCGCCCACGCAAACTCCTCGCTGCCGCCCGCCCTTCGCCCGCCCACGCCGTTCATTCTCGCCGCACGGGCCTGTCCACGCTGTCTCTCGGCGCTTTCGAGCTGAGTCCGGGAGCGAGTTCGCTCCCGGACTCAGCACGAAAGCGCCGAGAGACAGCGCCAAGGAACGGGCCTGTCCACGCTGTCTCTCGGCGCTTTCGAGCTGAGTCGGGGAGCGAGTTCGCTCCCGGACTCAGCACGAAAGCGCCGAGAGACAGCGCCAAGGAACGGGCCTGTCCACGCTGTCTCTCGGCGCTTTCGAGCTGAGTCCGGGAGCGAGTTCGCTCCCGGACTCAGCACGAAAGCGCCGAGAGACAGCGCCAAGGAACGGGCCTGTCCACGCTGTCTCTCGGCGCTTTCGAGCTGAGTCGGGGAGCGAGTTCGCTCCCGGACTCAGCACGAAAGCGCCGAGAGACAGCGCCAAGGAACGGGCCTGTCCACGCTGTCTCTCGGCGCTTTCGAGCTGAGTCCGGGAGCGAATTCGCTCCCGGACTCAGCTCGAAAGCGCCGAGAGTTCGGCTCCTCGCTAGCGCTGTGGGAGTAAAAACACCATCTGCACATGCGCAGATGGTGTTTTTACTTCCGCATCGCTACTTCGCGAAAACCCGCTCGTTGCGGGGGCTCCTGGAACGGAACCCTCGCAACGAGCGGGGGATCACTGTATTTGTTTCACTTGATTTATTTCAATTATCATTTAACTACATTTGCTGAATGCTACTTGAATTTCACATAATTATTTTATTTTTGTTCATTGCGAAGTCCTGACCCATGCATCACAACCCCATGGACAATGTTCTTCCAGGCCTTCTTGTTCTCTAGCATCCCCTGACTCTCCAGTGACTCCATCCAGCCATCTCATTCTGTGCTGTCCCGTTCTTTGGCCTTCAATCTTTCCCAGCATTAGGCTTTTCTTCATTAGGCTTCTTCTCCAGCACCATATTTCAAAGGCCTCAATTTTTTGGCACTCAGCCTTTCTTTTTTAAAAAAATAATAATATATTTTTTATTGATTTGCATAGACAAACATGACACAGTCGCTCCACTCAAGATAAAAGTCATTTTTATATTAAAAAGAAAGAAAAAAGGAAAAATCTTATCGTTGTTTAACAACATCTATAAAGTGTGTAAAAGTATCAATTATAACATAGTAAGTAAAAGAAAAAACAGATCTAAAAATTTATAAAAACATATATAGAAATTCTTAAATTATGACTTAGATCAAACTAGAATAAAGAAGATAAGATATATAAAAGCATGCCAGCCACCGTTCCCTGTAAGCTGCGCCCATGAGCAGGCACGGACCCACAAAATTCTGGTATTTCCCCCATGCACCAAAAACGTTCTTAGACATGAAATTTGTCAAAACCCAAAATTGTAAAAAAAAAAACAGCTAATACCATTTTTAGAAGTTATTAGATATGAAGTTCTTCAAAATATGAAATTGTTCAAAACCACGCACAATACAATTTTCAGAATCAGACTCCAACCGCAAATTCTTTTATACCATCCGATTTTCATTTTCAGATAGAAAAAGTTTTTCCAATCTAGGCAAATTGGTTTTTTGATTCTGGGAAAAATTCTGGTATTTCCCCCATGCACCAAAAAGGTTCTTAGACATGAAATTTTCAAAACCCCAAAATTGTAAAAAACAGCTAATACCATTTTTAGAAGTTCTTAGACATGAAGTTCTTCAAAACATGAAATTGTTCAAAACCATGTACAATACTATTTTCAGAATCAGACTACAACCGCAAATTCTTTTATAGCATCACATTTTCTTTTTGAGAGAGAAAAGGTTTTTCCAATCTAGGCAAATTGGTTTTTGGATTCTGGGCAAAATTCTGGTATTTCCCCCATGCACCAAAAACGTTCTTAGACATGAAATTTGTCAAAACCCAAAATTGTAAAAAACAGCTAATACTGACATGAAGTTCTTCAAAACATGAAATTGTTCAAAACCATGCACAATACTATGTCCAGAATCAGATTACAACTGCGAATACTTTTATACAATCCGATTTTCATTTTGAGAGAGAAACAGTTTTTCCAATGTAGGCAAATTGGGTTTTGGATTCTGGGCAAAATTCTGGTATTTCCTCCATGCACCAAAAACGTTCTTAGACATGAAATTTGTCAAAACCCAAAATTGTTAAAAACAGCTAATACCATTTTTAGAAGTTCTTAGACATGAAGTTCTTCAAAACATGAAATTGTTCAAAACAATGCACAATACTATTTTCAGAATCAGACTACAACCTCAAATTCTTTTATACCATCCGATTTTCATTTTGAGAGAGAAAAAGGTTTTCCCATCTAAGCAAATTGGTCTTTTGATTCTGGGAAAAATTCTGGTATTTCCCCCATGCACCAAAAAGGTTCTTAGACATGAAATTTGTCAAAACCCAAAATTGTAAAAAACAGCTAATACCATTTTTAGAAGTTATTTAGATATGAAGTTCTTCAAAACATAAAATTGTTCAAAACCATGTACAATACTATTTTCAGAATCAGACTACAACCGCAAATTCTTTTATACCATCCGATTTTCATTTTGAGAGAGAAAAAGGTTTTCCAATCTAGGGAAATTGGTCTTTTGATTCTGGGAAAAATTCTGGTATTTCCCCCATGCACCAAAAAGGTTCTTAGACATGAAATTTTCAAAAACCCAAAATTGTTTAAAACAGCTAATAGCATTTTTAGAAGTTCTTAGACATGAAGTTCTTCAAAACATGAAATTGTTCAAAACCATGCACAATACTATGTCCAGAATCAGACTACAACTGCGAATACTTTTATACAATCCGATTTTCATTTTGAGAGAGAAACAGTTTTTCCAATGTAGGCAAATTGGGTTTTGGATTCTGGGCAAAATTCTGGTATTTCCTCCATGCACCAAAAACGTTCTTAGACATGAAATTTGTCAAAACCCAAAATTGTTAAAAACAGCTAATACCATTTCTAGAAGTTCTTAGACATGAAGGTATTCAAAACATAAAATTGTTCAAAACAATGTACAATACTATTTTCAGAATCAGACTACAACCGCAAATTCTTTTATACCATCCGATTTTCATTTTGAGAGAGAAAAAGGTTTTCCAATCTAGGGAAATTGGTCTTTTGATTCTGGGAAAAATTCTGGTATCTCCCCCATGCACCAAAAAGGTTCTTAGACATGAAATTTTCAAAAACCCAAAATTGTTAAAAACAGCTAATAGCGTTTTTAGAAGTTATTAGACATGAAGTTCTTCAAAACATGAAATTGTTCAAAACCATGCACAATACTATTTTCAGAATCAGACTACAACTGCGAATTCTTTTATACAATCCGATTTTCATTTTGAGAGAGAAACAGTTTTTCCAATGTAGGCAAATTGGTTTTTGGATTCTGGGCAAAATTCTGGTATTTCCCCCATGCACCAAAAACGTTCTTAGACATGAAATTTGTCAAAACCCAAAATTGTTAAAAACAGCTAATACCATTTTTAGAAGTTATTTAGATATGAAGTTCTTCAAAACATAAAATTGTTCAAAACCATGTACAATACTATTTTCAGAATCAGACTACAACCGCAAATTCTTTTATACCATCCGATTTTCATTTTGAGAGAGAAAAAGGTTTTCCAATCTAGGGAAATTGGTCTTTTGATTCTGGGGAAAATTCTGGTATTTCCCCCATGCACCAAAAAGGTTCTTAGACATGAAATTTGTCAAAACCCAAAATTGTAAAAAACAGCTAATACTGACATGAAGTTCTTCAAAACATGAAATTGTTCAAAACCATGCACAATACTATGTCCAGAATCAGACTACAACTGCGAATACTTTTATACAATCCGATTTTCATTTTGAGAGAGAAACAGTTTTTCCAATGTAGGCAAATTGGGCTTTGGATTCTGGGCAAAATTCTGGTATTTCCTCCATGCACCAAAAACGTTCTTAGACATGAAATTTGTCAAAACCCAAAATTGTTAAAAACAGCTAATACCATTTTTAGAAGTTCTTAGACATGAAGTTCTTCAAAACATGAAATTGTTCAAAACAATGCACAATACTATTTTCAGAATCAGACTACAACCTCAAATTCTTTTATACCATCCGATTTTCATTTTGAGAGTGAAAAAGTTTTTCCCATCTAAGCAAATTGGTCTTTTGATTCTGGGAAAAATTCTGGTATTTCCCCCATGCACCAAAAAGGTTCTTAGACATGAAATTTTCAAAAACCCAAAATTGTTTAAAACAGCTAATAGCATTTTTAGAAGTTCTTAGACATGAAGTTCTTCAAAACATGAAATTTTTTCAAAACCATGTACAATACTATAAAAATTTTTATACAGTCCGATTTTCATTTTGAGAGAGAAACAGTTTTTCCAATGTAGGCAAATTGGTTTTTGGATTCTGGGCAAAATTCTGGTATTTCCCCCATGCACCAAAAACGTTCTTAGAAATTTGTCAAAACCCAAAATTGTTAAAAACAGCTAATACCATTTCTAGAAGTTCTTAGACATGAAGGTATTCAAAACATGAAATTGTTCAAAACCATGTACAATACTATTTTCAGGATCAGACTACAACAGCAAATTCTTTTATTCAATCAGATTTTCATTTTGAGAGAGAAACAGTTTTTCCAATCTAGGCAAATTGGGTTTTGGATTCTGGGCAAAATTCTGGTATTACCACCATGCACCAAAAACATTCTTAGAAATTTGTCAAAACCCAAAATTGTAAAAAAAACCCGCTAATACCATTTCTAGAAGTTATTAGACATGAAGTTCTTCAAGACATGAGATTGTTCAAAACCATGCACAATATTATTTTCAGAATCAGACTAAGAACATCTAAAAATGGAAAGAGATGTTTTTAAAAATTTTGGGTTTTGGCAAATTTCATGGTGCATGGGGGAAATACCAGAAAGCCCAGAATCCAAAAACCAATTTGCCTAGATTGGAAAAACTGTTTCTCTCTCAAAATGAAAATCGGATTGTATAAAAGAATTCGCAGTTGTAGTCTGATTCTGAAAATAGTATTGTGCATGGTTTTGAACAATTTCATGCTTTGAAGAACCTCATGTCTAAGAACATCTAAAAATGGAATTAGCTGTTTTAAACAATTTTGGGTTTTGACAAATTTCATGTTTAAGAACGTTTTTGGTGCATGGGGGAAATACCAGAATTTTGCCCAGAATCCAAAAACCAATTTGCCTAGATTGTTGTTGTGATTCCGTCTGAGGCCCCTCAGGGAACGGCTGATCCTCTGCCGGCTTCCTGCTCAGAGGGGGAGGATGAGGAACAGGAGGATCAGGCAGACGGGGAGGAGGAATCTCAGGCTGAGGGAGAGGGAGGACAGCCAGAGTCCCCCGAGGGGGAGCTCTCCCCAGCAAGCAGCCTGGATTCCTTAGATGAAAATGCACAAGCAATCATCGATCTCCGACAGAGAAGAGCAACACAACGAAGGGGACAATTAGCCAGGTACTTTCAGCACCAAAGAGGCAACAGCTGGGTTTGGGTGTGGTGCTCTCTGGAAGGGCTGAAAAGGCAGACCCACCCTTCCTGGCTTGTGGAGTATTATCTTTGGGAGTCCTGGGACCTGGCTGTGATCTTTGGCATCTTGGAATTCTGGTTTGTGACTTTGAATACTGAAATCTTGGGGGGAAAGGGTGTGGGTCTTATTCTCTACAGTGGTGGGTGTGCCAGCAAGAAGTCTGCTGTATTGTCTGGCCGTCAGGATTCTGCTGTGAAGTCTCATAGCCTGCCTATTGGGAAGAACAGGTTTTTCTCTGTGTTTATTTTTCAAACTATAAAGTGCCTTTGTTTGTACCAGGGTGTCTGGTACTGTTTCTCTCTCAAAATGAAAATTGGATTGTATAAAAGAATTCGCAGTTGTAGTCTGATTCTGAAAATAGTATTGTGCATGGTTTTGAACAATTTCATGCTTTGAAGAACCTCATGTCTAAGAACATCTAAAAATGGAATTAGCTGTTTTAAACAATTTTGGGTTTTGACAAATTTCATGTCTAAGAACGTTTTTGGTGCATGGGGGAAATACCAGAATTTTGCCCAGAATCCAAAAACCAATTTGCCTAGATTGGTGTTGTGATTCCGTCTGAGGCCCCTCAGGGAACGGCTGATCCTCTGCCGGCTTCCTGCTCAGAGGGGGAGGATGAGGAACAGGAGGTTCAGGCAGACGGGGAGGAGGAATCTCAGGCTGAGGGAGAGGGAGGACAGCCAGAGTCCCCCGAGGGGGAGCTCTCCCAAGCAAGCAGCCTGGATTCCTTAGATGAAAATGCACAAGCAATCATCGATCTCCGACAGAGAAGAGCAACACAACGAAGGGGACAATTAGCCAGGTACTTTCAGCACTAAAGAGGCAACAGCTGGGTTTGGGTGTGGTGCTCTCTGGAAGGGCTGAAAAGGCAGACCCACCCTTCCTGGCTTGTGGAGTCCTGGGACCTGGCTGTGATCTTTGGCATCTTGGAATTCTGGTTTGTGACTTTGAATACTGAAATCTTGGGGGGAAAGGGTGTGGGTCTTATTCTCTACAGTGGTGGGTGTGCCAGCAAGAAGTCTGCTGTATTGTCTGGCCGTCAGGATTCTGCTGTGAAGTCTCATAGCCTGCCTATTGGGAAGAACAGGTTTTTCTCTGTGTTTATTTTTCAAACTATAAAGTGCCTTTGTTTGTACCAGGGTGTCTGGCTGTTTTTTCCAGCTGGTGTTGAAGTCTGGGGGCACCGAGACAGAACAGATTGGAGAAACTGTTTCTCTCTCAAAATGAAAATTGGATTGTATAAAAGAATTCGCAGTTGTAGTCTGATTCTGAAAATAGTATTGTGCATGGTTTTGAACAATTTCATGTTTTGAAGAACTTCATGTCTAATAACTTCTAGAAATGGTATTAGCTTTTTTTTTTACAATTTTGGGTTTTGACAAATTTCTAAGAATGTTTTTGGTGCATGGGGGTAATACCAGAATTTTGCCCAGAATCCAAAAACCAATTTGCCTAGATTGGAGAAACTGTTTCTTTCTCAAAATGAAAATCGGATTGTATAAAAGAATTTATAGTATTGGACATGGTTTTGAACAATTTCATGTTTTGAAGAACTTCATGTCTAAGAACATCTAAAAATGGAATTAGCTGTTTTTAACAATTTTGGGTTTTGACAAATTTCTAAGAATGTTTTTGGTGCATGGGGGTAATACCAGAATTTTGCCCAGAATCCAAAAACCAATTTGCCTAGATTGGAAAAACTGTTTCTCTCTCAAAATGAAAATCGGATTGTATAAAAGAATTCACAGTTGTAGTCTGATTCTGAAAATAGTATTGTCCATGGTTTTGAACAATTTCATGTTTTGAAGAACTTCATGTCTAATAACTTCTAAAAATAAATGCTATTAGCTGTTTTTTACAATTTTGGGTTTTGACAAATTTCTAAGAACGTTATTGGTGCATGGGGGAAATACCAGAAAGCCCAGAATCCAAAAACCAATTTGCCTAGATTGGAAAAACTGTTTCTCTCTCAAAATGAAAATCGGAGTGTATAAAAGAATTTGCGGTTGTAGTCTGATTCTGAAAATAATATTGTGCATGGTTTTGAACAATTTCATATTTTGAAGAACTTCATGTCTAAGAACTTCTAAAAATGGTATTAGCTGTTTTTAACAATTTTGGGTTTTGACAAATCTCAAGTCTAAGAATGTTTTTGGTGCATTGGGGAAATACCAGAATTTTGCCCAGAATCAAAAGACCAATTTGCCTACATTGGAAAAACTATTTCTCTCTCAAAATGAAAATTGGATTGTATAAAAGAATTTGCGGTTGTAGTCTGATTCTGAAAAAAGTATTGTACATGGTTTTGAACAATTTCATGTTTTGAAGAACTTCATGTCTAAGAAAATCTAAAAATGGAATTAGCTGTTTTTAACAATTTTGGATTTTGACAGATTTCATGTCTAAGAACGTTTTTGGTGCATGGGGGAAATACCAGAATTTTGCCCAGAATCCAAAAACCAATTTGCCTAGATTGTTGTTGTGATTCCGTCTGAGGCCCCTCAGGGAACGGCTGATCCTCTGCCGGCTTCCTGCTCAGAGGGGGAGGATGAGGAACAGGAGGTTCAGGCAGACGGGGAGGAGGAATCTCAGGCTGAGGGAGAGGGAGGACAGCCAGAGTCCCCCGAGGGGGAGCTCTCCCCAGCAAGCAGCCTGGATTCCTTAGATGAAAATGCACAAGCAATCATCGATCTCCGACAGAGAAGAGCAACACAACGAAGGGGACAATTAGCCAGGTACTTTCAGCACTAAAGAGGCAACAGCTGGGTTTGGGTGTGGTGCTCTCTGGAAGGGCTGAAAAGGCAGACCCACCCTTCCTGGCTTGTGGAGTCCTGGGACCTGGCTGTGATCTTTGGCATCTTGGAATTCTGGTTTGTGACTTTGAATACTGAAATCTTGGGGGGAAAGGGTGTGGGTCTTATTCTCTACAGTGGTGGGTGTGCCAGCAAGAAGTCTGCTGTATTGTCTGGCCGTCAGGATTCTGCTGTGAAGTCTCATAGCCTGCCTATTGGGAAGAACAGGTTTTTCTCTGTGTTTATTTTTCAAACTATAAAGTGCCTTTGTTTGTACCAGGGTGTCTGGCTGTTTTTTCCAGCTGGTGTTGAAGTCTGGGGGCACCGAGACAGAACAGATTGGAGAAACTGTTTCTCTCTCAAAATGAAAATTGGATTGTATAAAAGAATTCGCAGTTGTAGTCTGATTCTGAAAATAGTATTGTGCATGGTTTTGAACAATTTCATGTTTTGAAGAACTTCATGTCTAAGAACATCTAAAAATGGAAAGAGCTGTTTTTAACAATTTTGGATTTTGACAAATTTCGTGTCTAAGAACGTTTTTGGTGCATGGGGGAAATACCAGAATTTTGCCCAGAATCAAAAGACAAATTTGCCTATATTGGAAAACCTTTTTCTCTCTCAAAATGAAAATCGGATGCTATAAAAGTATTTGCGGTTGTAGTCTGATTCTGAAAATAGTATTGTGCATGGTTTTGAACAATCTCATGTTTTGAAGAACTTCATGTCTAATAACTTCTAGAAATGGTATTAGCTTTTTTTTTTACAATTTTGGGTTTTGACAAATTTCTAAGAATGTTTTTGGTGCATGGGGGTAATACCAGAATTTTGCCCAGAATCAAAAGACAAATTTGCCTATATTGGAAAACCTTTTTCTCTCTCAAAATGAAAATCGGAGTGTATAAAAGAATTTGCGGTTGTAGTCTGATTCTGAAAATAATATTGTGCATGGTTTTGAACAATTTCATATTTTGAAGAACTTCATGTCTAAGAACTTCTAAAAATGGTATTAGCTGTTTTTAACAATTTTGGGTTTTGACAAATCTCAAGTCTAAGAATGTTTTTGGTGCATTGGGGAAATACCAGAATTTTGCCCAGAATCAAAAGACCAATTTGCCTACATTGGAAAAACTATTTCTCTCTCAAAATGAAAATCGGATTGTATAAAAGAATTCGCAGTTGTAGTCTGATTCTGAAAATGGTATTGTGTATGGTTTTGAACAATTTCATGTTTTGAAGAACTTCATGTCTAAGAACTTCTAAAAATGGTATTAGCTGTTTTTAACAATTTTGGGTTTTGACAAATTTCATGTCTAAGAACGTTTTTGGTGCATGGGGGAAATACCAGAATTTTGCCCAGAATCCAAAAACCAATTTGCCTAGATTGTTGTTGTGATTCCGTCTGAGGCCCCTCAGGGAACGGCTGATCCTCTGCCGGCTTCCTGCTCAGAGGGGGAGGATGAGGAACAGGAGGTTCAGGCAGACGGGGAGGAGGAATCTCAGGCTGAGGGAGAGGGAGGACAGCCAGAGTCCCCCAAGGGGGAGCTCTCCCCAGCAAGCAGCCTGGATTCCTTAGATGAAAATGCACAAGCAATCATCGATCTCCGACAGAGAAGAGCAACACAACGAAGGGGACAATTAGCCAGGTACTTTCAGCACTAAAGAGGCAACAGCTGGGTTTGGGTGTGGTGCTCTCTGGAAGGGCTGAAAAGGCAGACCCACCCTTCCTGGCTTGTGGAGTCCTGGGACCTGGCTGTGATCTTTGGCATCTTGGAATTCTGGTTTGTGACTTTGAATACTGAAATCTTGGGGGGAAAGGGTGTGGGTCTTATTCTCTACAGTGGTGGGTGTGCCAGCAAGAAGTCTGCTGTATTGTCTGGCCGTCAGGATTCTGCTGTGAAGTCTCATAGCCTGCCTATTGGGAAGAACAGGTTTTTCTCTGTGTTTATTTTTCAAACTATAAAGTGCCTTTGTTTGTACCAGGGTGTCTGGCTGTTTTTTCCAGCTGGTGTTGAAGTCTGGGGGCACCGAGACAGAACAGATTGGAGAAACTGTTTCTCTCTCAAAATGAAAATTGGATTGTATAAAAGAATTCGCAGTTGTAGTCTGATTCTGAAAATAGTATTGTGCATGGTTTTGAACAATTTCATGTTTTGAAGAACTTCATGTCTAAGAACATCTAAAAATGGTATTAGCTGTTTTTAACAATTTTGGGTTTTGACAAATCTCAAGTCTAAGAATGTTTTTGGTGCATTGGGGAAATACCAGAATTTTGCCCAGAATCAAAAGACCAATTTGCCTACATTGGAAAAACTATTTCTCTCTCAAAATGAAAATCGGATTGTATAAAAGAATTCGCAGTTGTAGTCTGATTCTGAAAATGGTATTGTGTATGGTTTGAACAATTTCATGTTTTGAAGAACTTCATGTCTAAGAACTTCTAAAAATGGTATTAGCTGTTTTTAACAATTTTGGGTTTTGACAAATTTCATGTCTAAGAACGTTTTTGGTGCATGGGGGAAATACCAGAATTTTGCCCAGAATCCAAAAACCAATTTGCCTAGATTGTTGTTGTGATTCCGTCTGAGGCCCCTCAGGGAACGGCTGATCCTCTGCCGGCTTCCTGCTCAGAGGGGGAGGATGAGGAACAGGAGGTTCAGGCAGACGGGGAGGAGGAATCTCAGGCTGAGGGAGAGGGAGGACAGCCAGAGTCCCCCAAGGGGGAGCTCTCCCCAGCAAGCAGCCTGGATTCCTTAGATGAAAATGCACAAGCAATCATCGATCTCCGACAGAGAAGAGCAACACAACGAAGGGGACAATTAGCCAGGTACTTTCAGCACTAAAGAGGCAACAGCTGGGTTTGGGTGTGGTGCTCTCTGGAAGGGCTGAAAAGGCAGACCCACCCTTCCTGGCTTGTGGAGTCCTGGGACCTGGCTGTGATCTTTGGCATCTTGGAATTCTGGTTTGTGACTTTGAATACTGAAATCTTGGGGGGAAAGGGTGTGGGTCTTATTCTCTACAGTGGTGGGTGTGCCAGCAAGAAGTCTGCTGTATTGTCTGGCCGTCAGGATTCTGCTGTGAAGTCTCATAGCCTGCCTATTGGGAAGAACAGGTTTTTCTCTGTGTTTATTTTTCAAACTATAAAGTGCCTTTGTTTGTACCAGGGTGTCTGGCTGTTTTTTCCAGCTGGTGTTGAAGTCTGGGGGCACCGAGACAGAACAGATTGGAGAAACTGTTTCTCTCTCAAAATGAAAATTGGATTGTATAAAAGAATTCGCAGTTGTAGTCTGATTCTGAAAATAGTATTGTGCATGGTTTTGAACAATTTCATGTTTTGAAGAACTTCATGTCTAAGAACATCTAAAAATGGAAAGAGCTGTTTTTAACAATTTTGGATTTTGACAAATTTCGTGTCTAAGAACGTTTTTGGTGCATGGGGGAAATACCAGAATTTTGCCCAGAATCAAAAGACAAATTTGCCTATATTGGAAAACCTTTTTCTCTCTCAAAATGAAAATCGGATGCTATAAAAGTATTTGCGGTTGTAGTCTGATTCTGAAAATAGTATTGTGCATGGTTTTGAACAATCTCATGTTTTGAAGAACTTCATGTCTAATAACTTCTAGAAATGGTATTAGCTTTTTTTTTTACAATTTTGGGTTTTGACAAATTTCTAAGAATGTTTTTGGTGCATGGGGGTAATACCAGAATTTTGCCCAGAATCAAAAGACAAATTTGCCTATATTGGAAAACCTTTTTCTCTCTCAAAATGAAAATCGGAGTGTATAAAAGAATTTGCGGTTGTAGTCTGATTCTGAAAATAATATTGTGCATGGTTTTGAACAATTTCATATTTTGAAGAACTTCATGTCTAAGAACTTCTAAAAATGGTATTAGCTGTTTTTAACAATTTTGGGTTTTGACAAATCTCAAGTCTAAGAATGTTTTTGGTGCATTGGGGAAATACCAGAATTTTGCCCAGAATCAAAAGACCAATTTGCCTACATTGGAAAAACTATTTCTCTCTCAAAATGAAAATTGGATTGTATAAAAGAATTTGCGGTTGTAGTCTGATTCTGAAAAAAGTATTGTACATGGTTTTGAACAATTTCATGTTTTGAAGAACTTCATGTCTAAGAACTTCTAGAAATGGTATCTGTTTTTAACAATTTTGGGTTTTGACAAATTTCTAAGAACGTTATTGGTGCATGGGGGAAATACCAGAAAGCCCAGAATCCAAAAACCAATTTGCCTAGATTGGAAAAACTCTTTCTCTCTCAAAATGAAAATCGGAGTGTATAAAAGAATTTATAGTATTGGACATGGTTTTGAACAATTTCATGTTTTGAAGAACTTCATGTCTAAGATCATCTAAAAATGGAATTAGCTGTTTTTAACAATTTTGGGTTTTGACAAATTTCTAAGAACGTTATTGGTGCATGGGGGAAATACCAGAAAGCCCAGAATCCAAAAACCAATTTGCCTAGATTGGAAAAACTGTTTCTCTCTCAAAATGAAAATCGGAGTGTATAAAAGAATTTGTGGTTGTAGTCTGATTCTGAAAATAGTATTGTGCATGGTTTTGAACAATTTCATGTTTTGAAGACCTTCATGTCTAAGAACGTTTTTGGTGCATGGGGGAAATACCAGAATTTTGCCCAGAATCCAAAACCCTATTTGCCTAGATTGGAAAAACTGTTTCTCTCTCAAAATGAAAATCGGATTGTATAAAAGAATTCGCAGTTGTAGTCTGATTCTGAAAATAATATTGTGCATGGTTTTGAACAATTTCATATTTTGAAGAACTTCATGTCTAAGAACTTCTAAAAATGGTATTAGCTGTTTTTAACAATTTTGGGTTTTGACAAATCTCAAGTCTAAGAATGTTTTTGGTGCATTGGGGAAATACCAGAATTTTCCCAGAATCAAAAGACCAATTTGCCTACATTGGAAAAACTGTTTCTTTCTCAAAATGAAAATCAAATGGTATAAAAGAATTTGCGGTTGTAGTCTGATTCTGAAAAAAGTATTGTACATGGTTTTGAACAATTTTATGTTTTGAAGAACTTCATGTCTAATAACTTCTAAAAATGAATGCTATTAGCTGTTTTTTTACAATTTTGGGTTTTGACAAATCTCAAGTCTAAGAATGTTTTTGGTGCATTGGGGAAATACCAGAATTTTGCCTAGAATCAAAAGACCAATTTGCCTAGATTGGAAAAACTGTTTCTCTCTCAAAATGTATTAAAAACGAAAACTAGCTCCAGTTATATTTGTTCATTACCATGATTCGAATAGTTTATCTAGAATGTTAAATGCCAGAGTTGAAATAAACGCATTGCAGAGAAATTAACAAATAATAATAAAATTCATATCCAAATATATATAAAGTCTCATGTTATTATATTAGATAAAAAGTTGCTTTATACCAGATTTGTAACAGTTCATGGTTCTATCTGACATTTCAATCTTGTTGCGTGTTGTTCTCGCTTTTGCTTCCTAACCAATTATAAAAAGGGTCCCAACAATTTTTGAACGTAGCCAATGATTCGTTTCTAACTAGTATAGTCAGTTTCGACATTTCTGCGCAGTATATTATTTTTTTAATTATTACTTCATTTGAGGGTAGCTCATCATTTTTCCACCATTGCGCATAAGCTAGTCTTGCTGCCGTTGTTAAGTGAATAATTAAGTGTACTTGGGGTTTCGGTAGATTTTGTCTGATTATACCCAATAAAAAACATTCAGGAGTTTTGTCTAGTGATAGATTTAGTATTTCATCAATCCAAATTCCAATTTTGTTCCAATATAATTTGGCTTTTGTACATTGCCACCATAGGTGGAAATAGGTGCCCAATTCTTGTTGACATTTCCAACAATTTGGTGAGAGTTTATTATTTAATTTGGTTAGCTTAATTGGGGTAATATGCCATCGGTAAAACATTTTGACTAAATTTTCTTTATAGGATGTGGCAATAGTCAATTTATAGTTCCTACTCCAGAGAATTTGCCATTCCTCCTCTTTAGTCTCAGTTTTAAAGTCCAGATTCCATTTTTTGACATTATTTTTTGTGCTAAAGTTGTCCAGTTCATTGTAGTTTAAGTAACAGTAAAAAATTTTGATTAGCTGATCCTGGGGGCCTGTACATAGCTTATCTAGCAGGGCATTTTCGCTTATCCCGGTTTTATTTTTATCTTTGTTAAATTTAGTTTGAATCTGTAGGTATTCCCACCATTCCACTTTTTGACCAAGATTTTCTAGTTCTAGCCTTGTTCTAATTGCCCCGTTTGGATTTAGAATATCTTTATATCTTATTATATTGTTTCTTTTGTGTAAATTAGGATGAACATAGGCTTCTAACGGGGCATACCAGATGGGAATTCCTTTATAAAGTTTAGGTTTAATTTTTTTCCAATTGTAAATAAGCGATTTCCTAATCATGTGATTGGAGAAGTATTTATGGGTTGTCAGCTTTTCATCCCAGAGATAATAGTGCCACCCTAAGTGGAGGTCGTGGTAGTATTTGTTAGGCTCATCCAGTCTCTCGTCCATGATAGAGATGCAGCAATATAGTAATCCTTCAAAATTGGGAGAGCCAGTCCTCCTCCTTCTTTCTTTCCTTGTAAATATTTTAATCGAATTCGGGGACGTTTATTTTGCCAGATGAAATTGTTAGTTATTTTAGTCAAATTATTGAAAAATTCCTGTTTTAATTGTATAGGGATTGTTTGAAATAGAAACAAAATTTTGGGCAGAGTATTTAACTTTATGGCTGCAATCCTCCCAAGTAAGGAAAGTTGTAAATTTCTCCATTTTAACGTCAGCTTGTATTTTGTCTATTAAAATATCATAATTGTTTGATTTTAAGCTGGACACTCTGTTTGTCAAATTAATGCTGAGGTATTTAATTTTTGTAACTATTTGAATATCCAGTTTAGCTGTTAAGATATCTTTCTGTGATTGTCGCATATTTTTGGTTAGAATTTGCGTTTTAGTTTTGTTTATTTTGAGGCCTGCCACTGTACCGTAATCTTCCAGAACTTCTAGCAATTTGGGACCTGAATCTAAAGGGTCTTCTAAGATAAATACCAGGTCGTCCGCGAAGGCTTGAAGCTTATAGGTTTCTTTCTTACATTTTAATCCCCTTATATCTTCCTTATCTCTAATAATTCTCGTTAATACTTCAAGGGTTAAGATAAACAATAAAGGGGACTGGACACCCTTGTCTTGTACCTTTATATATAGAGATTTTTGTCGATGTATCTCCATTAAGGATAATATAAGCTGATTGGACAGAGTAAATAGCTTTTATTGCATTTATAAATTTGGGGCCAAATTCCATATACTCAAGCTGTTTAATCATGAATTTCCAAGACACGTTGTCGAAAGCCTTCTGAGCATCAAGAAATATTAACGCCACTTGTTTTTCATTATGGGCTTCATAATACTCCAGCGTGTCTAACACAATTCTAATATTGTTCTTTAGCTGTCTCCCGGGAAGAAAGCCATTTTGATCCGAATGTATAAAATAATTTAGGAATCCTTTGATTCTACTTGCTAAGATGGAGGTAAAGATTTTATAATCGGCATTTAAGAGAGAAATCGGGCGGTAATTAGTTATATCTGTATGGTCTGTATCTTTTTTTGGAATTAACGCTAAATTTGCTTCTGTCCATGAAGTTGGGATTTTACCTCTGTCTAGAGCCTCATTTAATGTTTCTAACATGGCCTTTTCCATTTCTTTGGGAAGATCTTTATAAAGTTCTATGGGGAGACCATCCGGACCCGGGGATTTATTGTTTTTTTGACTTTTTATTGCTTCTGTTAGTTCTGTAGCGGTGATCGGTTTATTAATTGTATCAACCATTTCTTGTGGTACTTTGGGTAGCTTGGCCTGCTCTAGAATTTCTTGAGTTTTTAGATCATGAGTATTGTTTTGTTAATATCGGTATACTCATAAAGTTTACTATAAAAATCGCCAGCAATCTTTTTTTTCCTTTCCCCGTTTTTGTTTTTAAGACAGTTTATAAGTTTCTTTTCTTTTTGTTTTCTGAGTTCATTGGCTAACAATTTGCTAGGTTTATTGGCATTTTTGAAATTATATTGGTTAGTTCTTTTTATTTGTTGTGCCAAATTTTGTTGATCTATTAAATTTAGTTGATGCTTTATTTGTAGCATGTTTTGTTTAATTTCTTTTTTTGGGGGTGTTGTGGTTCCGTCTGAGGCCCCTCCGGGAACGGCTGACCTTCTGTCGGTTTCCAGCTCAGAGGGAGAGGCTGAGGAACAGGAGGTGCAGACAGACGAGGAGGAATCCCAGGCTGAAGAAGAGGGAGGACAGCCAGAGTCCCACCAGGGGGAGCTCTCCTCAGCAAGCAGCCTGGATTCCTTAGAGGAAAGAGCACAAGCCATAATTGATCTGCGACAACGAAGAGCTAATCAGAGACGGAGTCAATTGGCTAAATACTTTCAGCATTAAAGTGGCAGCAGCTGGGTTTGGGTGTGGTGCTCTTGGGAAAGGCTAAAAGGCAGACCCACCCTTCCTGGCTTGTGGAGTTTTATCTTTGAGAGTCGTGGGACCTGACTGTGAACTTTGGCGTCTTGGAATCCTGGTTTGTGCCTTTGACTATTGAAACCTTGGGGGGGTGTGCCAGCAAGAAGCTTGCTGTATTGTCTGGACATCAGGACCCTGCTGTACCGTATTATATCCTGTCTATTGGGAAGAACAGGTTTTCCTCTGTGCTTATTTTTTCCAGTTATAAACTACTTTTGGCTTTTACCAGAGTGTCTGGCTGTTTTTTCCAGTTGGTGTTGAGGTCTGGGGGAACCCAGACAGAACAGTATAAAACTCCACCAACCACCAGACACCTGGTGCTCATTTTGGAGGGGTGGTTTGGTTGTTTTTTTTCTTGCTCTCTGCTGCTGGTTCCTTGTTGGACATCTTTTGCTTGTTGGCTTCCTGTTTTTGCCTGCCACCATGGATGTTTCTGCAGCTGACATGCAGGCTGTCTTTGCAGAGTTGCGAGGGGACATTGCTCAGTTGACCCAGACAGTCCTGTTATTACAACGCCAAGTGGAGGTTTTGTCCCAGGCGGCCCCACCCCAGGCGGCACCTGTGGTACCTCCTCCAGCACCTTTGCCCAGAAGGAAATGTTTTGTGGCGATGCCGGAAAAGTTCTGGGGGGACCGGCGGCTGTTTTCTGCGTTCCAGAGCCAGGTGCAGCTTTTTATCAACGCTCAGATGATGCACTTCCCAGGGGATGACCACAAGGTGGCGTTTCTGTGTAGTTTGTTGGCTGGCCCTGCAGCATCGTGGGTGGCACCTTACCTGGCCCGGGATGACCCGCTACTCCAGAACTACAACGCTTTCTGTGACCTGCTGCGTCACCAATTTGCGGACCCAGTGCAGGAGCAGACGGCCACGCGGGCGCTGAAGCAATTACGCCAGGGTTCGCGCCCCCTGGCGGACTATATGGCTGACTTTCGGTCTCTGGCCGGGCAAGTCCAGTGGAATGAGGCTGCCCTGATCGAGGCCTTTCAGGATGGACTATCAGACACGATGTTGGACGAACTGGTGCATGAGGTGATGCCCGGCACGTTGGACGCTTTGGAGCGGCATTGCTTGGCAATAGAGGCCAGGCTGTTGGCCAGGGAAGTCCGTCGAGCGGGACGGTCCAACCCCCGTGCGTCAGGCGTCCCGCCGACACCTGTTCCGCGGCGGGGGTTGTCGACCGTAAGCACCCCGGCTCCGGTCCCTGCGCCCCGACGTTTTTCACCAGCGCTGCCTCCACGCCTGATGGATCGTGTTGCTGCCGGGGAGCCGATGGACGTGAGTTACGCCCAACCCCGACAGACCCCGGAGGAACGAGGGCGTCGGCGGGCAGCTGGGTTGTGCTTCTATTGTGGGGCCCCGGGACATTTTGCTGTTGTTTGTCCCCACAAGAGGCGGAGCACGGTGGCTGCCGTCGTTCCCGTACCCTACAGTTCTCCCGTGCTTCCCATGGCGTCCCCTGTGCAGTTACAGGAGACAACCCCTTGTGTCCCCGTCCCTGCCTTGAACTCTCCGATGGCGGGGCCTTCGTCTGGATATCCTCCGTCGCCGGAACGATCGGGAAACGAGGGGGGCCCGGCTTGGTGGCAACACTAGGTCGGGCGGGGATCCCACTTTCTTCTGACTCCACGACTCCCGAATTCGGACCGTTTCGACACCTGACGCTTGCGGTGACTCTGCATATCGCGCAACGGACTCGGACTTATCCCGCGTTGGCCCTCGTGGATTCGGGGGCGACGACGAACTTCTTGGACGAAGCCTTTGCCCAACGTCATTCCTTGCCCCTTTGTCCTGTTACCCCGCCATTAACTGTGGAGACTATCGATGGGCGGGTTTTGCTGGCTGGTCCCATCCGTTTCCAGACCCTGCCAGTGCGGATGTGCATCGGAACTCATGAGGAGGCCCTACAGTTTTATGTTACCAAGGGGCTTCATTTTCCCCTCGTGTTGGGGTTGTCATGGCTGCGTGCACATGACCCGCATGTGGTGTGGTCCCAAAACCTGGTCACATTCTCCAGTTTGCAGTGCGTGGACCATCACCGACATGTGTGCGCAGCCCACGGCCCAGTAGTTCCCGCGATCCAATTACCCCGTTGCCTCGAGGAATTCGCCGATGTGTTCAACGAGAAGGAGGCGGATCGGCTACCACCGCATCGGACGTATGACTGTGCCATCGACCTGCTCCCTGACGCCAAGCTCCCGGCTGGTCGTTTGTACTCCATGTCCGAGCCGGAGCTTGTGGCCCTCAAGGAGTTTGTGGAGAAGAATTTGGCCAAGGGATTTATTCGGCCATCCAAGTCCCCTTTGTCTGCCCCTGTTTTGTTCGTGAAAAAGAAAACGGGCGATCTTCGCCTCTGCTGTGACTATCGCCGCCTTAACGCCATCACGGTGCGGAATAGGTACCCCTTGCCCTTGATCCCTGAACTCATGGACCGGTTGCGGACGGCAACGGTATTCACCAAAATCGATTTGCGCAGTGCATACAATTTGGTCCGGATGCGGGCCGGGGATGAGTGGAAGACAGCGTTTGGCACGCGTTACGGCCACTTTGAATATACAGTGATGCCATTTGGCCTCACCAACGCCCTGGCCGTGTTTCAACATCTGATGAACGACGTGTTCCGGGACATGTTGGACCATTTTGTGGTGATTTACCTTGATGACATTTTAGTGTATTCCCCGAACCATGCCTTGCATTTGAACCATTTGCGCCGGGTCCTGCTCCGGTTGCGGGAGCAGCATTTGTATGCCAAGCTGGAGAAGTGCCAATTCTTCCAGACTACCGTCGAATTCCTTGGGCACATTTTGTCTCCAGGTGGCATTTCCATAGACCCGGGCAAAGTGGCCGCACTTCAGTCTTGGCAACCTCCACGACGGGTGAAAGACGTACAACGTCTTTTGGGGTTTGCGAACTACTATCGGGCTTTTGTTCCGGGGTATGCCACGTTAACCACGCCCTTGACTCGGTTGTTACAAAAACAAGTCCCGTTTGGTTGGGGGGAGGCGGAACAGCGGGCTTTTGATGCCCTGAAAGCGGCGTTCATGGCGGAACCGCTTCTGCGCCATCCTGATCCCGCTCGGCCGTTTGTGTTAGAAACAGACGCTTCAGATGTAGCGGTTGGCGCAGTGCTCCTCCAAGCCCATCGTCCCGGTGACATGTTGTTTCCGTGTGCCTACTTCTCCCGGAAATTGTCTCCCTCGGAAAGGAATTATACTATTTGGGAGAAGGAACTCTTAGCGGTGAAGGCTGCCTTTGAGCATTGGCGGCATTACCTGGAGGGGGCCCGTCATCAAATCGAGGTACGGACGGATCACCGGAACCTCGAGTATTTGCAGACGGCTCGGAAGTTAAACCAGAGACAGATCCGCTGGTCCTTCTTTTTCGCGCGGTTCAATTTCCGCATCAGGTACACTCCCAGTGCCCAGAACCCTCGAGCAGATGCCTTGTCGCGCAAGCCGGAGTACATGCACCCGAAGGAGCCGGCTCCTCTGCAGACAGTTATACCCCCTGCAGCTTTGGCTGCCACTCAGGACCCAGTGGACTTGCGTCGCCGTTTACGGGAGGCGCAGAGGGAGGATGGGTTTGTAGCGCAGAGAGTGCGGGAGTTAACACCCAATTCCCCCTGGACGTTTCAAGACGGTCTGCTTCGGTACCGGGGGCAGCTGTATGTTCCCGCCGGGCCAGTGAGAGGGTTGATTATGACCCAGTGTCATGACTGTCCAGTGGCGGGGCATTTTGGCCTGTTCAAAACATTGGAGCTGGTCTCTCGGACATTCTGGTGGCCACGCATCCAAGATGATGTGCGTTCCTATGTGGCCACCTGTGTCCGGTGTCGTACGGCCAAGGGGGTGACTGGAGCCCCACCGGGATTACTGCAACCTTTGCCCACGCCTGAGAGACCCTGGGGTGCCGTGTCCATTGACTTTGTAACTCATTTGCCTTCCTCTGCTCGCTTCACGGTAGTCATGGTGGTGATGGACATGCTCACCAAGATGGTCCATTTTGTACCTTGCACTAGGGTGCCCACTGCCCAACTCATGGCTCAAATGTTTATCAGCCACGTGTTTAGGTTACATGGGCTCCCGGATCGAGTGGTCTCTGATAGGGGAACACAATTCACAGCCCGGTTTTGGCGGGAATTGATGTCGGCCCTGAATGTGTCCGTGTGCCTCGCATCGACGCAGCACCCCCAGACCGATGGAGGCACAGAAAAAGTTATAGGGATACTGGAGCAATACCTGAGGTGTGTCGTGGCGGATCGCCAGACTGATTGGTCCCGGTTCCTCCCTGTAGCGGAGTTCGCTTTTAACAACTCCCGCCACTCATCGACCCGGCTCACGCCCTTTTTCGCAAATTATGGTTTCCACCCTCGCTTCTTTCCCTTGACCCTCCTAGATTCCCCGGTGCCTGCTGCTGAGGACTTTCTCTCGGAGCTGCAGGCGGTCCACGAAATGGTGAAGAGGTACCTGAATAAAGCCAAGGAGGACTACAAGAGGGTGGCTGATCGCTCCAGACGGGATGTGCCCCCCTTGATGGTGGGGGATCAGGTGTGGCTGTCCACGAAATACGTAGCCTCTGAATTACCCCGACACAAATTAGATCCCCGGTTCCTGGGTCCTTTTCCCGTTGAGCGGGTGATCAATCCGGTGGCCTATCGGCTCACCCTGCTGGCCAACTTGCGGGTTCACCCTGTGTTTCACCGTTCACTGTTAGTCCCTGTTCCTCCCGATTGTCCGCTCCGTCCCAATGTTCCCGTGTTTCCTGCCCCGTGTGTTCGTGACCACCTCCCTGAAGCTATGGTACATGACATTGTGGATTCCCGTTGGGTGGACGGTTGCTTCCAGTACAAGGTGCAATGGGTGGAGGGGGACCCTGATGATTGCTCCTGGGTGGAAGCGGCGTTGTTGGACGCTCCCGACCTTATTCGGGATTTTCACGCCCAGTTCCCTCAGAGACCGCGTCCTCTCCGCTGGCAGGTGGGGAGGGGCCTTCCGCGGGGGGATGGTGTTGTGGTTCCGTCTGAGGCCCCTCCGGGAACGGCTGACCTTCTGTCGGTTTCCAGCTCAGAGGGAGAGGCTGAGGAACAGGAGGTGCAGACAGACGAGGAGGAATCCCAGGCTGAAGAAGAGGGAGGACAGCCAGAGTCCCACCAGGGGGAGCTCTCCTCAGCAAGCAGCCTGGATTCCTTAGAGGAAAGTGCACAAGCCATAATTGATCTGCGACAACGAAGAGCTAATCAGAGACGGAGTCAATTGGCTAAATACTTTCAGCATTAAAGTGGCAGCAGCTGGGTTTGGGTGTGGTGCTCTTGGGAAAGGCTAAAAGGCAGACCCACCCTTCCTGGCTTGTGGAGTTTTATCTTTGAGAGTCGTGGGACCTGACTGTGAACTTTGGCGTCTTGGAATCCTGGTTTGTGCCTTTGACTATTGAAACCTTGGGGGGGGGGGAGCCAGCAAGAAGCTTGCTGTATTGTCTGGACATCAGGACCCTGCTGTACCGTATTATATCCTGTCTGTTGGGAAGAACAGGTTTTCCTCTGTGCTTATTTTTTCCAGTTATAAACTACTTTTGGCTTTTACCAGAGTGTCTGGCTGTTTTTTCCAGTTGGTGTTGAGGTCTGGGGGAACCCAGACAGAACAGTATAAAACTCCACCAACCACCGGACACCTGGTGCTCATTTTGGAGGGGTGGTTTGGTTGTAATTCTTCTTCTAAGGCCCTATAGTCTTCTTCTAATTTAGCCGATTTCTGTTTTTTTAGTTTAAATTCTCAGTTTTGAATTTTTGCTTAAAATCTTCCTGGTTTAGTATAGATTTTTGAACAGACCATCTACAACACTGTTTAGTTCCTTTCCAAGTTACTTTGAGCGCACTGTGGTCTGAGATATAATTAGGATCTATCTCTATCGAATGAATTTTAGTATTAATTTCTGTTGTTGCCCAGACCATATCCAATCTTGACCAAGATTGTTGCCTGTCAGAATAGAAGGTAAATTTTTTAAGGTTGGGGTTTCTGTCTCTCCAGCTATCTTTCAATTTTAGTTCTTTAATTAATTCGAAAAAAGCTTTCGGTAGTATTCTTTTCTTTTGTTTGTTCGTTTTATCATTCTTATAATCCAATTCATTATTAATTATACCGTTAAAATCTCCTAATAAACAGATATTGTCTGTAGAATATTCTTTAATGGTATTTAGCAATCTTTTATAAAATCTTTCTTGGCCTTCATTCGGAGCGTAGATATTAATTAATGTTATTGTATCCCGTTCTATGGTTAATTCTAAGATTAGGACTCTACCCTCCCTATCTTTGTATTTCAATTTAGCTTGGATATTAGAGTTGATGTAACATATTACACCCCTCTTTTTTCCACAGCTAGAGACGTAAACAGATTCCCAAGCTTGTTTCTTTTAAGTAAATGTTCAAATTTATTTTTGATATGGACTTCTTGCATTGCAATAATGTCAAAATTTAATTTAGCAATTTTGTTTAAAATTTGATTTCTTTTTTTTTGTGCATTCAATCCATTTATATTGATTGAATATAACTCAATTCCCTTGTTTGGTTTTTCTTGTGCCAAATTTAAATTATCTATACTTGGGTCTTGTTGCCCTTGTGCTTCTTGTTTCTTTTGGGTATCCTGCATAGCCATTATTACCTAAAGTTAAGTTGTCAGTAGCCTGTGTTCCTTCCGAACTGATTGGGATCTGGTCTATAGGTTTTGCACTGGTTGATGGGGGAATCCTTGTTCCTTTACTATCTTGTATCTCGGATGTCCGTTCAGTGGGAAAGTTTTTATCAAAGAATTCTGCTTTTTCGACCGAATCAATTTTCAGCTTTTTGTCTTGCCAGGTCACGAGCATACCCTCTGGGACAAGCCATCTAAAGTTTATGTTGTGCCTGGTCAATTTGGCTGACAAAAAGGTGTATGGCCTATGTAAATCTCTAACATGTTTTGGATTCTGGGCAAAATTCTGGTATTTCCCCCATGCACCAAAAAGGTTCTTAGATATGAAATTGTCAAAAAACCCAAATTGTAAAAAACAGCTAATACCATTTCTAGCAGTTCTTAGACATGAAGTTCTTCAAAACATGAAATTGTTCAAAACAATGCACAGTACTATGTTAAGAATCAGACTACAACTGCGAATTCTTTTATACAATCCGATTTTCATTTTGAGAGAGAAACAGTTTTTCCAATCTACGCAAATTGGTTTTTGGATTCTGGGCAAAAATCTGGTATTTCCCCCATGCACCAAAAACATTCTTAGACATGAAATTTGTCAAAACCCAAAATTGTTAAAAACAGCTAATACCATTTTTAGAAGTTCTTAGACATGAAGTTCTTCAAAACGTGAAATTGTTCAAAACCATGTACAATAGTATAAATTCTTTTATACACTCCGATTTTCATTTTGAGAGAGAAAAAGTTTTTCCAATCTAAGCAAATTGGTTTTTGGATTCTGGGCTTTCTGGTACAATCCGATTTTCATTTTGAGAGAGTATTTCCCCCATGCACCAAAAACGTTCTTAGACGAAATTTGTCAAAACCCAAAATTGTAAAAATCAGCTAATAACATTTATTTTTAGAAGTTATTAGACATGAAGTCCTTCAAAACATGAAATTGTTCAAAACCATGTACAATACTATTTTCAGAATTAGGCTACCACCGCAAATTCTTTTATACCATCACATTTTATTTTTGAGAGAGAAAAGGTTTTTTCCAATCTAGGCAAACTGGGTTTTGGATTCTGGGCAAAATTCTGGTATTTCCCACATGCATCAAAAACGTTCCTAGACATGAAATTTGTCAAAACCCAAAATTGTAAAAAACAGCTAATACCATTTCTAGAAGTTATTAGACATGAAGTTCTTCAAAAAATGAAATTGTACAAAACCATGGACAATACTATTTTCAAAATCAAATTCTTTTATACAATCCGATTTTCATTTTGAGAGAGAAACAGTTTTTCCAATCTAGGCAAATTGGTTTTTGGATTCTTAGACGTGAAATTTGTCAAAACCCAAAATTGTAAAAAAAAACAGCTAATACCATTTCTAGAAGTTGTTAGACATGAAGTTCTTCAAAACATGAAATTGTTCAAAACCATGTACAATAGTATAAATTCTTTTATACACTCCGATTTTCATTTTGAGAGAGAAACAGTTTTTCCAATCTAGGCAAACTGGGTTTTGGATTCTGGGCAAAATTCTGGTATTTCCCCCATTCACCAAAAAACGTTATTAGAAATGAAATTTGTCAAAACCCAAAAGTGTTACAAACAGCTAATACCATTTCTAGAAGTTCTTAGACATGAAGTACTTCAAAACATGAAATTGTTCAAAACCATGCACAATACTATTTTCAGAATCAGACTACAACCGCAAATTCTTTTATACCATCCGATTTTCATTTTGAGAGAGAAACAGTTTTTCCAATCTAGGCAAACTGGGTTTTGGATTCTGGGCAAAATTCTGGTATTTCCCCCATTCACCAAAAAACGTTATTAGAAATGAAATTTGTCAAAACCCAAAAGTGTTACAAACAGCTAATACCATTTCTAGAAGTTCTTAGACATGAAGTACTTCAAAACATGAAATTGTTCAAAACCATGCACAATACTATTTTCAGAATCAGACTACAACCGCAAATTCTTTTATACCATCCGATTTTCATTTTGAGAGAGAAACAGTTTTTCCAATCTAAACAAATTGGTTTTTGGATTCTGGGCTTTCTGGTATTTCCCCCATGCACCAAAAACGTTCTTAGACATGAAATTTGTTAAAACCCAAAATTGTTAAAAACACCTCCAGAAAGAAAGCAGAATAAAACAGCACCACCAGACGCTACTGCAACAAAGAAAAAGACCCTCCACACCAACCCAATCAAAAGGAAGAGATGGATGGATTGCTACAACTGCGAATTCTTTTATACAATCCGATTTTCATTTTGAGAGAGAAACAGTTTTTCCAATGTAGGCAAATTGGTCTTTTGATTCTGGGCAAAATTCTGGTATTTCCCCAATGCACCAAAAACATTCTTAGACTTGAGATTTGTCAAAACCCAAAACTGTAAAAAACAGCTGATAACATTTATTTTTAGAAGTTATTAGACATGAAGTTCTTCAAAACATGAAATTGTACAAAACCATGGACAATACTATTTTGAAAATCAAATTCTTTTATACAATCCGATTTTCATTTTGAGAGAGAAACAGTTTTTCCAATCTAGGCAAATTGGTTTTTGGATTCTTAGACGTGAAATTTGTCAAAACCCAAAATGGGTTAAAAACAGCTAATTACATTTTTAGATTTTCTTAGACATGAAGTTCTTCAAAACATGAAATTTTTCAAAACCATGTACACTACTATAAATTCTTTTATACAATCCGATTTTCATTTTGAGAGAGAAACAGTTTTTCCAATGTAGGCAAATTGGTTTTTGTATTCTGGGCAAAATTCAGGTATTTCTCCCATGCACCAAAAACATTCTTAGAAATTTGTCAAAACCCAAAATTGTAAAAAAAAACATCTAATACCATTTCTAGAAGTTGTTAGACATGAAGATCTTCAAAACATGAAATTGTACAAAACCATGGACAATTATATTTTCAAAATCAGACTACAACTGCGAATTCTTTTATACAATCCGATTTTCATTTTGAGAGAGAAACAGTTTTTCCAATCTAGGCAAATTGGTTTTTGGATTCTTAGACATGAAATTTGTCAAAACCCAAAATGGGTAAATTACATTTCTAGAAGTTCTTAGACATGAAGTTCTTCAAAACATGAAATTGTTCAAAACCATGTACAATAGTATAAATTCTTTTATACACTCCGATTTTCATTTTGAGAGAGAAACAGTTTTTCCAATGTAGGCAAATTGGTCTTTTGATTCTGGACAAAATTCTGGTATTTCCCCAATGCACCAAAAACATTCTTACACTTGAGATTTGTCAAAACCCAAAATTGTAAAAAACAGCTGATAACATTTATTTTTAGAAGTTATTAGACATGAAGTTCTTCAAAACATGAAATTGTTCAAAACCATGTACAATACTATTTTCAGAATCAGACTACAACTGCAAATTCTTTTATACAATCCGATTTTCATTTTGAGAGAGAAACAGTTTTTCCAATCTAAACAAATTGGTTTTTGGATTCTGGGATTTTCTGGTATTTACCCCATGCACAAAAAACGTTCTTAGACATGAAATTTGTTAAAACCCAAAACTGTTAAAAGCACCTCCAGAAAGAAAGCAGAATAAAACAGCACCACCAGACGCTACTGCAACAAAGAATAAGACCCTCCACACCAACCCAATAAAAAGGAAGAGAAAGCTGGTGATGGGTGATTGGACGGTGATGGATGGATTGCTACAACTGCAGATTCTTTTATACAATCCGATTTTCATTTTGAGAAACAGTTTTTCCAATCTAAACAAATTGTTTTTTTTATTCTGGGCAAAATTCAAGTTCTTCAAAACATGAAAATGTTCAAAACCATGGACAATACTATTTTCAGAATCAGACTACAACTGTGAATTCTTTTATACAATCCGCTTTTCATTTTGAGAGAGAAACAGTTTTTCCAATCTAGGCAAACTGGGTTTTGGATTCTGGGCAAAATTCTGGTATTTCCCCCATGCACCAAAAACGTTCTTAGACATGAAATTTGTCAAAACCCAAAATTGTTAAAAACAGTTAATACCATTTCTAGAAGTTCTTAGACATGAAGTACTTCAAAACATGAAATTGTTCAAAACCATGCACAATACTATTTTCAGAATCAGACTACAACCGCAAATTCTTTTATACCATCCGATTTTCATTTTGAGAGAGAAACAGTTTTTCCAATCTAAACAAATTGGTTTTTGGATTCTGGGCTTTCTGGTATTTCCCCCATGCACCAAAAACGTTCTTAGACATGAAATTTGTTGAAACCCAAAATTGTTAAAAACAGCTAATACCATTTCCAGAAGTTCTTAGACATGAAGTACTTCAAAACATGAAATTGTTCAAAACCATGTACAATACTATAAATTCTTTTATACAATCCGATTTTCATTTTGAGAGAGAAACAGTTTTTCCAATCAATCAAATTGGTTTTTGGATTCTGGACTTTCTGGTATTTCCCCCATTGACCAAAAGAAATTTGTCAAAACCCAAAATTGTAAAAAAACAGCTGATAACATCTATTTTTAGAAGTTATTAGACATGAAGTTCTTCAAAACATGAAATTGTTCAAAACCATGCACAATACTATTTTCAGAATACAACTGCGAATTATTTTATACAATCCGATTTTCATTTTGAGAGAGAAACAGTTTTTCCAATCTAAACAATTTGGTTTTTGGATTCTGGGCAAAATTCAGGTATTTCTCCCATGCACCAAAAACATTCTTAGAAACTTGACAAAACCCAAAATTGTAAAAAACAGCTAATACCATTTCTAGAAGTTATTAGACATGAAGTTCTTCAAAAAATGAAATTGTACAAAACCATGGACAATACTATTTTCAAAATCAAATTCTTTTATACAATCCGATTTTCATTTTGAGAGAGAAACAGTTTTTCCAATCTAGGCAAATTGGTTTTTGGATTCTTAGACGTGAAATTTGTCAAAACCCAAAATTGTAAAAAAAAACAGCTAATACCATTTCTAGAAGTTGTTAGACATGAAGTTCTTCAAAACATGAAATTGTTCAAAACCATGTACAATAGTATAAATTCTTTTATACACTCCGATTTTCATTTTGAGAGAGAAACAGTTTTTCCAATCTAGGCAAACTGGGTTTTGGATTCTGGGCAAAATTCTGGTATTTCCCCCATTCACCAAAAAACGTTATTAGAAATGAAATTTGTCAAAACCCAAAAGTGTTACAAACAGCTAATACCATTTCTAGAAGTTCTTAGACATGAAGTACTTCAAAACATGAAATTGTTCAAAACCATGCACAATACTATTTTCAGAATCAGACTACAACCGCAAATTCTTTTATACCATCCGATTTTCATTTTGAGAGAGAAACAGTTTTTCCAATCTAAACAAATTGGTTTTTGGATTCTGGGCTTTCTGGTATTTCCCACATGCATCAAAAACGTTCCTAGACATGAAATTTGTCAAAACCCAAAATTGTAAAAAACAGCTAATACCATTTCTAGAAGTTATTAGACATGAAGTTCTTCAGAACATGAAATTGTACAAAACCATGGACAATACTATTTTCAAAATCAAATTCTTTTATACAATCCGATTTTCATTTTGAGAGAGAAACAGTTTTTCCAATCTAGGCAAATTGGTTTTTGGATTCTTAGACGTGAAATTTGTCAAAACCCAAAATTGTAAAAAAAAACAGCTAATACCATTTCTAGAAGTTGTTAGACATGAAGTTCTTCAAAACATGAAATTGTTCAAAACCATGTACAATAGTATAAATTCTTTTATACACTCCGATTTTCATTTTGAGAGAGAAACAGTTTTTCCAATCTAGGCAAACTGGGTTTTGGATTCTGGGCAAAATTCTGGTATTTCCCCCATTCACCAAAAAACGTTATTAGAAATGAAATTTGTCAAAACCCAAAAGTGTTACAAACAGCTAATACCATTTCTAGAAGTTCTTAGACATGAAGTACTTCAAAACATGAAATTGTTCAAAACCATGCACAATACTATTTTCAGAATCAGACTACAACCGCAAATTATTTTACACAATCCGATTTTCATTTTGAGAGAGAAACAGTTTTTCCAATCTAGGCAAACTGGGTTTTGGATTCTGGGCAAAATTCTGGTATTTCCCCCATTCACCAAAAAACGTTATTAGAAATGAAATTTGTCAAAACCCAAAAGTGTTACAAACAGCTAATACCATTTCTAGAAGTTCTTAGACATGAAGTACTTCAAAACATGAAATTGTTCAAAACCATGCACAATACTATTTTCAGAATCAGACTACAACCGCAAATTCTTTTATACCATCCGATTTTCATTTTGAGAGAGAAACAGTTTTTCCAATCTAGGCAAACTGGGTTTTGGATTCTGGGCAAAATTCTGGTATTTCCCCCATTCACCAAAAAACGTTATTAGAAATGAAATTTGTCAAAACCCAAAAGTGTTACAAACAGCTAATACCATTTCTAGAAGTTCTTAGACATGAAGTACTTCAAAACATGAAATTGTTCAAAACCATGCACAATACTATTTTCAGAATCAGACTACAACCGCAAATTCTTTTATACCATCCGATTTTCATTTTGAGACAGAAACAGTTTTTCCAATCTAAACAAATTGGTTTTTGGATTCTGGGCTTTCTGGTATTTCCCCCATGCACCAAAAACGTTCTTAGACATGAAATTTGTTAAAACCCAAAATTGTTAAAAACACCTCCAGAAAGAAAGCAGAATAAAACAGCACCACCAGACGCTACTGCAACAAAGAAAAAGACCCTCCACACCAACCCAATCAAAAGGAAGAGATGGATGGATTGCTACAACTGCGAATTCTTTTATACAATCCGATTTTCATTTTGAGAGAGAAACAGTTTTTCCAATCTAGGCAAACTGGGTTTGGGATTGTGGGCAAAATTCAGGTATTTCCCCAATGCACCAAAAACATTCTTAGAAATTAGTCAAAACCCAAAATTGTAAAAAACAGCTGATAACATTTATTTTTAGAAGTTATTAGACATGAAGTTCTTCAAAACAAGAAATTGTTCAAAACCATGCACAATACTATTTTCAGAATACAACTGCGAATTATTTTACACAATCCGATTTTCATTTTGAGAGAGAAACAGTTTTTCCAATCTAAACAATTTGGTTTTTGGATTCTGGGCAAAATTCAGGTATTTCTCCCATGCACCAAAAACATTCTTAGAAACTTGACAAAACCCAAAATTGTAAAAAACAGCTAATACCATTTCTAGAAGTTATTAGACATGAAGTTCTTCAAAAAATGAAATTGTACAAAACCATGGACAATACTATTTTCAAAATCAAATTCTTTTATACAATCCGATTTTCATTTTGAGAGAGAAACAGTTTTTCCAATCTAGGCAAATTGGTTTTTGGATTCTTAGACGTGAAATTTGTCAAAACCCAAAATTGTAAAAAAAAACAGCTAATACCATTTCTAGAAGTTGTTAGACATGAAGTTCTTCAAAACATGAAATTGTTCAAAACCATGTACAATAGTATAAATTCTTTTATACACTCCGATTTTCATTTTGAGAGAGAAACAGTTTTTCCAATCTAGGCAAACTGGGTTTTGGATTCTGGGCAAAATTCTGGTATTTCCCCCATTCACCAAAAAACGTTATTAGAAATGAAATTTGTCAAAACCCAAAAGTGTTACAAACAGCTAATACCATTTCTAGAAGTTCTTAGACATGAAGTACTTCAAAACATGAAATTGTTCAAAACCATGCACAATACTATTTTCAGAATCAGACTACAACCGCAAATTCTTTTATACCATCCGATTTTCATTTTGAGAGAGAAACAGTTTTTCCAATCTAGGCAAACTGGGTTTTGGATTCTGGGCAAAATTCTGGTATTTCCCCCATTCACCAAAAAACGTTATTAGAAATGAAATTTGTCAAAACCCAAAAGTGTTACAAACAGCTAATACCATTTCTAGAAGTTCTTAGACATGAAGTACTTCAAAACATGAAATTGTTCAAAACCATGCACAATACTATTTTCAGAATCAGACTACAACCGCAAATTCTTTTATACCATCCGATTTTCATTTTGAGAGAGAAACAGTTTTTCCAATCTAAACAAATTGGTTTTTGGATTCTGGGCTTTCTGGTATTTCCCCCATGCACCAAAAACGTTCTTAGACATGAAATTT
Organism: Erythrolamprus reginae; assembly: GCF_031021105.1. Taxonomy (NCBI): domain Eukaryota; kingdom Metazoa; phylum Chordata; class Lepidosauria; order Squamata; family Dipsadidae; genus Erythrolamprus; species Erythrolamprus reginae. The sequence goes on from NC_091954.1 coordinate 32,217,141, forward strand.
GTTAAAACCCAAAATTGTTAAAAACACCTCCAGAAAGAAAGCAGAATAAAACAGCACCACCAGACGCTACTGCAACAAAGAAAAAGACCCTCCACACCAACCCAATCAAAAGGAAGAGATGGATGGATTGCTACAACTGCGAATTCTTTTATACAATCCGATTTTCATTTTGAGAGAGAAACAGTTTTTCCAATCTAGGCAAACTGGGTTTGGGATTGTGGGCAAAATTCAGGTATTTCCCCAATGCACCAAAAACATTCTTAGAAATTAGTCAAAACCCAAAATTGTAAAAAACAGCTGATAACATTTATTTTTAGAAGTTATTAGACATGAAGTTCTTCAAAACAAGAAATTGTTCAAAACCATGCACAATAGTATAAATTCTTTTATACACTCCGATTTTCATTTTGAGAGAGAAACAGTTTTTCCAATGTAGGCAAATTGGTCTTTTGATTCTGGACAAAATTCTGGTATTTCCCCAATGCACCAAAAACATTCTTACACTTGAGATTTGTCAAAACCCAAAATTGTAAAAAACAGCTGATAACATTTATTTTTAGAAGTTATTAGACATGAAGTTCTTCAAAACATGAAATTGTTCAAAACCATGTACAATACTATTTTCAGAATCAGACTACAACTGCAAATTCTTTTATACAATCCGATTTTCATTTTGAGAGAGAAACAGTTTTTCCAATCTAAACAAATTGGTTTTTGGATTCTGGGATTTTCTGGTATTTACCCCATGCACAAAAAACGTTAGACATGAAATTTGTTAAAACCCAAAACTGTTAAAAGCACCTGCAGAAAGAAAGCAGAATAAAACAGCACCACCAGACGCTACTGCAACAAAGAATAAGACCCTCCACACCAACCCAATAAAAAGGAAGAGAAAGCTGGTGATGGGTGATTGGACGGTGATGGATGGATTGCTACAACTGCAAATTCTTTTACACAATCCGATTTTCATTTTGAGAGAGAAACAGTTTTTCCAATCTAAACAAATTGGTTTTTGGATTCTGGGCTTTCTGGTATTTCCCACATGCATCAAAAACGTTCCTAGACATGAAATTTGTCAAAACCCAAAATTGTAAAAAACAGCTAATACCATTTCTAGAAGTTATTAGACATGAAGTTCTTCAGAACATGAAATTGTACAAAACCATGGACAATACTATTTTCAAAATCAAATTCTTTTATACAATCCGATTTTCATTTTGAGAGAGAAACAGTTTTTCCAATCTAGGCAAATTGGTTTTTGGATTCTTAGACGTGAAATTTGTCAAAACCCAAAATTGTAAAAAAAAACAGCTAATACCATTTCTAGAAGTTGTTAGACATGAAGTTCTTCAAAACATGAAATTGTTCAAAACCATGTACAATAGTATAAATTCTTTTATACACTCCGATTTTCATTTTGAGAGAGAAACAGTTTTTCCAATCTAGGCAAACTGGGTTTTGGATTCTGGGCAAAATTCTGGTATTTCCCCCATTCACCAAAAAACGTTATTAGAAATGAAATTTGTCAAAACCCAAAAGTGTTACAAACAGCTAATACCATTTCTAGAAGTTCTTAGACATGAAGTACTTCAAAACATGAAATTGTTCAAAACCATGCACAATACTATTTTCAGAATCAGACTACAACCGCAAATTATTTTACACAATCCGATTTTCATTTTGAGAGAGAAACAGTTTTTCCAATCTAGGCAAACTGGGTTTTGGATTCTGGGCAAAATTCTGGTATTTCCCCCATTCACCAAAAAACGTTATTAGAAATGAAATTTGTCAAAACCCAAAAGTGTTACAAACAGCTAATACCATTTCTAGAAGTTCTTAGACATGAAGTACTTCAAAACATGAAATTGTTCAAAACCATGCACAATACTATTTTCAGAATCAGACTACAACCGCAAATTCTTTTATACCATCCGATTTTCATTTTGAGAGAGAAACAGTTTTTCCAATCTAGGCAAACTGGGTTTTGGATTCTGGGCAAAATTCTGGTATTTCCCCCATTCACCAAAAAACGTTATTAGAAATGAAATTTGTCAAAACCCAAAAGTGTTACAAACAGCTAATACCATTTCTAGAAGTTCTTAGACATGAAGTACTTCAAAACATGAAATTGTTCAAAACCATGCACAATACTATTTTCAGAATCAGACTACAACCGCAAATTCTTTTATACCATCCGATTTTCATTTTGAGAGAGAAACAGTTTTTCCAATCTAAACAAATTGGTTTTTGGATTCTGGGCTTTCTGGTATTTCCCCCATGCACCAAAAACGTTCTTAGACATGAAATTTGTTAAAACCCAAAATTGTTAAAAACACCTCCAGAAAGAAAGCAGAATAAAACAGCACCACCAGACGCTACTGCAACAAAGAAAAAGACCCTCCACACCAACCCAATCAAAAGGAAGAGATGGATGGATTGCTACAACTGCGAATTCTTTTATACAATCCGATTTTCATTTTGAGAGAGAAACAGTTTTTCCAATCTAGGCAAACTGGGTTTGGGATTGTGGGCAAAATTCAGGTATTTCCCCAATGCACCAAAAACATTCTTAGAAATTAGTCAAAACCCAAAATTGTAAAAAACAGCTGATAACATTTATTTTTAGAAGTTATTAGACATGAAGTTCTTCAAAACAAGAAATTGTTCAAAACCATGCACAATACTATTTTCAGAATACAACTGCGAATTATTTTACACAATCCGATTTTCATTTTGAGAGAGAAACAGTTTTTCCAATCTAAACAATTTGGTTTTTGGATTCTGGGCAAAATTCAGGTATTTCTCCCATGCACCAAAAACATTCTTAGAAACTTGACAAAACCCAAAATTGTAAAAAACAGCTAATACCATTTCTAGAAGTTATTAGACATGAAGTTCTTCAAAAAATGAAATTGTACAAAACCATGGACAATACTATTTTCAAAATCAAATTCTTTTATACAATCCGATTTTCATTTTGAGAGAGAAACAGTTTTTCCAATCTAGGCAAATTGGTTTTTGGATTCTTAGACGTGAAATTTGTCAAAACCCAAAATTGTAAAAAAAAACAGCTAATACCATTTCTAGAAGTTGTTAGACATGAAGTTCTTCAAAACATGAAATTGTTCAAAACCATGTACAATAGTATAAATTCTTTTATACACTCCGATTTTCATTTTGAGAGAGAAACAGTTTTTCCAATCTAGGCAAACTGGGTTTTGGATTCTGGGCAAAATTCTGGTATTTCCCCCATTCACCAAAAAACGTTATTAGAAATGAAATTTGTCAAAACCCAAAAGTGTTACAAACAGCTAATACCATTTCTAGAAGTTCTTAGACATGAAGTACTTCAAAACATGAAATTGTTCAAAACCATGCACAATACTATTTTCAGAATCAGACTACAACCGCAAATTCTTTTATACCATCCGATTTTCATTTTGAGAGAGAAACAGTTTTTCCAATCTAGGCAAACTGGGTTTTGGATTCTGGGCAAAATTCTGGTATTTCCCCCATTCACCAAAAAACGTTATTAGAAATGAAATTTGTCAAAACCCAAAAGTGTTACAAACAGCTAATACCATTTCTAGAAGTTCTTAGACATGAAGTACTTCAAAACATGAAATTGTTCAAAACCATGCACAATACTATTTTCAGAATCAGACTACAACCGCAAATTCTTTTATACCATCCGATTTTCATTTTGAGAGAGAAACAGTTTTTCCAATCTAAACAAATTGGTTTTTGGATTCTGGGCTTTCTGGTATTTCCCCCATGCACCAAAAACGTTCTTAGACATGAAATTTGTTAAAACCCAAAATTGTTAAAAACACCTCCAGAAAGAAAGCAGAATAAAACAGCACCACCAGACGCTACTGCAACAAAGAAAAAGACCCTCCACACCAACCCAATCAAAAGGAAGAGATGGATGGATTGCTACAACTGCGAATTCTTTTATACAATCCGATTTTCATTTTGAGAGAGAAACAGTTTTTCCAATCTAGGCAAACTGGGTTTGGGATTGTGGGCAAAATTCAGGTATTTCCCCAATGCACCAAAAACATTCTTAGAAATTAGTCAAAACCCAAAATTGTAAAAAACAGCTGATAACATTTATTTTTAGAAGTTATTAGACATGAAGTTCTTCAAAACAAGAAATTGTTCAAAACCATGCACAATAGTATAAATTCTTTTATACACTCCGATTTTCATTTTGAGAGAGAAACAGTTTTTCCAATGTAGGCAAATTGGTCTTTTGATTCTGGACAAAATTCTGGTATTTCCCCAATGCACCAAAAACATTCTTACACTTGAGATTTGTCAAAACCCAAAATTGTAAAAAACAGCTGATAACATTTATTTTTAGAAGTTATTAGACATGAAGTTCTTCAAAACATGAAATTGTTCAAAACCATGTACAATACTATTTTCAGAATCAGACTACAACTGCAAATTCTTTTATACAATCCGATTTTCATTTTGAGAGAGAAACAGTTTTTCCAATCTAAACAAATTGGTTTTTGGATTCTGGGATTTTCTGGTATTTACCCCATGCACAAAAAACGTTAGACATGAAATTTGTTAAAACCCAAAACTGTTAAAAGCACCTGCAGAAAGAAAGCAGAATAAAACAGCACCACCAGACGCTACTGCAACAAAGAATAAGACCCTCCACACCAACCCAATAAAAAGGAAGAGAAAGCTGGTGATGGGTGATTGGACGGTGATGGATGGATTGCTACAACTGCAAATTCTTTTACACAATCCGATTTTCATTTTGAGAGAGAAACAGTTTTTCCAATCTAAACAAATTGGTTTTTGGATTCTGGGCTTTCTGGTATTTCCCACATGCATCAAAAACGTTCCTAGACATGAAATTTGTCAAAACCCAAAATTGTAAAAAACAGCTAATACCATTTCTAGAAGTTATTAGACATGAAGTTCTTCAGAACATGAAATTGTACAAAACCATGGACAATACTATTTTCAAAATCAAATTCTTTTATACAATCCGATTTTCATTTTGAGAGAGAAACAGTTTTTCCAATCTAGGCAAATTGGTTTTTGGATTCTTAGACGTGAAATTTGTCAAAACCCAAAATTGTAAAAAAAAACAGCTAATACCATTTCTAGAAGTTGTTAGACATGAAGTTCTTCAAAACATGAAATTGTTCAAAACCATGTACAATAGTATAAATTCTTTTATACACTCCGATTTTCATTTTGAGAGAGAAACAGTTTTTCCAATCTAGGCAAACTGGGTTTTGGATTCTGGGCAAAATTCTGGTATTTCCCCCATTCACCAAAAAACGTTATTAGAAATGAAATTTGTCAAAACCCAAAAGTGTTACAAACAGCTAATACCATTTCTAGAAGTTCTTAGACATGAAGTACTTCAAAACATGAAATTGTTCAAAACCATGCACAATACTATTTTCAGAATCAGACTACAACCGCAAATTATTTTACACAATCCGATTTTCATTTTGAGAGAGAAACAGTTTTTCCAATCTAGGCAAACTGGGTTTTGGATTCTGGGCAAAATTCTGGTATTTCCCCCATTCACCAAAAAACGTTATTAGAAATGAAATTTGTCAAAACCCAAAAGTGTTACAAACAGCTAATACCATTTCTAGAAGTTCTTAGACATGAAGTACTTCAAAACATGAAATTGTTCAAAACCATGCACAATACTATTTTCAGAATCAGACTACAACCGCAAATTCTTTTATACCATCCGATTTTCATTTTGAGAGAGAAACAGTTTTTCCAATCTAGGCAAACTGGGTTTTGGATTCTGGGCAAAATTCTGGTATTTCCCCCATTCACCAAAAAACGTTATTAGAAATGAAATTTGTCAAAACCCAAAAGTGTTACAAACAGCTAATACCATTTCTAGAAGTTCTTAGACATGAAGTACTTCAAAACATGAAATTGTTCAAAACCATGCACAATACTATTTTCAGAATCAGACTACAACCGCAAATTCTTTTATACCATCCGATTTTCATTTTGAGAGAGAAACAGTTTTTCCAATCTAAACAAATTGGTTTTTGGATTCTGGGCTTTCTGGTATTTCCCCCATGCACCAAAAACGTTCTTAGACATGAAATTTGTTAAAACCCAAAATTGTTAAAAACACCTCCAGAAAGAAAGCAGAATAAAACAGCACCACCAGACGCTACTGCAACAAAGAAAAAGACCCTCCACACCAACCCAATCAAAAGGAAGAGATGGATGGATTGCTACAACTGCGAATTCTTTTATACAATCCGATTTTCATTTTGAGAGAGAAACAGTTTTTCCAATCTAGGCAAACTGGGTTTGGGATTGTGGGCAAAATTCAGGTATTTCCCCAATGCACCAAAAACATTCTTAGAAATTAGTCAAAACCCAAAATTGTAAAAAACAGCTGATAACATTTATTTTTAGAAGTTATTAGACATGAAGTTCTTCAAAACAAGAAATTGTTCAAAACCATGCACAATAGTATAAATTCTTTTATACACTCCGATTTTCATTTTGAGAGAGAAACAGTTTTTCCAATGTAGGCAAATTGGTCTTTTGATTCTGGACAAAATTCTGGTATTTCCCCAATGCACCAAAAACATTCTTACACTTGAGATTTGTCAAAACCCAAAATTGTAAAAAACAGCTGATAACATTTATTTTTAGAAGTTATTAGACATGAAGTTCTTCAAAACATGAAATTGTTCAAAACCATGTACAATACTATTTTCAGAATCAGACTACAACTGCAAATTCTTTTATACAATCCGATTTTCATTTTGAGAGAGAAACAGTTTTTCCAATCTAAACAAATTGGTTTTTGGATTCTGGGATTTTCTGGTATTTACCCCATGCACAAAAAACGTTAGACATGAAATTTGTTAAAACCCAAAACTGTTAAAAGCACCTGCAGAAAGAAAGCAGAATAAAACAGCACCACCAGACGCTACTGCAACAAAGAATAAGACCCTCCACACCAACCCAATAAAAAGGAAGAGAAAGCTGGTGATGGGTGATTGGACGGTGATGGATGGATTGCTACAACTGCAAATTCTTTTACACAATCCGATTTTCATTTTGAGAGAGAAACAGTTTTTCCAATCTAAACAAATTGGTTTTTGGATTCTGGGCTTTCTGGTATTTCCCACATGCATCAAAAACGTTCCTAGACATGAAATTTGTCAAAACCCAAAATTGTAAAAAACAGCTAATACCATTTCTAGAAGTTATTAGACATGAAGTTCTTCAGAACATGAAATTGTACAAAACCATGGACAATACTATTTTCAAAATCAAATTCTTTTATACAATCCGATTTTCATTTTGAGAGAGAAACAGTTTTTCCAATCTAGGCAAATTGGTTTTTGGATTCTTAGACGTGAAATTTGTCAAAACCCAAAATTGTAAAAAAAAACAGCTAATACCATTTCTAGAAGTTGTTAGACATGAAGTTCTTCAAAACATGAAATTGTTCAAAACCATGTACAATAGTATAAATTCTTTTATACACTCCGATTTTCATTTTGAGAGAGAAACAGTTTTTCCAATCTAGGCAAACTGGGTTTTGGATTCTGGGCAAAATTCTGGTATTTCCCCCATTCACCAAAAAACGTTATTAGAAATGAAATTTGTCAAAACCCAAAAGTGTTACAAACAGCTAATACCATTTCTAGAAGTTCTTAGACATGAAGTACTTCAAAACATGAAATTGTTCAAAACCATGCACAATACTATTTTCAGAATCAGACTACAACCGCAAATTATTTTACACAATCCGATTTTCATTTTGAGAGAGAAACAGTTTTTCCAATCTAGGCAAACTGGGTTTTGGATTCTGGGCAAAATTCTGGTATTTCCCCCATTCACCAAAAAACGTTATTAGAAATGAAATTTGTCAAAACCCAAAAGTGTTACAAACAGCTAATACCATTTCTAGAAGTTCTTAGACATGAAGTACTTCAAAACATGAAATTGTTCAAAACCATGCACAATACTATTTTCAGAATCAGACTACAACCGCAAATTCTTTTATACCATCCGATTTTCATTTTGAGAGAGAAACAGTTTTTCCAATCTAGGCAAACTGGGTTTTGGATTCTGGGCAAAATTCTGGTATTTCCCCCATTCACCAAAAAACGTTATTAGAAATGAAATTTGTCAAAACCCAAAAGTGTTACAAACAGCTAATACCATTTCTAGAAGTTCTTAGACATGAAGTACTTCAAAACATGAAATTGTTCAAAACCATGCACAATACTATTTTCAGAATCAGACTACAACCGCAAATTCTTTTATACCATCCGATTTTCATTTTGAGAGAGAAACAGTTTTTCCAATCTAAACAAATTGGTTTTTGGATTCTGGGCTTTCTGGTATTTCCCCCATGCACCAAAAACGTTCTTAGACATGAAATTTGTTAAAACCCAAAATTGTTAAAAACACCTCCAGAAAGAAAGCAGAATAAAACAGCACCACCAGACGCTACTGCAACAAAGAAAAAGACCCTCCACACCAACCCAATCAAAAGGAAGAGATGGATGGATTGCTACAACTGCGAATTCTTTTATACAATCCGATTTTCATTTTGAGAGAGAAACAGTTTTTCCAATCTAGGCAAACTGGGTTTGGGATTGTGGGCAAAATTCAGGTATTTCCCCAATGCACCAAAAACATTCTTAGAAATTAGTCAAAACCCAAAATTGTAAAAAACAGCTGATAACATTTATTTTTAGAAGTTATTAGACATGAAGTTCTTCAAAACAAGAAATTGTTCAAAACCATGCACAATACTATTTTCAGAATACAACTGCGAATTATTTTACACAATCCGATTTTCATTTTGAGAGAGAAACAGTTTTTCCAATCTAAACAATTTGGTTTTTGGATTCTGGGCAAAATTCAGGTATTTCTCCCATGCACCAAAAACATTCTTAGAAACTTGACAAAACCCAAAATTGTAAAAAACAGCTAATACCATTTCTAGAAGTTATTAGACATGAAGTTCTTCAAAAAATGAAATTGTACAAAACCATGGACAATACTATTTTCAAAATCAAATTCTTTTATACAATCCGATTTTCATTTTGAGAGAGAAACAGTTTTTCCAATCTAGGCAAATTGGTTTTTGGATTCTTAGACGTGAAATTTGTCAAAACCCAAAATTGTAAAAAAAAACAGCTAATACCATTTCTAGAAGTTGTTAGACATGAAGTTCTTCAAAACATGAAATTGTTCAAAACCATGTACAATAGTATAAATTCTTTTATACACTCCGATTTTCATTTTGAGAGAGAAACAGTTTTTCCAATCTAGGCAAACTGGGTTTTGGATTCTGGGCAAAATTCTGGTATTTCCCCCATTCACCAAAAAACGTTATTAGAAATGAAATTTGTCAAAACCCAAAAGTGTTACAAACAGCTAATACCATTTCTAGAAGTTCTTAGACATGAAGTACTTCAAAACATGAAATTGTTCAAAACCATGCACAATACTATTTTCAGAATCAGACTACAACCGCAAATTCTTTTATACCATCCGATTTTCATTTTGAGAGAGAAACAGTTTTTCCAATCTAAACAAATTGGTTTTTGGATTCTGGGCTTTCTGGTATTTCCCCCATGCACCAAAAACGTTCTTAGACATGAAATTTGTTAAAACCCAAAATTGTTAAAAACACCTCCAGAAAGAAAGCAGAATAAAACAGCACCACCAGACGCTACTGCAACAAAGAAAAAGACCCTCCACACCAACCCAATCAAAAGGAAGAGATGGATGGATTGCTACAACTGCGAATTCTTTTATACAATCCGATTTTCATTTTGAGAGAGAAACAGTTTTTCCAATCTAGGCAAACTGGGTTTGGGATTGTGGGCAAAATTCAGGTATTTCCCCAATGCACCAAAAACATTCTTAGAAATTAGTCAAAACCCAAAATTGTAAAAAACAGCTGATAACATTTATTTTTAGAAGTTATTAGACATGAAGTTCTTCAAAACAAGAAATTGTTCAAAACCATGCACAATAGTATAAATTCTTTTATACACTCCGATTTTCATTTTGAGAGAGAAACAGTTTTTCCAATGTAGGCAAATTGGTCTTTTGATTCTGGACAAAATTCTGGTATTTCCCCAATGCACCAAAAACATTCTTACACTTGAGATTTGTCAAAACCCAAAATTGTAAAAAACAGCTGATAACATTTATTTTTAGAAGTTATTAGACATGAAGTTCTTCAAAACATGAAATTGTTCAAAACCATGTACAATACTATTTTCAGAATCAGACTACAACTGCAAATTCTTTTATACAATCCGATTTTCATTTTGAGAGAGAAACAGTTTTTCCAATCTAAACAAATTGGTTTTTGGATTCTGGGATTTTCTGGTATTTACCCCATGCACAAAAAACGTTAGACATGAAATTTGTTAAAACCCAAAACTGTTAAAAGCACCTGCAGAAAGAAAGCAGAATAAAACAGCACCACCAGACGCTACTGCAACAAAGAATAAGACCCTCCACACCAACCCAATAAAAAGGAAGAGAAAGCTGGTGATGGGTGATTGGACGGTGATGGATGGATTGCTACAACTGCAAATTCTTTTACACAATCCGATTTTCATTTTGAGAGAGAAACAGTTTTTCCAATCTAAACAAATTGGTTTTTTTATTCTGGGCTTTCTGGTATTTCCCCCATGCACCAAAAACGTTCTTAGACATGAAATTTGTCAAAACCCAAAATTGTTAAAAACAGTTAATACCATTTCTAGAAGTTCTTAGACATGAAGTACTTCAAAACATGAAATTGTTCAAAACCATGCACAATACTATTTTCAGAATCAGACTACAACCGCAAATTCTTTTATACCATCCGATTTTCATTTTGAGAGAGAAACAGTTTTTCCAATCTAAACAAATTGGTTTTTGGATTCTGGGCTTTCTGGTATTTCCCCCATGCACCAAAAACGTTCTTAGACATGAAATTTGTTGAAACCCAAAATTGTTAAAAACAGCTAATACCATTTGCAGAAGTTCTTAGACATGAAGTACTTCAAAACATGAAATTGTTCAAAACCATGTACAATACTATAAATTCTTTTATACAATCCGATTTTCATTTTGAGAGAGAAACAGTTTTTCCAATCAATCAAATTGGTTTTTGGATTCTGGACTTTCTGGTATTTCCCCCATTGACCAAAAGAAATTTGTCAAAACCCAAAATTGTAAAAAAACAGCTGATAACATCTATTTTTAGAAGTTATTAGACATGAAGTTCTTCAAAACATGAAATTGTTCAAAACCATGCACAATACTATTTTCAGAATACAACTGCGAATTATTTTATACAATCCGATTTTCATTTTGAGAGAGAAACAGTTTTTCCAATCTAAACAAATTGGTTTTTGGATTCTGGGCTTTCTGGTATTTCCCCCATGCACAAACAACGTTCTTAGACATGAAATTTGTTAAAACCCAAAATTCTTAAAAACACCTCCAGAAAGAAAGCAGAATAAAACAGCACCACCAGACGCTACTGCAACAAAGAATAAGACCCTCCACACCAGGGGTCCCCAAACTTTTTACACAGGGGGCCAGTTCACTGTCCCTCAGACTGTTGGAGGGCCGGACTATTAAAAAAACGTGTGAACAAATCCCTATGCACACTGCACATACATTATTTAAAGTAAAAAACAAAATGGGAACAAATACAATATTTAATATTTATTCTTCCTCTTTCTCTCTCTCTCCCTTTCTCTCTGTCCTTCTGTCTTTCTAGTTCTCTCTCTTTCTCTCTGTCATCTCTCTTTCTTTCTCTCTCTTCTCTCTTTCTCTCACTCACTCTCTTTATATCTCTCCCTCTTTCTCTCTCCCTCTCTCTCTCTCCCTTTCTCTCTCTCTCCCTTTCTATCTCTCCTCTTCCTTTCTCTCTCCCTCTCTATCTTTCCCTCTTTCTCTCCCCCTCTTTCTTTCTCTCTCTCTTCTCTTTCTCTCACTCTTTCTCTCTACCTTTCTTTCTCTTTCTCTCTCTCCCTTTCTCTGTCCCTCTTTCTTTCTCTCTGTCCCTCTCTTTCTTTTTCTCTGTCCCTCTCTTTCTTTTTCTCTGTCCCTCTCTTTCTTTCTCTCTGTCCCTCTCTATCTTTCTCTCTGTCCCTCTCTCTTTCTCTCTGTCCCTCTCTTTCTTACTCTCTGTCCCTCTTTCTTTCTCTCTGTCTCTTTCTTTCTCTCTGTCCCTCTCTTTCTTTCTCTCTGTCCCTCTTTCTTTCTCTCTGTCCCTCTCTTTCTTACTCTCTGTCCCTCTCTTTCTTACTCTCTGTCCCTCTTTCTTTCTCTCTGTCCCTCTCTTTCTTTCTCTCTGTCCCTCTTTCTTACTCTCTGTCCCTCTTTCTTTCTCTCTGTCCCTCTCTTTCTTTCTCTCTGTCCCTCTTTCTTTCTCTCTGTCCCTCTCTTTCTTTCTCTCTGTCCCTCTCTTTCTTTCTCTCTGTCCCTCTCTTTCTTTCTCTCTCTTATCTCTGTGGGGGGGGGAGGCGGCTGCTTGAAAACCCCTGACCTCCATCGCCTCCCCCCCACGGCACAAGGCGAGCACACCTCAGCGCTGACACAGGCGGCGGGGACTGCCCTGTCCCCGTCCCCCTTGCGCAAAACTACGCAGCCCCAGATCGCTCGCTTCTCCAGCCAGCAAAGCCGACTGCCCGGCTTTGCTGGCTGATGCAGGAAAGGAAAGCCTCACATTTAAAAAGCACGCCACTTTCTGGGACTGCGGCGCCGTGGTGGCCTTCAAGCGCGGCCCTTCGCGGCGCCCCCCACCCGTTCCTGCAGGAAGAGATCGGGCATCCGCGGCGGAGTCCGGCGCTGGGGCCATGCGGGACCGCTCATCCAGGCGCGCGTGGACCGGCAAGCCTGGATGAGCGGTCCCGCATGGCCCCAGGCTCCCAACGCCGGACTCCGCCGTGGATCTCCATCCCCGTTCCGCTCTGCAGCTGAGAGGCGCGTCCACGCCTTCGCCCTCCCCGGCACCCAGCGTCCGGCCCCACGCCGCCTCCACCTCCCGATAAAGTGCCCGATCTCTTCCTGCAGGAACGGGTGGGGGGCGCCGCGAAGGGCCGCGCTTGAAGGCCACCACGGCGCCGCAGTCCCAGAAAGTGGCGTGCTTTTTAAATGTGAGGCTTTCCTTTCCTGCATCAGCCAGCAAAGCCGGGCAGTCGGCTTTGCTGGCTGGAGAAGCGAGCGATCTGGGGCTGCGTAGTTTTGCGCAAGGGGGACGGGGACAGGGCAGTCCCCGCCGCCTGTGTCAGCGGCGAGGTGTGCTCGCCTTGTGCCGTGGGGGGGAGGCGATGGAGGTCAGGGGTTTTCAAGCAGCCGCCTCCCCCCCACACACAAACTTAGCCATGGTGCACTTAGCTGTGACTTTCAGTGGACAGTTTTTCACTCACCGCGGAGGAGGAGGGGAGGAGGAGGTGGAGAGGCAAGGGGGCGGGGAGGAAAGCGGCCCTGCAATTGGCCAATTTCTTTCTCGCCTTTAGGGAGAGGAACTGTTGCTGCTCTGCCATAGGGCAGCAACAGTTTCTCTCCCTAAAGGCGACAAAGGAAGGGGCCAATTGCAGGCCCGCTTTCGTCCCCGCCCCCTTGCCTCTCCACCTTCTCCTCGCTGAGCAGCTGACCGCGGTGAGTTGACAGGAGATTCGGGAGCTTATTTTATCGACCAGTAAAATCTCGTGAGCTTGCCACGGGCCGGTTAAAAGACCTCGTTGGGCCGCATCCGGCCCGCGGGCCGTAGTTTGGGGACCGCTGCTCCACACCAACCCAATAAAAAGGAAGAGAAAGCTGGTGATGGGTGATTGGACGGTGATGGATGGATTGCTACAACTGCAGATTCTTTTATACAATCCGATTTTCATTTTGAGAAACAGTTTTTCCAATCTAAACAAATTGGTTTTTTTATTCTGGGCAAAATTCAAGTTCTTCAAAACATGAAAATGTTCAAAACCATGGACAATACTATTTTCAGAATCGGACTACAACTGTGAATTCTTTTATACAATCCGCTTTTCATTTTGAGAGAGAAACAGTTTTTCCAATCTAGGCAAACTGGGTTTTGGATTCTGGGCAAAATTCTGGTATTTCCCCCATGCACCAAAAACGTTCTTAGACATCAAATTTGTCAAAACCCAAAATTGTTAAAAACAGCTAATACCATTTCTACAAGTTCTTAGACATTAAGTTCTTCAAAACATGAAATTGTTCAAAACCATGGACAATACTATTTTCAGAATTAGGCTACCACCGCAAATTCTTTTATACCATCACACTTTATTTTTGAGAGAGAAAAGGTTTTTTCCAATCTAGGCAAACTGGGTTTGGGATTGTGGGCAAAATTCAGGTATTTCCCCAATGCACCAAAAACATTCTTAGAAATTAGTCAAAACCCAAAATTGTAAAAAACAGCTGATAACATTTATTTTTAGAAGTTATTAGACATGAAGTTCTTCAAAACATGAAATTGTTCAAAACCATGTACAATACTATAAATTCTTTTATACAATCCGATTTTCATTTTGAGAGAGAAACAGTTTTTCCAATCAATCAAATTGGTTTTTGGATTCTGGACTTTCTGGTATTTCCCCCATTGACCAAAAACCTTCTTAGACATGAAATTTGTCAAAACCCAAAATTGTAAAAAAACAGCTGATAACATCTATTTTTAGAAGTTATTAGACATGAAGTTCTTCAAAACATGAAATTGTTCAAAACCATGCACAATACTATTTTCAGAATACAACTGCGAATTATTTTATACAATCCGATTTTCATTTTGAGAGAGAAACAGTTTTTCCAATCTAAACAAATTGGTTTTTGGATTCTGGGCTTTCTGGTATTTCCCCCATGCACAAACAACGTTCTTAGACATGAAATTTGTTAAAACCCAAAATTCTTAAAAACACCTCCAGAAAGAAAGCAGAATAAAACAGCACCACCAGACGCTACTGCAACAAAGAATAAGACCCTCCACACCAACCCAATAAAAAGGAAGAGAAAGCTGGTGATGGGTGATTGGACGGTGATGGATGGATTGCTACAACTGCAGATTCTTTTATACAATCCGATTTTCATTTTGAGAAACAGTTTTTCCAATCTAAACAAATTGGTTTTTTTATTCTGGGCAAAATTCAAGTTCTTCAAAACATGAAAATGTTCAAAACCATGGACAATACTATTTTCAGAATCAGACTACAACTTTTATACAATCCGCTTTTCATTTTGAGAGAGAAACAGTTTTTCCAATCTAAACAAATTGGTTTTTGGATTCTGGGCTTTCTGGTATTTCCCCCATGCACAAACAACGTTCTTAGACATGAAATTTGTTAAAACCCAAAATTCTTAAAAACACCTCCAGAAAGAAAGCAGAATAAAACAGCACCACCAGACGCTACTGCAACAAAGAATAAGACCCTCCACACCAACCCAATAAAAAGGAAGAGAAAGCTGGTGATGGGTGATTGGACGGTGATGGATGGATTGCTACAACTGCAGATTCTTTTATACAATCCGCTTTTCATTTTGAGAGAGAAACAGTTTTTCCAATCTAGGCAAACTGGGTTTTGGATTCTGGGCAAAATTCTGGTATTTCCCCCATGCACCAAAAACGTTCTTAGACATGAAATTTGTCAAAACCCAAAATTGTTAAAAACAGTTAATACCATTTCTAGAAGTTCTTAGACATGAAGTACTTCAAAACATGAAATTGTTCAAAACCATGCACAATACTATTTTCAGAATCAGACTACAACCGCAAATTCTTTTATACCATCCGATTTTCATTTTGAGAGAGAAACAGTTTTTCCAATCTAAACAAATTGGTTTTTGGATTCTGGGCTTTCTGGTATTTCCCCCATGCACCAAAAACGTTCTTAGACATGAAATTTGTTGAAACCCAAAATTGTTAAAAACAGCTAATACCATTTCCAGAAGTTCTTAGACATGAAGTACTTCTAAACATGAAATTGTTCAAAACCATGTACAATACTATAAATTCTTTTATACAATCCGATTTTCATTTTGAGAGAGAAACAGTTTTTCCAATCAATCAAATTGGTTTTTGGATTCTGGACTTTCTGGTATTTCCCCCATTGACCAAAAGAAATTTGTCAAAACCCAAAATTGTAAAAAAACAGCTGATAACATCTATTTTTAGAAGTTATTAGACATGAAGTTCTTCAAAACATGAAATTGTTCAAAACTATGCACAATACTATTTTCAGAATACAACTGCGAATTATTTTATACAATCCGATTTTCATTTTGAGAGAGAAACAGTTTTTCCAATCTAAACAAATTGGTTTTTGGATTCTGGGCTTTCTGGTATTTCCCCCATGCACAAACAACGTTCTTAGACATGAAATTTGTTAAAACCCAAAATTCTTAAAAACACCTCCAGAAAGAAAGCAGAATAAAACAGCACCCCCAGACGCTACTGCAACAAAGAATAAGACCCTCCACACCAACCCAATAAAAAGGAAGAGAAAGCTGGTGATGGGTGATTGGACGGTGATGGATGGATTGCTACAACTGCAGATTCTTTTATACAATCCGATTTTCATTTTGAGAAACAGTTTTTCCAATCTAAACAAATTGGTTTTTTTATTCTGGGCAAAATTCAAGTTCTTCAAAACATGAAAATGTTCAAAACCATGGACAATACTATTTTCAGAATCAGACTACAACTGTGAATTCTTTTATACAATCCGCTTTTCATTTTGAGAGAGAAACAGTTTTTCCAATCTAGGCAAACTGGGTTTTGGATTCTGGGCAAAATTCTGGTATTTCCCCCATGCACCAAAAACGTTCTTAGACATGAAATTTGTCAAAACCCAAAATTGTTAAAAACAGCTAATACCATTTCTACAAGTTCTTAGACATTAAGTTCTTCAAAACATGAAATTGTTCAAAACCATGGACAATACTATTTTCAGAATTAGGCTACCACCGCAAATTCTTTTATACCATCACACTTTATTTTTGAGAGAGAAAAGGTTTTTTCCAATCTAGGCAAACTGGGTTTGGGATTGTGGGCAAAATTCAGGTATTTCCCCAATGCACCAAAAACATTCTTAGAAATTAGTCAAAACCCAAAATTGTAAAAAACAGCTGATAACATTTATTTTTAGAAGTTATTAGACATGAAGTTCTTCAAAACATGAAATTGTTCAAAACCATGTACAATACTATAAATTCTTTTATACAATCCGATTTTCATTTTGAGAGAGAAACAGTTTTTCCAATCAATCAAATTGGTTTTTGGATTCTGGACTTTCTGGTATTTCCCCCATTGACCAAAAACCTTCTTAGACATGAAATTTGTCAAAACCCAAAATTGTAAAAAAACAGCTGATAACATCTATTTTTAGAAGTTATTAGACATGAAGTTCTTCAAAACATGAAATTGTTCAAAACCATGCACAATACTATTTTCAGAATACAACTGCGAATTATTTTATACAATCCGATTTTCATTTTGAGAGAGAAACAGTTTTTCCAATCTAAACAAATTGGTTTTTGGATTCTGGGCTTTCTGGTATTTCCCCCATGCACAAACAACGTTCTTAGACATGAAATTTGTTAAAACCCAAAATTCTTAAAAACACCTCCAGAAAGAAAGCAGAATAAAACAGCACCACCAGACGCTACTGCAACAAAGAATAAGACCCTCCACACCAACCCAATAAAAAGGAAGAGAAAGCTGGTGATGGGTGATTGGACGGTGATGGATGGATTGCTACAACTGCAGATTCTTTTATACAATCCGATTTTCATTTTGAGAAACAGTTTTTCCAATCTAAACAAATTGGTTTTTTTATTCTGGGCAAAATTCAAGTTCTTCAAAACATGAAAATGTTCAAAACCATGGACAATACTATTTTCAGAATCAGACTACAACTGTGAATTCTTTTATACAATCCGATTTTCATTTTGAGAGAGAAACAGTTTTTCCAATCTAGGCAAACTGGGTTTTGGATTCTGGGCAAAATTCTGGTATTTCCCCCATGCACCAAAAACGTTCTTAGACATGAAATTTGTCAAAACCCAAAATTGTTAAAAACAGCTAATACCATTTCTACAAGTTCTTAGACATTAAGTTCTTCAAAACAAGAAATTGTTCAAAACCATGCACAATACTATTTTCAGAATACAACTGCGAATTATTTTACACAATCCGATTTTCATTTTGAGAGAGAAACAGTTTTTCCAATCTAAACAATTTGGTTTTTGGATTCTGGGCAAAATTCAGGTATTTCTCCCATGCACCAAAAACATTCTTAGAAACTTGACAAAACCCAAAATTGTAAAAAACAGCTAATACCATTTCTAGAAGTTATTAGACATGAAGTTCTTCAAAAAATGAAATTGTTCAAAACCATGGACAGTACTATTTTCAAAATCAAATTCTTTTATACAATCCGATTTTCATTTTGAGAGAGAAACAGTTTTTCCAATCTAGGCAAATTGGTTTTTGGATTCTTAGACATGAAATTTGTCAAAACCCAAAATGGGTAAATTACATTTCTAGAAGTTCTTAGACATGAAGTTCTTCAAAACATGAAATTTTTCAAAACCATGTACACTACTATAAATTCTTTTATACAATCCGATTTTCATTTTGAGAGAGAAACAGTTTTTCCAATCTAGGCAAATTGGTTTTTGTATTCTGGGCAAAATTCAGGTATTTCTCCCATGCACCAAAAACATTCTTAGAAATTTGTCAAAACCCAAAATTGTAAAAAAAAAACATCTAATACCATTTCTAGAAGTTGTTAGACATGAAGATCTTCAAAACATGAAATTGTACAAAACCATGGACAATTATATTTTCAAAATCAGACTACAACTGCGAATTCTTTTATACAATCCGATTTTCATTTTGAGAGAGAAACAGTTTTTCCAATCTAGACAAATTGGTTTTTGGATTCTTAGACATGAAATTTGTCAAAACCCAAAATGGGTAAATTACATTTCTAGAAGTTCTTAGACATGAAGTTCTTCAAAACATGAAATTGTTCAAAACCATGTACAATAGTATAAATTCTTTTATACACTCCGATTTTCATTTTGAGAGAGAAACAGTTTTTCCAATGTAGGCAAATTGGTCTTTTGATTCTGGACAAAATTCTGGTATTTCCCCAATGCACCAAAAACATTCTTACACTTGAGATTTGTCAAAACCCAAAATTGTAAAAAACAGCTGATAACATTTATTTTTAGAAGTTATTAGACATGAAGTTCTTCAAAACATGAAATTGTTCAAAACCATGTACAATACTATTTTCAGAATCAGACTACAACTGCAAATTCTTTTATACAATCCGATTTTCATTTTGAGAGAGAAACAGTTTTTCCAATCTAAACAAATTGGTTTTTGGATTCTGGGATTTTCTGGTATTTACCCCATGCACAAAAAACGTTCTTAGACATGAAATTTGTTAAAACCCAAAACTGTTAAAAGCACCTGCAGAAAGAAAGCAGAATAAAACAGCACCACCAGACGCTACTGCAACAAAGAATAAGACCCTCCACACCAACCCAATAAAAAGGAAGAGAAAGCTGGTGATGGGTGATTGGACGGTGATGGATGGATTGCTACAACTGCAAATTCTTTTACACAATCCGATTTTCATTTTGAGAGAGAAACAGTTTTTCCAATCTAAACAAATTGGTTTTTTTATTCTGGGCTTTCCCCCATGCACCAAAAACGTTCTTAGACATGAAATTTGTCGAAACCCAAAATTGTTAAAAACAGCTAATACCATTTCTAGAAGTTCTTAGACATGAAGTTCTTCAAAACATGAAATTGTTCAAAACCATGCACAATACTATTTTCGGAATCAGAATACAACCGCAAATTCTTTTAAAACATCCGATTTTCATTTTGAGAGAGAAACAGTTTTTCCAATGTAGGCAAATTGGTCTTTTGATTCTGGACAAATGCACCAAAAACATTCTTAGACTTGAGATTTGTCAAAACCCAAAACTGTAAAAAACAGCTGATAACATTTATTTTTAGAAGTTATTAGACATTAAGTTCTTCAAAACATGAAATTGTACAAAACCATGGACAATACTATTTTGAAAATCAAATTCTTTTATACAATCCGATTTTCATTTTGAGAGAGAAACAGTTTTTCCAATCTAGGCAAATTGGTTTTTGGATTCTTAGACGTGAAATTTGTCAAACCCCAAAATGGGTTAAAAACAGCTAATTACATTTTTAGATTTTCTTAGACATGAAGTTCTTCAAAACATGAAATTTTTCAAAACCATGTACACTACTATAAATTCTTTTATACAATCCGATTTTCATTTTGAGAGAGAAACAGTTTTTCCAATCTAGGCAAATTGGTTTTTGTATTCTGGGCAAAATTCAGGTATTTCTCCCATGCACCAAAAGCATTCTTAGAAATTTGTCAAAACCCAAAATTGTAAAAAAAACCATCTAATACCATTTCTAGAAGTTGTTAGACATGAAGTTCTTCAAAACATGAAATTGTACAAAACCATGGACAATTATATTTTCAAAATCAGACTACAACTGCGAATTCTTTTATACAATCCGATTTTCATTTTGAGAGAGAAACAGTTTTTCCAATCTAGACAAATTGGTTTTTGGATTCTTAGACATGAAATTTGTCAAAACCCAAAATGGGTTAAAAACAGCTAATTACATTTTTAGATTTTCTTAGACATGAAGTTCTTCAAAACATGAAATTTTTCAAAACCATGTACACTACTATAAATTCTTTTATACAATCCGATTTTCATTTTGAGAGAGAAACAGTTTTTCCAATGTAGGCAAATTGGTCTTTTGATTCTGGACAAAATTCTGGTATTTCCCCAATGCACCAAAAACATTCTTAGACTTGAGATTTGTCAAAACCCAAAATTGTAAAAAACAGCTGATAACATTTATTTTTAGAAGTTATTAGACATGAAGTTCTTCAAAACATGAAATTGTTCAAAACCATGTACAATACTATTTTCAGAATCAGAGTACAACTGCAAATTCTTTTATACAATCCGATTTTCATTTTGAGTGAGAAACAGTTTTTCCAATCTAAACAAATTGGTTTTTGGATTCTGGGATTTTCTGCACAAAAAACGTTCTTAGACATGAAATTTGTTAAAACCCAAAACTGTTAAAAGCACCTGCAGAAAGAAAGCAGAATAAAACAGCACCACCAGACGCTACTGCAACAAAGAATAAGACCCTCCACACCAACCCAATAAAAAGGAAGAGAAAGCTGGTGATGGGTGATTGGACGGTGATGGATGGATTGCTACAACTGCAAATTCTTTTACACAATCCGATTTTCATTTTGAGAGAGAAACAGTTTTTCCAATCTAAACAAATTGGTTTTTTTATTCTGGGCTTTCTAGTATTTCCCCCATGCACCAAAAACGTTCTTAGACATGAAATTTGTCAAAACCCAAAATTGTTAAAAACAGTTAATACCATTTCTAGAAGTTCTTAGACATGAAGTACTTCAAAACATGAAATTGTTCAAAACCATGCACAATACTATTTTCAGAATCAGACTACAACCGCAAATTCTTTTATACCATCCGATTTTCATTTTGAGAGAGAAACAGTTTTTCCAATCAATCAAATTGGTTTTTGGATTCTGGACTTTCTGGTATTTCCCCCATTGACCAAAAGAAATTTGTCAAAACCCAAAATTGTAAAAAAACAGCTGATAACATCTATTTTTAGAAGTTATTAGACATGAAGTTCTTCAAAACATGAAATTGTTCAAAACCATGCACAATACTATTTTCAGAATACAACTGCGAATTATTTTATACAATCCGATTTTCATTTTGAGAGAGAAACAGTTTTTCCAATCTAAACAAATTGGTTTTTGGATTCTGGGCTTTCTGGTATTTCCCCCATGCACAAACAACGTTCTTAGACATGAAATTTGTTAAAACCCAAAATTCTTAAAAACACCTCCAGAAAGAAAGCAGAATAAAACAGCACCACCAGACGCTACTGCAACAAAGAATAAGACCCTCCACACCAACCCAATAAAAAGGAAGAGAAAGCTGGTGATGGGTGATTGGACGGTGATGGATGGATTGCTACAACTGCAGATTCTTTTATACAATCCGATTTTCATTTTGAGAAACAGTTTTTCCAATCTAAAAGAATTTGCAGTTGTACTCTGATTCTGAAAATAGTATTGTGCATGGTTTTGAACAATTTCATGTTTTGAAGTACTTCATGTCTAAGAACTTCTAGAAATGGTATTAACTGTTTTTAACAATTTTGGGTTTTGACAAATTTCATGTCTAAGAACGTTTTTGGTGCATGGGGGAAATACTAGAAAGCCCAGAATAAAAAAAGAACTTCATGTCTAATAACTTCTAAATATAAATGTTATCAGCTGTTTTTTACAATTTTGGGTTTTGACAAATCTCAAGTCTAAGAACGTGTTTGCTGCCTTGGAGAAATACCAGAATTTTGCCAAGAATCAAAAAACCAATTTGCCTACATTGGAAAAACTGTTTCTCTCTCAAACTGAAAATCGTATGGTATTAAAGAATTTGCGATTGTAGTCTGATTCTGAAAATAGTATTGTGCATGGTTTTGAACAATTTCATGTTTTGAAGAACTTCATGTCTAAGAACTTCTAGAAATGGTATTAACTGTTTTTAACAATTTTGGGTTTTGACAAATTTCATTTCTAAGAACGTTTTTGGTGCATGGGGGAAATACCAGAATTTTGCCCAGAATCCAAAACCCAGTTTGCCTAGATTGGAAAAAACCTTTTCTCTCTCAAAAAGAAAATGTGATGCTATAAAAGAATTTGCGGTGGTAGCCTAATTCTGAAAATAGTATTGTCCATGGTTTTGAACAAGTTCACGTTTTGAAGAAGTTTATGTCTAATAACTTCTAAAAATAAATGTTATTAGCTGTATTTTGCAATTTTGGGTTTTGACAAATCTCAAGTCTAAGAATGTTTTTGGTGCATTTGGGAAATACCAGAATTTCGCCCAGAATCAAAAGATCAATTTGCCTACATTGGAAAAACTTTCTAGTATCAGGGCCAGATCATCCGCGTATGCCTGTAATTTAAACTCTTGTTTTTTAGTTTTTAATCCTCTTATTTTAGAGTTGGCTCTAATTTGTCTTAGCATAGTTTCTGTAGTGAGAATATATAGTAATGGGGAAAGTGGGCAGCCTTGCCGAACACCTTTTTCAATCTGAATTCTATCGGTTAAATCTCCGTTTATTGCTATTCTTGTGTGTTGTTTGTGGTAAATTGTCTCGATCATTCTTATAAATTTGGCACCAAATTTTATATGTTTTATTACTTCTATCATAAATCCCCAATTTAGATTGTTAATTGTTAATTGTTTGTCTGAGTGTTTTTCATAAAATTCTAATACGTCTAATATTATCCTCGTGTTATTCCTTATATGCCTGCCGGGTAGAAAGCCGTTTTGGTCAGAATGTATCTTATTATTTAAAACTGTTTTTAGTCTGTTTGCCATTAAACACATAAAAATTTTATAATCCACATTTAGCAGGGAGATAGGTCTATAATTTTGGATTCTATGCTTCTCTTCTTCATTTTTAGGAATGAGACTTGTGAATGCCTCCATCCATGAGTTGGGCATTAGGCCTTTTTCTAGGACTTCATTATAGAGTGTTAGTAGGAGATCTCCTAACTCAGTGGAGAATTCTTTATAGAATTCAGAAATGATGCCGTCTGGGCCTGGGGCTTTATTGTTTTTTAGATTTTTAATTGTTTCCTCCAATTCCGTTATCGTAATTTCTTTGTTTAATCTTTCCCTTTCGTTGTCCGTCAATTCTCCTGGTTCCGATTTTGTTATATACAACTTTTGTTTCTCTGGGGTTTTTATTTCCCTTTTATATAATTCTATATAATAATCAGTAGCAATTTGTTTTTTCCTTTCTAGAGTGGATTGTCTTTCTCCCCTATTATCTTCTAACGAATGAATATATCGTTCCTTTTCTTCTTTTTTTAGTTTGTGGGCAAGCCATCTGCCCGGCTTGTTTGCATTTTCGAAGTAGTCTAATTTAGCTCTTTTTAGTTTCCCTGCTAACTCTTCCTGAGCCATTAGATTGATTTGGTGTGTTAATTTATCCTTTTCCTCTGTAAGTTTCTCATTCGAGAGATCTTGTTGTATTTCTATTTCTAATTGTTTAATTCTAACTAGATAATCTTTAATCTTTTGATTTTTAATTTTCTTTACTCTAGAGGAGTATGATATAGTGATTCCTCTTAGATATGCCTTTAAGGTGTCCCATAGATTTTGTACAGAAGTATCATCATTCCAGTTATCTTTTAGAAATAGATTTAGTTCTTTTTTGACCTGGTCAGTGTAATTTTTTTCTTTAAGTAATAATTGGTTCAAAGACCACTTTGGAAAGTTTTTCCTTGGTTCTTTTATCATGATTGTGATTGGGTGGTGATCTGCCCAAATATTGGGACCAATCTCCACTTGTTCTGTATATTTATCCATGTTCAGGTCACCCCAGGCCATATCTATCCTTGACCAGGATTGATGTGGGTTTGAAAAAAAGGTGTATTCACTATTCCCCTGGTGTCTTTCTCTCCATAGATCCAAAAGATTAAATTCTCTTGTTAGTTCAACAAATTTGTTAGGTAGGATTTTCCTATCCTGAATTTTTTTTGGGATGTTTTATAGTCTTTTTTTTAATCAGTAATCGCGTTGAAGTCTCCTAATATACACACATTCTTCGCTTCTAATTGTATTAATTGATCCTTTATTTTTTGGTAAAATTCTGATTGGTTTGAGTTTGGGGCATATATCACCATCAAGACTACAAGACTTTGACCAATTTTGATTTTCAAATTGAGTATTCTTCCGTCGGGATCAGCAAAAATTAGCTCTGGTTGTAGCCTCTCTTTTACATACACTGCTATGCCTCTTTTCTTTGTTTCAGCTAGCGCCGTAAACAGTTTCCCTAATTTTTTATTCTTAAGTAGGTTTTGATCTTGCGATCTAATGTGCGTTTCTTGTAAGCAGATTATGTCTGCTTCTTCCTTCTTCAATTTAATCATCGTTTGTTTTCTTTTTATAATTGAGTTTAGTCCGTTTATATTAACTGAGAAAATTTTTAATAATTTCATATTTATTTATAAAAGATACGGGGAGTGAGAGAGAGAGAGAAAAGGAAAGGGGGAGGGAGTAGAAAAAATTTGCTTGCTCGCCGAGGGTCTCCCCTGTTGTGTGTTATTTATCTAAATGTATGGTGCATGTGGGAAATACCAGAATTTTGCCCAGAATCCAAAACCCAATTTACCTAGATTGGAAAAACTGTTTCTCTCTCAAAATAAAAATCAGATTGTAGAAAAGAATTCGCAGTTGTAGTCTGATTCTGAAAATACTATTGTGCATGGTTTTGAACAATTTCATATTTTGAAGAACTTCATGTCTAAGAACTTCTAAAAATGGTATTAGCTGTTTTTAACAATTTAATTTTTTAAAGGAATTTGACCTACTTATTCCAATTATATGTGCACACCCTTTCCCGTGTATTTAAATCTATTTCTTTACCTAAATTTCTGCACCAACTAATCATATTATCTTTTAATATCCAACCTATGGTTTTGCAGTTAATTAAGAATTTATATTTTTTCCCAATCAATTTTCCTTGATTTGTAGTTAATAATTTGCCTAAAAACATGGAAATTTTCATAACGGCTAAAAATAACATTTTTATACTTGGAATTCCATTACGAGCAACTTTTTATCTGACTGTGGAAACACAAGGTTTTTTCCCCCCAGACACCAAAAATGTTTTAAGACCTGAAATTCTTAAAAACATGAAATTTCTCAAAACATCTATAAATGCCATTTTCAGATTCGGAATACAAAAATGATTTTTTGTTCTGGGTAACTATTTTTCTGACCCTAACCCTAACCCTAAGCCTAAGCCTAAGCCTAACCGTAAGCCTAAGCCTAAGCCTAACCGTAACCCTAACCCTAACCCTAACCCTAACCCTAACCCTAACCCTAACCCTAAACCTAAACCTAAACCTAAACCTAAACCTAAACCTAAAATTGAACCTAACCAAAAGCTAACCCTAACCCTAACCCTACCCCCACCCCTACCCGTAACCCTAACCCTAACCCTAACCCTAACTAATATATGGACTATTAAATAATATATATTTGTTATTTGAAATGCCTAATAAGAAAAATTCTGGAGTTTTCTCAATTTCTTGCTGTGTTATTTCTCTTAACCATCTTTCTACCAAGTTCCAGTAATTTTTTGGTTTTGAGCAAGTCCACCATGTGTGATAATAAGTACCTATTTCTGTTTTACATTTCCAACAATTAGGTGATTGGCTTGGGAACATTTTGGAGATTCTATTGGGTGGTAAAAACATTTTAATTTATTTTTTTAAGGAAGTTGACCTACTTATTTTCCAATTATATGTCCACACCCTTTGCCATGTATTTAAATCTATTTCTTTACCTAAATTTCTGCACCAACTAATCATATTATCTTTTAATATCCAATCTGAGGTTTTGCAGTTAAATAAGAATTTATATTTTTTCCCAATCAATTTTCCTTGATTTGTAGTTAATAATTTGCCTAAAAACATGGAAATTTTCATAACGGCTAAAAACAACATTTTTATACTTGGAATTCAATTATGAGCAACTTTTTATCTGACTGTGGAAACAAAACGGGTTTTTTCCCTGGGCACCATAAATGTTCTTAGACCGGAAATTCTTAAAAACATGAAATTCTGCAAAACAGTTAAACATACCCTTCTGAGACATGAAATTCATAAAAACATGAAATTTCTCAAAACTTCTATAAATGCCATTTTCAGATTCAGAATACAAACAAAATGTTTTTTTGTTCTGGGTAACTATTTTTCTGACCCTAATCCGTAATCCGTAATCCGTAATCCGTAATCCGTAATCCCTAATCCCTAATCCCTAATCCGTAATCCGTAATCCGTAATCCGTAATCCGTAATCCGTAATCCGTAATCCGTAATCCCTAATCCCTAATCCCTAATCCCTAATCCCTAATCCCTAATCCCTAATCCCTAATCCCTAATCCCTAATCCCTAATCCCTAATCCCTAATCCCTAAACCTGTACGTAAACTTACCCTAACCATAACCCTAACCCTATCCATAACCTTAAACCTAACCCTAAACTTACCCTAACCCTAACCCTAACCCTAACCCTAACCCTAACCCTAACCCTAACCCTAACCCTAACCCTAACCCTAACCCTAAAATTGAACCCTAACCAAAAGCTAATCCTAACCCTAACCCTAACCCTAGCTCTAACCCTACCCTAACCCTAACCCTAACCGTATACCTAAGCTTACCCTAACCCTAACCCAAACCGTATACCTAAACTTACCCTAACCCTAACCCAAACCCTAACCCTAACTAATATATGAACTATTAAATAATATATATTTGTTATTTGAAATGCCTAATAAGAAAAATTCTGGAGTTTTCTTAATTTCTTGCTGTGTTATTTCTCTTAACCATCTTTCTACCAAGTTCCAGTAATTTTTTGGTTTTGAGCAAATCCACCATGTGTGATAATTACCTATTTCTGTTTTACATTTCCAACAATTAGGTGATTGGGAACATTTTTGAGATTCTATTGGGTGGTAAATGCCATGTATAAAACATTTTAATTTAATTTATTTAAGGAAGTTGACCTACTTATTTTCCAATTATATGTCCACACCCTTTCCCATGTATTTAAATCTATTTCTTTACCTAAATTTCTACACCAACTAATCATATAATCTTTTAATATCCAACCTATGGTTTTGCAGTTAATGAAGAATTTATATTTTTTCCCAATCAATTTTCCTTGATTTGTAGTTAATAATTTGCCTAAAAACATGGAAATTTTCATAACGGCTAAAAATAACATTTTTATACTTGAAATTCAATTATGAGCAACTTTTTATCTGACTGTGGAAACAAAAGGGGTTTTTTGCCTGGGCACGATAAATGTTCTTAGACACGAAATTGTTAAAAGCATGAAATCCTGAAAAACAACTAAAAATACCATCCTTAGATATGAAATTCATAAAAAAAATGAAAATTTTCATAACGGCTAAAAATACCATTTTTATACTTGGAATTCCATTACGAGCAACTTTTTATCTGACTGTGGAAACACAATGTTTTTTTCCCCCCTGGGCACCAAAAATGTTTTTTGACCTGAAATTCTTAAAAACATATAATTCTGCAAAACAGTTAAAAATACCCTTCTTAGACATGAAATTCATAAAAACATGAAATTTCTCAAAACTTCTATAAATGCCATTTTCAGATTCGGAATACAAACAAAATGTTTTTTTGTTCTTGGTAACTATTTTTCTGACCCTAATCCCTAATCCCTAATCCCTAATCCCTAATCCCTAACCCCTAACCCCTAACCCCTAACCCCTAACCCCTAACCCCTAACCCCTAACCCCTAATCCCTAATCCCTAATCCCTAATCCCTAATCCCTAATCCCTAATCCCTAATCCCTAATCCCTAATCCCTAATCCCTAATCCCTAATCCCTAATCCCTAATCCCTAATCCCTAAACCTGTACGTAAACTTACCCTAACCATAACCCTAACCCTATCCATAACCTTAAACCTAACCCTAACCCTAACCCTAACCCTAACCCTAACCCTAACCCTAACCCTAAGCTTACCCTAACCCTAACCCTAACCCTAACCCTAACCCTAACCCTAACCCTAACCCTAAACCTAAAATTGAACCTAACCAAAAGCTAACCCTAACCCTAACCCTACCCTAACCCTAACCCTAACCCTAACCGTATACTTAAGCTTACCCTAACCCTAACCCAAACCGTATACCTAAACTTACCCTAACCCTAACCCAAACCCTAACCCTAACTAATATATGAACTATTAAATAATATATATTTGTTATTTGAAATGCCTAATAAGAAAAATTCTGGAGTTTTCTTAATTTCTTGCTGTGTTATTTCTCTTAACCATCTTTCTACCAAGTTCCAGTAATTTTTTGGTTTTGAGCAAGTCCACCATGTGTGATAATTACCTATTTCTGTTTTACATTTCCAACAATTAGGTGATTGGGAACATTTTTGAGATTCTATTGGGTGGTAAATGCCATGTATAAAACATTTTAATTTAATTTATTTAAGGAAGTTGACCTACTTGTTTTCCAATTATATGTCCACACCCTTTCCCATGTATTTAAATCTATTTCTTTACCTAAATTTCTACACCAACTAATCATATAATCTTTTAATATCCAACCTATGGTTTTGCAGTTAATGAAGAATTTATATTTTTTCCCAATCAATTTTCCTTGATTTGTAGTTAATAATTTGCCTAAAAACATGGAAATTTTCATAACGGCTAAAAATAACATTTTTATACTTGAAATTCAATTATGAGCAACTTTTTATCTGACTGTGGAAACAAAAGGGGTTTTTTGCCTGGGCACGATAAATGTTCTTAGACACGAAATTGTTAAAAGCATGAAATCCTGAAAAACAACTAAAAATACCATCCTTAGATATGAAATTCATAAAAAAAATGAAAATTTTCATAACGGCTAAAAATACCATTTTTATACTTGGAATTCCATTACGAGCAACTTTTTATCTGACTGTGGAAACACAATGTTTTTTTCCCCCCTGGGCACCAAAAATGTTTTTTGACCTGAAATTCTTAAAAACATATAATTCTGCAAAACAGTTAAAAATACCCTTCTTAGACATGAAATTCATAAAAACATGAAATTTCTCAAAACTTCTATAAATGCCATTTTCAGATTCGGAATACAAACAAAATGTTTTTTTGTTCTTGGTAACTATTTTTCTGACCCTAATCCCTAATCCCTAATCCCTAATCCCTAATCCCTAATCCCTAATCCCTAACCCCTAACCCCTAACCCCTAACCCCTAACCCCTAACCCCTAACCCCTAACCCCTAACCCCTAATCCCTAATCCCTAATCCCTAATCCCTAATCCCTAATCCCTAATCCCTAATCCCTAATCCCTAATCCCTAATCCCTAATCCCTAATCCCTAATCCCTAATCCCTAATCCCTAAACCTGTACGTAAACTTACCCTAACCATAACCCTAACCCTATCCATAACCTTAAACCTAACCCTAACCCTAACCCTAACCCTAACCCTAACCCTAACCCTAACCCTAAGCTTACCCTAACCCTAACCCTAACCCTAACCCTAACCCTAACCCTAACCCTAAACCTAAAATTGAACCTAACCAAAAGCTAACCCTAACCCTAACCCTACCCTAACCCTAACCCTAACCCTAACCGTATACTTAAGCTTACCCTAACCCTAACCCAAACCGTATACCTAAACTTACCCTAACCCTAACCCAAACCCTAACCCTAACTAATATATGAACTATTAAATAATATATATTTGTTATTTGAAATGCCTAATAAGAAAAATTCTGGAGTTTTCTTAATTTCTTGCTGTGTTATTTCTCTTAACCATCTTTCTACCAAGTTCCAGTAATTTTTTGGTTTTGAGCAAGTCCACCATGTGTGATAATTACCTATTTCTGTTTTACATTTCCAACAATTAGGTGATTGGGAACATTTTTGAGATTCTATTGGGTGGTAAATGCCATGTATAAAACATTTTAATTTAATTTATTTAAGGAAGTTGACCTACTTGTTTTCCAATTATATGTCCACACCCTTTCCCATGTATTTAAATCTATTTCTTTACCTAAATTTCTACACCAACTAATCATATAATCTTTTAATATCCAACCTATGGTTTTGCAGTTAATGAAGAATTTATATTTTTTCCCAATCAATTTTCCTTGATTTGTAGTTAATAATTTGCCTAAAAACATGGAAATTTTCATAACGGCTAAAAATAACATTTTTATACTTGAAATTCAATTATGAGCAACTTTTTATCTGACTGTGGAAACAAAAGGGGTTTTTTGCCTGGGCACGATAAATGTTCTTAGACACGAAATTGTTAAAAGCATGAAATCCTGAAAAACAACTAAAAATACCATCCTTAGATATGAAATTCATAAAAAAAATGAAAATTTTCATAACGGCTAAAAATACCATTTTTATACTTGGAATTCCATTACGAGCAACTTTTTATCTGACTGTGGAAACACAATGTTTTTTTCCCCCCTGGGCACCAAAAATGTTTTTTGACCTGAAATTCTTAAAAACATATAATTCTGCAAAACAGTTAAAAATACCCTTCTTAGACATGAAATTCATAAAAACATGAAATTTCTCAAAACTTCTATAAATGCCATTTTCAGATTCGGAATACAAACAAAATGTTTTTTTGTTCTTGGTAACTATTTTTCTGACCCTAATCCCTAATCCCTAATCCCTAATCCCTAATCCCTAATCCCTAATCCCTAATCCCTAATCCCTAATCCCTAATCCCTAATCCCTAATCCCTAATCCCTAATCCCTAATCCCTAATCCCTAATCCCTAATCCCTAATCCCTAACCTAACCCTAACCCTAACCCTAACCCTAACCCTAACCCTAACCCTAACCCTAACCCTAACCCTAACCCTAACCCTAACCCTAACCCTAACCCTAACCCTAACCCTAACCCTAACCCTAAGCTTACCCTAACCCTAACCCTAACCCTAACCCTAACCCTAACCCTAACCCTAACCCTAACCCTAACCCTAACCCTAAACCTAAAATTGAACCTAACCAAAAGCTAACCCTAACCCTAACCCTAACCCTAGCTCTAACCCTACCCTAACCCTAACCCTAACCCTAACCGTATACCTAAGCTTACCCTAACCCTAACCCAAACCGTATACCTAAACTTACCCTAACCCTAACCCAAACCCTAACCCTAACTAATATATGAACTATTAAATAATATATATTTGTTATTTGAAATGCCTAATAAGAAAAATTCTGGAGTTTTCTTAATTTCTTGCTGTGTTATTTCTCTTAACCATCTTTCTACCAAGTTCCAGTAATTTTTTGGTTTTGAGCAAGTCCACCATGTGTGATAATAAGTACCTATTTCTGTTTTACATTTCCAACAATTAGGTGATTGGGAACATTTTTGAGATTCTATTGGGTGGTAAATGCCATGTATAAAACATTTTAATTTAATTTATTTAAGGAAGTTGACCTACTTATTTTCCAATTATATGTCCGCACCCTTTCCCATGTATTTAAATCTATTTCTTTACCTAAATTTCTACACCAACTAATCATATAATCTTTTAATATCCAACCTATGGTTTTGCAGTTAATGAAGAATTTATATTTTTTCCCAATCAATTTTCCTTGATTTGTAGTTAATAATTTGCCTAAAAACATGGAAATTTTCATAACGGCTAAAAATAACATTTTTATACTTGGAATTCAATTATGAGCAACTTTTTATCTGACTGTGGAAACAAAAGGGGTTTTTTGCCTGGGCACGATAAATGTTCTTAGACACGAAATTGTTAAAAGCATGAAATCCTGAAAAACAACTAAAAATACCATCCTTAGATATGAAATTCATAAAAAAAATGAAAATTTTCATAACGGCTAAAAATACCATTTTTATACTTGGAATTCCATTACGAGCAACTTTTTATCTGACTGTGGAAACACAATGTTTTTTCCCCCCCTGGGCACCAAAAATGTTTTTTGACCTGAAATTCTTAAAAACATATAATTCTGCAAAACAGTTAAAAATACCCTTCTTAGACATGAAATTCATAAAAACATGAAATTTCTCATAACATCTATAAATGCCATTTTCAGATTCGGAATACCAACAAAATGTTTTTTTGGTCTGGGTAAATATTTTTCTGACCCTAGTCACTAATCCCTAATCCCTAATCCCTAATCCCCAAACCTATACGTAAGCTTACCCTAACCCTAACCCTATCCATAACCCAAACCCTAACCCTGACCCTGACCCTTACCCTGACCCTGACCCTAACCCTATACCTAAGCTTACCCTAACCCTAAACCTAACCCTTATCTTTCCCTAACCTTAACCCTAAACCCTAACCTTTCCCTACCCCTACCCCTAAGCTTACCCTACCCCTACCCCTAACCCAAACCCTAACCCTAATCCAAACCCTAACCCTAACCCTAACTAATATATGGACTATTAAATAATATATATCTTTTTTATATTTGTTATTTGAAATGCCTGATAAGCAAAATTCTGGAGTTTTCTTAATTTCTTGCTGTGTTATTTCTCTTAACCATCTTTCTACCAAGTTCCAGTAATTTTTTGCTTTTGAGCAAGTCTACCATGTGTGATAATAAGTACCTATTTCTGTTTTACATTTCCAACAATTAGGTGATTGGCTTGGGAACATTTTTGAGATTCTATTGGGTGGTAAATGCCATGTATAAAACATTTTAATTTAATTTTTTTAAGGAAGTTGACCTACTTATTTTCCAATTATATGTCCACACCCTTTCCGATATATTTAAATCTATTTCTTTACCTAAATTTCTGCACCAACTAATCATAATATCTTTTAATATCCAACCTATGGTTTTCCAGTTAATTAAGAATTTATATTTTTTCCCAATCAATTTTCCTTGATTTGTAGTTAATAATTTGCCCAAAAACATGGAAATTTTCATAACGGCTAAAAATAACATTTTTATACTTGGAATTCCATTACGAGCAACTTTTTATCTGACTGTGGAAACAAAACGGTTTTTTTCCCTGGGCACCATAAATGTTCTTAGACCTGAAATTCTTAAAAACATGAAATTCTGCAAAACAGTTAAAGATACCCTTCTGAGACATGAAATTCATAAAAACATGAAATTTCTCAAAACTTCTATAAATGCCATTTTCAGATTCGGAATACAAACAAAATGTTTTTTTGTTCTTGGTAACTATTTTTCTGACCCTAATCCCTAATCCCTAATCCCTAATCCCTAATCCCTAATCCCTAATCCCTAATCCCTAATCCCTAATCCCTAATCCCTAATCCCTAATCCCTAATCCCTAATCCCTAATCCCTAATCCCTAATCCCTAATCCCTAATCCCTAATCCCTAATCCCTAATCCCTAATCCCTAATCCCTAATCCCTAATCCCTAATCCCTAATCCCTAATCCCTAATCCCTAATCCCTAATCCCTAATCCCTAATCCCTAATCCCTAATCCCTAATCCCTAGTCCCTAGTCCCTAGTCCCTAGTCCCTAATCCCTAAACCTATACGTAAGCTTACCCTAACCCTAACCCTAACCCTAAACCTAACCCTAACCCTAACCCTAACCCTAAACCTAACCCTAAACCTAACCCTAACCCTAAGCCTAAGCCTAACCGTAACCCTAACCCTAACCCTAACCCTAACCCTAACCCTAACCCTAACCCTAACCCTAACCCTAAACCTAAACCTAAACCTAAACCTAAAATTGAACCTAACCAAAAGCTAACCCTAACCCTAACCCTAACCCTAACCCTAACCGTATACCTAAGCTTACCCTAACCCTAACCCAAACCGTATACCTAAGCTTACCCTAACCCTAACCCAAACCCTTATCCTTCCCTACCCTTAACCCTAAACCCTAACCTTCCCGTACCCCTACCCCACAGCTTACCCTACCCCTACCCCTACCTCTACCCCTACCCCTACCCCCACCCCTACCCGTAACCCTAACCCTAACCCTAACCCTAACTAATATATGGACTATTAAATAATATATATTTGTTATTTGAAATGCCTAATAAGAAAAATTCTGGAGTTTTCTTAATTTCTTGCTGTGTTATTTCTCTTAACCATCTTTCTACCAAGTTCCAGTAATTTTTTGGTTTTGAGCAAGTCCACCATGTGTGATAATAAGTACCTATTTCTGTTTTACATTTCCAACAATTAGGTGATTGGCTTGGGAACATTTTGGAGATTCTATTGGGTGGTAAATGCCATGTATAAAACATTTTAATTTAATTTTTTTAAGGAAGTTGACCTACTTATTTTCCAATTATATGTCCACACCCTTTGCCATGTATTTAAATCTATTTCTTTACCTAAATTTCTGCACCAACTAATCATATTATCTTTTAATATCCAATCTGAGGTTTTGCAGTTAAATAAGAATTTATATTTTTTCCCAATCAATTTTCCTTGATTTGTAGTTAATAATTTGCCTAAAAACATGGAAATTTTCATAACGGCTAAAAATAATATTTTTATACTTGGAATTCAATTATGAGCAACTTTTTATCTGACTGTGGAAACAAAACGGGTTTTTTCCCTGGGCACCATAAATGTTCTTAGACCTGAAATTCTTAAAAACATGAAATTCTGCAAAACAGTTAAAGATACCCTTCTGAGACATGAAATTCATAAAAAAATGAAATTTCTCAAAACTTCTATAAATGCCATTTTCAGATTCGGAATACAAAAATGTTTTTTTGTTCTGGGTAACTATTTTTCTGACCCTAATCCCTAATCCCTAATCCCTAATCCCTAATCCCTAATCCCTAATCCCTAATCCCTAATCCCTAATCCCTAATCCCTAATCCCTAATCCCTAATCCCTAATCCCTAATCCCTAATCCCTAATCCCTAATCCCTAATCCCTAATCCCTAATCCCTAAACCTGTACGTAAACTTACCCTAACCATAACCCTAACCCTATCCATAACCTTAAACCTAACCCTAAGCTTACCCTAACCCTAACCCTAACCCTAACCCTAACCCTAACCCTAACCCTAACCCTAACCCTAACCCTAACCCTAACCCTAACCCTAACCCTAACCCTAAACCTAAAATTGAACCTAACCAAAAGCTAACCCTAACCCTAACCCTAACCCTAGCTCTAACCCTACCCTAACCCTAACCCTAACCCTAACCGTATACCTAAGCTTACCCTAACCCTAACCCAAACCGTATACCTAAACTTACCCTAACCCTAACCCAAACCCTAACCCTAACTAATATATGAACTATTAAATAATATATATTTGTTATTTGAAATGCCTAATAAGAAAAATTCTGGAGTTTTCTTAATTTCTTGCTGTGTTATTTCTCTTAACCATCTTTCTACCAAGTTCAAGTAATTTTTTGGTTTTGAGCAAGTCCACCATGTGTGATAATAAGTACCTATTTCTGTTTTACATTTCCAACAATTAGGTGATTGGGAACATTTTTGAGATTCTATTGGGTGGTAAATGCCATGTATAAAACATTTTAATTTAATTTATTTAAGGAAGTTGACCTACTTATTTTCCAATTATATGTCCGCACCCTTTCCCATGTATTTAAATCTATTTCTTTACCTAAATTTCTACACCAACTAATCATATAATCTTTTAATATCCAACCTATGGTTTTGCAGTTAATGAATAATTTATATTTTTTCCCAATCAATTTTCCTTGATTTGTAGTTAATAATTTGCCTAAAAACATGGAAATTTTCATAACGGCTAAAAATAACATTTTTATACTTGGAATTCAATTATGAGCAACTTTTTATCTGACTGTGGAAACAAAAGGGGTTTTTTGCCTGGGCACGATAAATGTTCTTAGACACGAAATTGTTAAAAGCATGAAATCCTGAAAAACAACTAAAAATACCATCCTTAGATATGAAATTCATTAAAAAAATGAAAATTTTCATAACGGCTAAAAATACCATTTTTATACTTGGAATTCCATTACGAGCAACTTTTTATCTGACTGTGGAAACACAATGTTTTTTTCCCCCCTGGGCACCAAAAATGTTTTTTGACCTGAAATTCTTAAAAACATATAATTCTGCAAAACAGTTAAAAATACCCTTCTTAGACATGAAATTCATAAAAACATGAAATTTCTCATAACATCTATAAATGCCATTTTCAGATTCGGAATACCAACAAAATGTTTTTTTGGTCTGGGTAAATATTTTTCTGACCCTAATCACTAATCCCTAATCCCTAATCCCTAATCCCCAAACCTATACGTAAGCTTACCCTAACCCTAACCCTATCCATAACCCAAACCCTAACCCTGACCCTGACCCTTACCCTGACCCTGACCCTGACCCTAACCCTATACCTAAGCTTACCCTAACCCTAAACCTAACCCTTATCTTTCCCTAACCTTAACCCTAAACCCTAACCTTTCCCTACCCCTACCCCTAAGCTTACCCTACCCCTACCCCTAACCCAAACCCTAACCCTAATCCAAACCCTAACCCTAACCCTAACTAATATATGGACTATTAAATAATATATATCTTTTTTATATTTGTTATTTGAAATGCCTGATAAGCAAAATTCTGGAGTTTTCTTAATTTCTTGCTGTGTTATTTCTCTTAACCATCTTTCTACCAAGTTCCAGTAATTTTTTGCTTTTGAGCAAGTCTACCATGTGTGATAATAAGTACCTATTTCTGTTTTACATTTCCAACAATTAGGTGATTGGCTTGGGAACATTTTTGAGATTCTATTGGGTGGTAAATGCCATGTATAAAACATTTTAATTTAATTTTTTTAAGGAAGTTGACCTACTTATTTTCCAATTATATGTCCACACCCTTTCCCATATATTTAAATCTATTTCTTTACCTAAATTTCTGCACCAACTAATCATAATATCTTTTAATATCCAACCTATGGTTTTCCAGTTAATTAAGAATTTATATTTTTTCCCAATCAATTTTCCTTGATTTGTAGTTAATAATTTGCCCAAAAACATGGAAATTTTCATAACGGCTAAAAATAACATTTTTATACTTGGAATTCAATTATGAGCAACTTTTTATCTGACTGTGGAAACAAAACGGGTTTTTTCCCTGGGCACCATAAATGTTCTTAGACCTGAAATTCTTAAAAACATGAAATTCTGCAAAACAGTTAAAGATACCCTTCTGAGACATGAAATTCATAAAAACATGAAATTTCTCAAAACTTCTATAAATGCCATTTTCAGATTCGGAATACAAACAAAATGTTTTTTTGTTCTTGGTAACTATTTTTCTGACCCTAATCCCTAATCCCTAATCCCTAATCCCTAATCTAGTGGGTGGTAAATGCCATCTAGAAAACATTTTAATTTAATTTTTTTAAGGAAGTTGACCTACTTATTTTCCAATTATATGTCCACACCCTTTCCCATGTATTTAAATCTATTTCTTTACCTAAATTTCTGCACCAACTAATCATATTATCTTTTAATATCCAACCTATAGTTTTGCAGTTAATTAAGAATTTATATTTTTTCCCAATTAAGAATTTATATTTTTT
This sequence comes from Erythrolamprus reginae, assembly GCF_031021105.1. Taxonomy (NCBI): domain Eukaryota; kingdom Metazoa; phylum Chordata; class Lepidosauria; order Squamata; family Dipsadidae; genus Erythrolamprus; species Erythrolamprus reginae. Next base: position 32,255,415 of record NC_091954.1, read on the forward strand.
ATATTCCTAAAAATAAAATTTTCATACTTGGAATTCAATTATGAGCAACTTTTTATCTGACTGTGGAAACAAAATGGGTTTTTTCCCTGGGCACCATAAATGTTCTTAGACCTGAAATTCTTAAAAACATGAAATTCTGCAAAACATTTAAAAATACCCTTCTGAGACATGAAATTCATAAAAACATGAAATTTCTCAAAACTTCTTCTGCCGGCCATGGGTGACTCCCCGCCGCTCGCATTGGGGTGGGGGGGCTGTCAGGACACCCCCCCACCCCAGCACTTTGCATCCCGCCGGCTGAGAGCAATCGGGCAGCAGCTTCTGCCGGACACGGGTAATGAGCGGGACAGAGAAGCGGGGAGAATCAGGAGGCTCCTTTGGCGGCTGGAGGCTGCCTGGCTTTGTGATTTTGGCTGGAGGAGGAAGCAGTAGGACCTTCCTAATTCCTTCCCCCCCAGCCAAAACCCCAAAGCCTGTTTGCTGCCACACAATTTAGCCAGGACAGGAGCGAAGTGACGTGGAGGAATGGGGAGCTGAAACCGGGCGGTTTCAGCTTTCCATCCATCCACGTCACTTCGCCGCTAAATCGTGCGGCAGCAAACATGCTTTGGGGGTTTGGTTGGGGGAGAGGGAGTTAGGAAGGTCCTACTTCTTCTCCCCCCCAGCCAAATCCCCAAAGCATGTTTGCTGCCACACGATTTAGCGGCAAAGGGACGTGAAGGGATGGAAAGCTGAAACAGCCCGGTTTCAGCTTTCCATCCATCCACGTCACTTCGCCACTAAATCGTGTGGCAGCAAACATGCTTTGGGGGTTTGGCTGGGGGGGAGGGAGTTAGGAAGGTCCTACTTCTTCTCCCCCCCAGCCAAATCCCCAAAGCATGTTTGCTGCCACACGATTTAGTGGCGAAGGGACGTGAAGGGATGGAAAGCTGAAACAGCCCGGTTTCAGCTTTCCATCCATCCACGTCACTTCGCCGCTAAATCGTGTGGCAGCAAACATGCTTTGGGGGTTTGGCTGGGGGGGAGGGAGTTAGGAAGGTCCTACTTCTCCCCCCCAGCCAAAACCCCAAATCATGTTTGCTGCCACACGATTTAGCGGCGAAGTGAGGTGAATGGATGGAAAGCTGAAACAGCCCAGTTTCAGCTCCCCATTCCTCCACGTCACTTCGCTCCTGTCCTGGCTAAATCGTGTGGCAGCAAACAGGCTTTGGGGTTTTGGCTGGGGGGGAGAAGTAGGACTTTCCAGCAGCCTCCGAACGCCGAACGCGAAAGTTTGGGTTTTTCGGCTTCGGGAGGCTGCTTTAAAGGTGACCGCTGGGCTGGGGGGCTTCCCAGCAACCTCCCGAACCCCAAACCTTGGTTCGGGGGGGTGCTGGCAAGCCCCCCAGGCCGGCTGCGACCTTTTAAAACAGCCGCGCCGCTTCCCATCTGTCTCCTGAAGCCGAACACGGAAGTTCGGCTTTGCCGTTCGGCTTCAGGAGACAGATGGGAAGCGGCGCGGCTGTTTTAAAAGGTCGCAGCCGGCCTGGGGAGCTTCCCAGCACCCCCCCGAAACCCAAACTTGTGCCGAACGTCCGGGTTCGGGGTTGGGGGGTGCTGGGAAGCCCCGCCACCCGGCTGTCACCTTTTAAAATAGCCGCGTGGCTTCCCAGCAGTCTCCGAACACCGGTTCGTAACTCGAAAAAAGTTGTTCGTAAGACGAGGGGTTCGTATCTTGAGGTATCACTGTATATCTTTTTTATATTTGTTATTTGAAATGCCTGTTAAGCAAAATTCTGGAGTTTTCTTAATTTCTTGCTGTGTTATTTCTCTTATGAGCAACTTTTTATCTGACTGTGGAAACAAAAGGGTTTTTTTTCCATGGGCACCATAAATGTTCTTAGACCTGAAATTCTTAAAGACATGAAATTCTGCAAAACAACTAAAAATACCATCCTTAGATATGAAATTCATAAAAAAATGAAAATTTTCATAACGGCTAAAAATACCATTTTTATACTTGGAATTCCATTACGAGCAACTTTTTATCTGACTGTGGAAACACAAGGTTTTTTCCCCCCCTGGGCACCAAAAATGTTTTTAGACCTGAAATTCTTAAAAATATAAAATTCTGCAAAACAGTTAAAAATACCCTTCTGAGACATGAAATTCATAAAAACATGAAATTTCTCAAAACTTCTACAAATGCCATTTTCAGATTCGGAATACCAACAAAATGTTTTTTTTGTTCTGGGTAACTATTTTTCTGACCCTAATCCCTAATCCCTAATCCCTAATCCCTAATCCCTAATCCCTAATCCCTAATCCCTAATCCCTAATCCCTAATCCCTAATCCCTAATCCCTAATCCTATACGTAAGCTTACCCTAACCCTAACCCTAACACGAACACTAACCCTAACCCTCACTCTCACCCTAACCCTAACCCTAACCCTAACCCTAACCCTATCCCAAACCCTAACCCTAACCCTAACCCTAAACCCTAACCTTTCCCTACCCCTACCCCTAAGCTTACCCTACCCCTACCCCTAACCCTAACCCTAACTAATATATGGACTATTAAATAATATATATCTTTTTATATTTGTTATTTGAAATGCCTAATAAGAAAAATGCTGGAGTTTTCTTATTTTCTTGCTGTGTTATTTCTCTTAACCATCTTTCTACCAAGTTACAGTAATTTTTTGCTTTTGAGCAAGTCTACCATGTGTGATAATAAGTACCTATTTCTTTTTTACATTTCCAATAATTAGGTGATTGGCTTGGGAACATTTTTGAGATTCTATTGGGTGGTAAATGCCATGTATAAAACATTTTAATGTAATTTTTTTAAGGAAGTTGACCTACTTATTTTCCAATTATATGTCCACACCCTTTCCCATGTATTTAAATCTATTTCTTTACCTAAATTTCTGCACCAACTAATCATATTATCTTTTAATATCTAACCTATGGTTTTGCAGTTAATTAAGAATTTATATTTTTTCCCAATCAATTTTCCTTGATTTGTAGTTAATAATTTGCCTAAAAACATGGAAATTTTCATAACGGCTAAAAATAACATTTTTATACTTGGAATTCAATTATGAGCAACTTTTTATCTGACTGTGGAAACAAAAGGGTTTTTTTCCCTGGGCACCATAAATGTTCTTAGACACGAAATTGTTAAAAGCATGAAATCCTGAAAAACAACTAAAACATCCTTAGATATGAAATTCATAAAAAAATGAAAATTTTCATAACGGCTAAAAATACCATTTTTATACTTGGAATTCCATTACGAGCAACTTTTTATCTGACTGTGGAAACACAAGGTTTTTTCCCCCCCTGGGCACCAAAAATGTTTTTAGACCTGAAATTCTTAAAAACAGTTAAAAATACCCTTCTTAGACATGAAATTCATGAAAACATGAAATTTCTCAAAACTTCTATAAATGCCATTTTCAAATTCGGAATACCAACAAAATGTTTTTTTGTTCTGGGTAACTATTTTTCTGACCCTAATCCCTAATCCCTAAACCTATACGTAAGCTTACCCTAACCATAACCCTAACCCTATCCATAACCTTAAACCTAAACCTAAGCTTACCCTAACCCTAACCCTAACTAATATATGGAGTATTAAATAATATATTTCTTTTTTATATTTGTTATTTGAAATACCTAATAAGAAAAATTCTGGAGTTTTCTTAATTTCTTGCTGTGTTATTTCTCTTAACCATCATTCTACCAAGTTCCAATAATTTTTTGCTTTTGAGCAAGTCTACCATGTGTGATAATAAGTACCTATTTCTGTTTTACATTTCCAACAATTAGGTGAGTGGCTTGGGAACATTTTTGAGATTCTATTGGGTGGTAAATGCCATGTACAAAACATGCCTAATAAGAAAAATTCTGGAGTTTTCTTAATTTCTTGCTGTGTTATTTCTCTTAACCATCTTTCTACCAAGTTCCAGTAATTTTTTGCTTTTGAGCAAGTCTACCATGTGTGATAATAAGTAGCTATTTTTGTTTTACATTTCCAACAATTAGGTGATTGGCTTGGGAACATTTTTGAGATTCTATTGGGTGGTAAATGCCATGTACAATACATCTTAATTTAATTTTTTTAAGGAAGTTGACCTACTTATTTTCCAATTATATGTCCACACCCTTTCCCATGTATTTAAATCTATTTCTTTACCTAAATTACTGCACCAACTAATCATATTATCTTTTAATATCCAACCTATGGTTTTGCAGTTAATTAAGAATTTATATTTTTTCCCAATCAATTTTCCTTGATTTGTAGTTAATAATTTGCCTAAAAACATGGAAATTTTCATAACGGCTAAAAATAACATTTTTATACTTGGAATTCAATTATGAGCAACTTTTTATCTGACTGTGGAAACAAAAGGGTTTTTTTCCCTGGGCACCATAAATGTTCTAAGACATGAAATTGTTAAAAGCATGAAATCCTGAAAAACAACCAAAAATACCATCCTTAGATATGAAATTCATAAAAAAATGAAAATTGTCATAACGGCTAAAAATACAATTTTTATACTTGGAATTCCATTACGAGCAACTTTTTATCTGACTGTGGAAACACAAGGTTTTTTTCCCTCCTGGGCACCAAAAATGTTTTTAGACCTGAAATTCTTAAAAACATGAAATTCTGCAAAACAGTTAACAATACCCTTCTTAGACATGAAATTCATAAAAACATGAAATTCATCAAAACTTCTATAAATGCCATTTTCAGATTCGGAATACCAACAAAATGTTTTTTTGTTCTGGGTAACTATTTTTCTGACCCTAATCCCTAATCCCTGATCCCTAATCCCTAAACCTATACGTAAGCTTACCCTAACCATAACCCTAACTCTATCCATAACCTTAAACCTAACCCTAAGCTTACCCTAAGGTTACCCTAACCCTAACCCTAACCCTAAGCTTACCCTAACCCTAACCCTAACCCTAACCCTAACCCTAACCCTAACCCTAACCCTAACCCTAACCCTAAACCTAAACCTAAACCTAACCCTAAACATAACCCTAACCCTAAACCTAACCCTAACCCTAACTAATATATGGACTATTAAATAATACACTGATCCCTCGATTTTCGCGGTCTCGATTTTCGCTAAACGCTATATCGCGGTTTTTCAAAAAATAATAATTTAAAAATAGTCTGCGTTTTTTTTTTCTACACCACGGTTTTTCCCGCCCGATGACGTCATACATCATCACCAAACTAACGTCTGCCATTGCTGATTGGCCGAAATCTCGGCCAATCAGCTTTGTCATCGCAAAAAAAAAGCAAAAATTTTGCCCGACTGCTGATGGACAGAAATCTCGGCCAATCAGTGTTGTTTGCCCCACGTGGTTTGGAGCTTTTGGAACTTGTTAAGACTTGTTGGAAGATGGCTCCTAAACGTTGCACGCAGAGCGGAGGTGGCGACGCTAAAAAGTGCAGGAAGATGCTGACAATTAAGGAGTAAATTGAACTTTTGGACATGCTGAAAGAGGGACGCTCTTATGCAGATGTTGGTCGGCATTATGGGATCAACTAATCGACTGTGCGATACATTCGCAAAGACGAAAAGAAGATAAGGCAAACTTCTCTGATGACATTCAACAAGGCTGCAAAAAGAATGGTGACGCCTAGAAACAAACGCCTTATGAAGATGGAAGCTGCTTTGTCCGTGTGGGTACAAGACTGCCGCAAAAAGAGCATTACTTTAGATACAAACACCATAAGGACAAAGGCACAGCAACTGTACAACCGTCTTGGAAACACAGAAGGAGGCGATGCAGATAAGGGAAACCCAGGTGAGGGCTGGGGGTTTTTATTCTGTCATTATTTAAGTGCTTTTTAAGAAAGGAAGGAGGGAGGGAAGGAGGGAAGGAGGGAAGGAAGGAGGGAGGGAAGGAAGGAGGGAGGGAAGGAAGGAAGTAGGGAAGGAGGGAAGGAGGGAAGGAAGGAGGGAGGGAGGGAAGGAAGGAAGGAGGGAAGGAGGGAAGGAGGGAAGGAGGGAAGGAGGGAGGGAAGGAAGGAAGGAGGGAGGGAAGGAAGGAAGGAAGGAGGGAAGTAGGGAGGGAAGGAGGGAAGGAGGAAGGAGGTAGGGAAGGAAGGAAGGAGGGAAGGAGGGAGGGAAGGAGTTACAGTACTGTATGCTTTCATTCAAGTCACTTCTCTCTCCCTTTCCTGTCATTCTCTGTAGATGAAGGTGCTGGTGACTCTGAAGACCCCCAGCCATCAACATCTTCTGCTTCTTCAGCCCCAGCCACATTCACAGCAAGCAAAGGGTGGTTTGAGAAATTTCAACGGCGCTATGGCCTGAAGAGTGTGTCATTGCATGGAGAAGCTGCCTCAGCAGATACAGGTGCAGCCGAAAACTACGTCCAGGGCACGTTTAAAGACCTAATTGCAGAAGGGGGCTACCTTCCAGAACAGGTGTTCAACATGGACGAAACAGGCCTGTTCTGGAAGAGGATGCCTTCACGGACTTTCTTGATGCAAGATGAAGCCAAAGCCCCTGGCTTTAAGGCCATGAAAGATCGGGTAACATTGATCATGTGTGGGAATGCAGCAGGCTTTTTGATGAAGCCAGGGCTAATTTATAAGTCACGAAATCCAAGAGCACTCAAGAACAGAAATAAGAATGCATTGCCAGTGTACTGGATGCATAATCCTAAAGCATGGATTACAAAACCCCTCACGCGGGACTGGTTTCATCAGTGCTTCATCCCACAGGTGCAGGTTTATTTGGCTGCCAAAGGACTCAATTTCAAAGTGCTTCTCCTAATGGACAATGCTGGAGGCCATGATGACCTGGCACATGAATATGCTGGGGTGCAAGTCGAATTCTTGCCACCAAACACCACATCGCTTATCCAGCCGATGGATCAAGGTGTTATCCGCGCATTTAAGGCACTGTACACGCGCAATTCTCTTGGAAGCATCGTGGAAGCAACGGATGCTGATGAAAACTTCACATTGAAGGCCTACTGGCGTCAGTACACAATTGCATCTTGTCTGAAGAACATTCAGAATGCCTTAATGGATATGAAGTCACAGACAATGAATGCCTGCTTGAAGAAATTGTGGCCAGAAGTGGTGCATGATTACAAGGGATTTGCTCCCGAAGAAATTCAAGATGCTGCAGTCCAGAACTCTGTGAAGCTGGCACAGGCACTGGGTGGAGAAGGCTTCATTGACATAACACCAGAGGAAGTCAATGGTTTGCTTGATGAGCATGGCCTACCACTGACAGACAAAGATCTGGAGGAGCTGACCAGGTCAGCGAGTGAAGAAGAGGAGGAGGAAGTGGAAGCTGACCAAGCTGAGGAAGAAGAAGATGTTGACCTAACGCTTGAGCGGCTTGCAGAACTGAACAGAGCTGCTGCAAATGTACAACGCATGGTGGAACTTTGGGATCCCAACATGACTCGCTCTATACAGTTTAAGGCCTCCCTTGACAACACCTTTGCACCATACAGAGCCATGCTAGCCCAGAAAAAGAAACTGCGCCAACAACTGCCCATAATTATGTTTGTCACGAAAACCAAGAGGTCTGTCACACCATCACCTGCAGTGTCCATTGTAGAAATGGTGATAGAAGAAGATCCCGAGTTATCCTAGTTATGCTAACCCCCCCCAAAAAATGTAAATATGTAAATAAATATTGTTATCATTTATAATAAGGATGACTAAGTGTCTTATTCAATGTGTACAGTACAGGTACAGGTAGAGGTAATGGGAAGGGGAAATGGTAATTAAGGGGATGGGAAATGGTAATTTGTGGGTTAAAAGTGTTGGGACTGAGTGGCATACAGAAGAATGAATGAATGGATGACTGAGTGAATGAAATTCAAACACAGGTGAGGGCTGGGGTTTTTTATTCTGTCATTGTTTAAGTGCTTTTTAAGAAAGGAAGGAGGGAAGGAAGGAGGGAAGGAGGGAGGGAGGGAAGGAAGGAGAGAAGGAGGGAGGGAGGGAAGGAAGGAGGGAAGGAAGGAAGGAGGGAGGGAAGGAAGGAAGGAGGGAAAGAAGGAGGGAGGGAAGGAAGGAGGGAGGGAGGGAAGGAAGGAGGGAGGGAAGGAGGGAAGGAAGGAAGGAGGGAGGGAAGGAGGGAAGGAAGGAGGGAGGGAGGGAAGGAGGGAGGGAAGGAGGGAAGGAGGGAGGGAAGGAAGGAAGGAGGCGGGCATTCTAAAAGCCGAGAAGCCGTTGCCACCAGCGCTGCTGCAGGAGGACTCGTGCCCCAAGAAAGCCGGTGAGAGGGGCGAATCGGGCGGGCGGGGGGGTAGCGGCGAGGAGGCCGGAGGTGCTGGGGGGGGTGGCTGCCATTAAAAAGAACCATTGACAGCCTCCGCACTTTCGTCGCTCCCCGTCTCCACCATCTGCGCATGCGTGGCCATGGAAAAATGGCACTCATGCGCAGATGGTGTTTTTACTTCCGCACCACTATATCGCGGATAATCGATTTTCGCGGGAGGTCTTGGAACGTAACCCCCGCGAAAATCGAGGGATCACTGTATATATCTTTTTATATTTGTTATTTGAAATGCCTAATAAGAAAAATTCTGGAGTTTTCTTAATTTCTTGCTGCGTTATTTCTCTTAACCATCTTTCTACCAAGTTCCAGTAATTTTTTGCTTTTGAGCAAGTCTACCATGTGTGATAATAAGTACCTATTTCTGTTTTACATTTCCAACAATTAGGTGATTGGCTTGGGAACATTTTTGAGATTCTATTGGGTGGTAAATGCCATGTATAAAACATTTTAATGTAAAATTTCGTCAATTTCTTTTATTAATTCTTGTGGATCCATCTGTAAGATCTCCCCTATTATCTCTGCCATTTTTGAACCAAGATCTTCCTCTTTTTCCTCTAACACATTTTGGAACCTCAGCCTGTATGAGGCACGTTGTATTTCTAGATGGGCAATGTCTTTGTCAAAACCTTGATTTATTACATTGCTATGGTCTTCAAATTCCTCCATTCTCTGTTCTGCTTTCTCCATTTTATCTTCCACCATTTTTATCCTTTGTTCATTTTCTTTTAAGGTTTGTTGTACCACTTCTATTTTCCCATCCACTGCATGTAAACTTCCTTTCACATTTCCTAGTTCAACTTTCAGATCTCCCATTTCTGCTTTTATATCTTCATAATGCTTTTTAGCTTCTTCTCGGACTTCTTTTCTGTTAGCATCAATTGAGATCTGGGTTTTCTGCATAAAGTCTTGAAGGAGAGCTAAGAAATCCTGAATGGTCTGCAGAGTTGGCTGTGTCGAAGTCTTCTCCTTATCCTTTTCTTTCTCCTTGCCCAACATACTTGTCTTTGTGGAGCTGGGGATGGGGATGGAGACCCTTGTGGGGTAGAGGATGGAGTTGAAGTCTGTTTTGTAGATGTTTTTATGATGATACACGTAGTAGACATCTTAAGGGAATTTCTGAGTCCCCTAATACCTATAGGATTTATCTTCTTCCAAAATGGCATCAACTTAACAACTTTAAAAATTTGAAAGAAATACTCTATTTTCTATTTTACTTAATACTTTGAAATATTTAAAAATTATTACAACCTCTACTGTTTGACTTAGTATATATACTAGTAAGTACAATAAAATACTAAATATAATTAAATGTTAAAATATAATTCAAAATTAAAATATTAAAATGTACCAAGTATACAGAAATGAAGAGAGATAATAAAATTTATATTATATATAAATCAAATACTTTTTATGTCTATGTATTTAAAGAAAAGAAAAATCAAAAAAGATATTATTATTTCTTCTTAAGGAAGTGTAAAAAATGAAAAAAGCATAAAATATATCTAAGAGAAGATTAAAAAGTATATCAAAGATCCTTAAGATAGCTTATACACATAAAGAAATATTTTCCAAATATATGCAACTTATTATTCAATGTAAAAATATAGGAATACAATATCTAAATGCTAGGCCAGTTAATGCAATTATTATTAATCTAGAATAAAAAATATATCAAGTTATATCTAAAGAAAATTAAAAAGTATAGTAAAAAACCTTTAAAAACCTTATATGCATGAAAAAATATTTTCCAATTACACTTAAAAAAGACAATTATGACAAATTATTGCAAGATACCAAAAAAAATTTAGAGAAATGGAAAGACCTACAAATATCAATGTTAGGCAGAATATCTGTAATAAAAATGGATATTCTTCCCAAATTTTTATATCTTTTTCAGACAGCTCCGATTAACTTGGAACCAATTTTTTTTAAAGAAATCAATAAAATCATCTCCAAATTCATCTGGCAAAACAAAAGGCCAAGAATAAAATACGTGTATCTCCAAGATAATAGAATTAGAGGAGGCCTGGGGCTCCCGGATCTAAAATTATACTACAAAGCGGCAAGCCTAATTTGGATAAAAGAGTGGATTAACTTAAAAAATAAGAGAATACTTGTATTAGAAGGTCATGACTTACAAACAGGCTGGCATGCGCATTTATGGAAAGATAAATTGCAAAAACAAACTATATTTGACAGGCACTTGATCCGTAAATCACTACTAAAAACCTGGTACGAAATTAAAAATAAACACTACGACAAAATTCCAAGATGGCTTTCCACTATGGAAGCCATCATCTACCCAAATTTGATCGACATAGCCAAAACCATCCAGTACAGAGACATATTACACCCAAACGGGGAACTCAAGTCTAGACAAGAACTGGAAAGATTAAATCATAAAATGGATTGGTGGACATACGCCCAAATAGAATCCAGATTTAAAAAAGACAATCAAACACCCGGTATTCAAAAATCTATGAACCCATTAGATAAGATTCTGATAGGAAATGAAAACAAACAAATAAGCAGAATATACCAAATACTTTTAGAACAGGAAAGAATAAAAGATACGACCAAAACACCAATGATAGCGTGGGAAAAAAATCTGCAACACGCCATCCATATTGCCGACTGGGAAAGAACATGGACCACAATATCCAAAATAACCCTTTCGGCAGCATATAAGGAAAACTATTACAAATTATTCTACAGATGGTACCTCCCACCGGCGAGATTAGCAAAGATCCACCCAACATTATCAGACTCGTGTTGGAAGTGTAAAAAGGAAAGAGGTACGTTTTTCCATATGTGGTGGTCCTGCCCCATGATACAAAAAATTTGGACAATAACTCATACTTGGCTCACAGAGATTACGAAAGAGGAAATAGAACTCACACCGGAAGCTATGCTTTTAGGAGTTTGGAGAAAACATTATTCAAAACAAACAATGCTCCTCACAACACATATTAACACCGCCACGAGAATTGCGATAGCACAACTCTGGAAAAGTGATCAGATACCAACGGAAGATTTAATTATAGATAAGATATATGCATGTGTAGAGATGGACGAATTCACGAACTCAATTAAGGGAAATAAATTAATAGAATCAAAAAGGACATGGCAAAAATGGCACGAATGGGTTCAAAAGAGAACATAAAAGCAACATAATATGAAACAACAGTACAATTGAAACGACCTACAGTTACCGTGTATAATTAATGAACGTAATAGATTTTAGAATTTAAAAATATAAAATACAATGTATATAATGAAAGGAAACCGGTCAAAACTTACTGTCAGAATGTTAACTGAGAATATGTATAATCTGTAATTCAAAATAATATGTGATGGGAATGACATAAGAAAAATTAATAAAGAGATTTAAAAAAGAAAAAAAAGAAAAAATATTTTCCAAATATGTGGAATTTATTGTTCAATATAAAGAGATAGGAATACAATATCTAAATGCTAGTTCAATTAATACAATTGGTGTTAATCTAATATAACAAATCAAATATTGTACTATCAATCAATCTTATCCATTCAAATGTATAATCAAAAAAGATATTTAAAAGAAACAAAAAGGGGAAGAAGGAGAAAATTGAGGGAAAGAGAGGTAAAAAAAGGAGAGAGGAAGAAATAAAAAAGTAATACAGAGCTAGAGAAAATATTTAAACAAATATCTATATAATACTAAAATAAAAAGGAAGAGTTATCAAGCTAAATGTGAAGAGGAGTAGGGGCTTGCCAGATAGGAGGGAGGAGGAAAAAATCTAACAATTCATTTGTGCTTTAAATTGAGTGAGTTAAAAAGATTTCTACCACAACGATTAAAAAAGAAAGAATACTTAAGTCCAATTTTCAATACTATCCAAAGTAGTCCTGACTTCTTCTTCTAGTAGTTGGAATAAGGCAACTCAGTCTTGTTATTATTTGAAAATAAATCAATGTCCAAAGTCTATATACTGTAATGTCTAAAGTCCAAATAGCTAAGCAATCCAATTGAAAAACACGATTTATACCAATTAATTGTAGTCAAAATAATCCAGATTATAGTCCAAAGGTAAAGTCCAGCTAATGTCCAAATAAAGTTATAATCAAGGTCAAGAAATTTCTTCAAAAACCGCAATCCAAACTGAAAATGGCTTAAGATACTTTAGTTCTGGTACTTTAGTAAAATCCAAAAAAGAAAAAAAAAGTCTTTAGCAAATAAATCCTTAGTAAATCCAAGTATACTGAAATGTGTCTAGTCCTTTGTCTTCATTAAGTCCTTTGTCTTCATAAAATATTAAATCTCCATCTTGTGTAATATTTTCCTGCTGCTGCTGCAAATGCAGTCACCGTGTAGATTCCACACAAGAGGGAAGGGAGCAAATAATTTTAAGTTTGGTTAACTCTCCTTGATTGCAGAGATAAAGTTCAGTTCAATACAATCCTTATCCCCTTTGTTCTGATATGTTTAATAAAACCTTCCAGGAATAAAGTCACAGGATAAATTTGGAATAAATTCGATCTTACACTCTAATATGGTCTCTGTAATTATGTGAACTGAAGCTGTTCTGGCTTATTGAAATCCACTCACACTGGAAAATTGCTATAACTTTCTTCTTCGCCTTAATTAGATATATATATATTTCTGTATTAATTAAACTTGTAGGAATATTAATCGCTTTACCTTCTTTCTTCTCCATTGATCTAAGCATTGTGTCAGACTTCTTTGTTGTTGTTGTTTTTCCCTTCTTCTCTTGTGGAGGTGCCGCTATGGCCGGGCGCCGGACATTGCCAGGGCCTGGATCTTTGCTCCTGGTGCTGCGGGGCAATCCTTCACCTTTGGGGTAGCGGCAGATACCCCCCGGATGTTCGGAAACCTTCTGTTCTAGATCGGACTCTCCGGGTCCGATCGGATTGCTGGAAACATGACTGCCAGGGCGAAAACGGAGGTCCGGGAACGGAGCTCTGTCCCCAGCCTCCCGATGCGGCTCAGCTGCCACCGGAAGTTCTAAATTCTAAAATGTTGGGTTTTTTATGCCTAGATCTTGACCTACTCCGCGAACTTTCCCTAAGTCATCTACCCTTGGAAGGACTATTGTATCATTGAGAAATTTCCCCAATCTATCTCTCCCTGTCAGCAGCAGCAACAGCACTGTCCCTAACTAATGCGGCGCTCGTGTAATGGCGCTGGGGCACGTGGTCCTGTCTTTTATACAGCGAGGGTCAGGTGTCCCGCCGGGCCAATCACAGCCATGCGTCTGGCTGGCCAATCACTGGCAAGTAGGATGCATGGCCAAACACAAACGGTCCTTGCGTTTCCTGCCCGGATACAGCATGGGTTCGGCTTACAACATGGCTGTTGATTGGCTGCTGCGCCGTTCGATTGAACGCTGAACCTAAACATGGACTTCTGAAAAAGTCCGGGATTGGGTTCGGTATACCGAACCAGGCCAAATTCGGCACGGACCCGAAGTATGCAAGTTCGGTGTGCCCAACACTACTCATAGACCTAGACCTTGACATAGAATCAAGCTCACCCCCCCTTCTCCCTTAGCTCAGGTGACCCCCACCCAGGAGCAGAAATAAATTGAAAAGTTTGAAGGGTATGACCAAAACAGCACCTCCCACTTCCAAAAGAGAAAAATATCAATTGACAGGAAACAGGAAACTAACTGCCTATAGGTGGAACAGAGCACAGTAATTATAATGGTTTTCTGCAATTTTCCTTGCCTACTTTTGCAAATAAAATTCCATTAAATGACACCCATTGCTAATGTCACCAGTTACAATTTCATTTTTTTCCCTGTTGGTGACAGGAAAGCATGTGCTGAAATTTGCAGAAATAACAAATTCTCAATTCCCTAAGTGGGGAAATATTAAAGTCTTCTTTATTTTTTTTCCTTTCTCTTTTCCCTTCCATTTCTTTCCTATTTTTCACTTTACTCTTTTTTTCCTTTATTGTTTTTACTTCACAACCCCACCTTTTAAAATAAAACATTAAGAGTGCAAACTGTTCAAGCCTCCCTAGATTGCTCCCATAACAGCACAAAGCTCATTCATTCATTCAAACATGTGGTAGTAATTTGTATAAACATAAATAAAAAGTAACAATAATAGAGGACAGTAGGATAGTCCCGTCCCGGTAGGCATAGGGCTGCCGATAGGGCGGTACTACTGGGAGTGGTGTCACGGGCCCGGCCAAATTGAACAATGAGGGGCCCCCGGTTTTGCCCGCCGGCCTCCTGGCGCCTACAGTAATTTGTGCCCAGTGAGCAGCTCCTCACCCATGCGCAGTACCGGCCCTCTCTTGCCGGCCGCCTGCCTCACCAACGAAAAAGGCGGGCCCTCTGGCCCTCGCGAGGCAGGACTCGAAGCCCCGACGGAGCCTTTGGCAGCGCGGTCCTCCAGTCCCAGCCAGAATAAAGCGTGCGGTGAAGGTAGGAGCCCCTTCGGGGTGGCGGTTGCGCTTGTGTTAGTTGCGCTTGTGTTAAATTTTGTTTCTTTCCTAAGCAGCCTTCTGTGTAAAAAAATCCATTTGGGAACGAGTTGTACCCAAATGGATTTTTTTACACAGAAGGCTGCTTAGGAAAGAAACAAAATTTAACACAAGCGCAAATTGTAGGCTTTGCACGCGTGCACCAGCATCCCCCAAAAGCCCCCCCCGCACACCCTTTTCCAAGGGCGCGCACAAAGCCACGGCCGCCCCCGCCCCCTGCGTCTCTAGCCCCCTCGCGCCCCCGTGGCTACTCGCGGCTGCCCTCGCCCGCCCGCCCACTCCGCCTCTCTTTCTTCTCTGCAGGCATTCTCACAGTGTGGGCCGCCTGCCGGCGAAGGCGATTTTCAATGTTGGGCATGCGGGCTGACGTGCGCTCTCTCCATCTCCCTGCCAGCCTGCCCGGGCCGGAACATTCAAAGTAAGAGCGAAGGTTTTTCTTACTTTGAATTTTCCGGGTTGGGCTGGCAGCAGGGGGATGGGGAGAGCACGCGTCAGCCCGCCGCCCAACATTGAAAATTACTTTCGCCAGCCTCCGGAGAACGAGAGAGAGTGAGAGCGACGACAGAACAAGATAGAGAGAAAGTGTGAGAGAGAGAGAAATAGGGGGAGAGAAAGAGATAGCAAGAGAAAGAGAATGAGAGAGAGAAAGAGTGTGAGAGAGAAAGCAAGAGAGAGGGAGAAAGAAAACAAGAGAGGGAAAGTGAGAAAGAGAGAGAGAGAGAAAGAGGGGGAGAGATAGAGAAAGAGAGAGAAAGAAAAGAGAGAGAGATGAGAGAGGAAGGAAGAGTGAGAGAGAGGAAGAAAGCAAGATAGAGAAAGAGAGAGAGAAAGAAAGTAAGAGATGAGAGAGGAAGGGAGAGAGAGAGAGGAAGAAAGCAAGAGAAAGAGAGAGAGAGAGAGAGAAAGAGAGAGAGAGATGAGAGAGGAAGGAAGAGAGTCAGAGAGAGGAAGAAAGCAAGATAGAGAAAGAGAGAGAGAGAAAGAAAGAGAGAGAGAGAAATGAGAGAGGAAGAAAGAGAGTGAGAGAGAGGAAGAAAGCAAGATAGAGAAAGAGAGAGAGAGAAGGAAAGAAAGAAAGAGATGAGAGAGGAAGGAAGAGAGGAAGAGAGAGGAAGAAAGCAAGATAGAGAAAGAAAGAAAGAAAGAGATGAGAGAGGAAGGAAGAGAGTGAGACAAAAAGAAAAAGAAAGCAAGAGAGAGAAAGAGAAAGAAAGAAAGTAAGAGATGAGAGAGGAAGGGAGAGAGAGAGAGGAAGAAAGCAAGAGAGAGAAAGAGAGAGAGAAAGAAAGAAAGAAAGAAAGAAAGAAAGAGAGAGATGAGAGAGGAAGGAAGAGAGTCAGAGAGAGGAAGAAAGCAAGATAGAGAAAGAGAGAGAGAGAAAGAAAGAGAGAGAGAAATGAGAGAGGAAGAAAGAGAGTGAGAGAGAGGAAGAAAGCAAGATAGAGAAAGAGAGAGAGAAGGAAAGAAAGAAAGAGATGAGAGAGGAAGGAAGAGAGGAAGAGAGAGGAAGAAAGCAAGATAAAGAAAGAAAGAGATGAGAGAGGAAGGAAGAGAGTGAGAGAAAGAGAAAGAAAGCAAGAGAGAGAAAGAGAAAGAAAGAGATGAGAGAGGAAGGAAGAGAGTGAAAGAGAGGAAGAAAGAGAGAGAGAAGAGTGGAAGGAAGAGAGAGAGAAATGATAGAAAAAAGGGGAGAAAAAAAGAGAAATGAGAAAATGATTGAGGCAGAGAATGACAGAAAAGAGAGAGAAACAGAGAGAGAAGTGATTCTTGATTTAAAGCATATGGTAAAAGCACTTAAATAATAACAGAGAAAAAAACCCAGCCCTCACCTGTTTTTATTAATAGTTTTGCTGGTTGTTTTAGTTTTAATAGTAATGGATTTTGGTTTTTTTAAATTATTATTGACAAAATTGAACGGGTCCAAAGACGGGCTACAAGAATGGTGGAAGGTCTTAAGCATAAAACATATCAGGAAAGACTTCATGAACTCAATCTGTATAGTCTGGAGGACAGAAGGAAAAGGGGGGACATGATCGAAACATTTAAATATGTTAAAGGGTTAAATAAGGTCCAGGAGAGAAGTATTTTTAATAGGAAAGTGAACACAAGGACAAGGGGACACAATCTGAAGTTAGTTGGGGGAAAGATCAAAAGCAACCTGAGAAAACATTATTTCACTGAAAGAGTAGTAGATGCTTGGAACAAACTTCCAGCAGACGTGGTTGGTAAATCCACAGTAACTGAATTTAAACATGCCTGGGATAAATATATATCCATCCTAAGATAAAATACAGGAAATAGTATAAGGGCAGACTAGATGGACCATGAGGTCTTTTTCTGCCATCAGTCTTCTATGTTTCTATTAATTTCTTTTAATAAAAAAGAAGGTATTTATTTATTTATTTATTTTTTATTTCTATGCCGCCCGGTCCCAAGTTTTTCCTTATTTCTTCTTGGTGAGGTTCCGCCCATTGCTTCTTGTACTACCTTCAGGTGGCATGGAGAATAAATAGATGCCATCTGCTCTGTGGCAGCCCTTTAAGGATTGGGAAACTACTATTATATTCCCCCTCAGTTTTCTATTTATTGAGCTAAACATACTCGTTCTCTTAGCCCTTGTTCATAGGATTTAGCCTCTAGGCCAGGGGTGTCAAACTCAATTTCATTGAGGGCCACATCAGGGCTGTGTTTGACCTCAGAGGGCCGGGGGAGGGCTTGCCCAGGGTGTGTGGCCATGGTGGGCATGGCATGGGATTTGGGGGGCAGTACTTTTAAAATGGCCGGGGGGCCCCCAGACACTTAGGCTGTATGGGGCCCCAAAATTCCTGATGGTGGCCCTGGGTAGGCACAATGGTGCACTTATGCACACCCCTTATAACTGGAATCCTCTCCAACCTGGCAATGAGTGGCGCTTCAGATTTTATTTTATTTATTTATTTTTGTCAAGTACAGTACATGTTTGTAGTATACAAAGATATAACAATGTTTATATACATCATGATACTATTCAATTTCAATTTTATTTGATTAGCCAATCGACCACATCAAACGGTCATCATAAAATGGAGCATCATGATACTAGTGAGAGAGAGAGATTAGGACAGGGGACGGAGGGCACTTATGCACGATGTTACAACCGTCATCATTAAGTGATGCTCAAACTGGCAGTACCCAGAAGAACTCCACACAGAGGATGCCTCCTCGCCCGCCCAACTGGAACTACGCGTCCCAGAATGCATCTCGGGGCGGCAGGAGGCGGTGGGTGGAGCGTGCCGTCTACGAGTAGGAGCGGAAACAAAAGACCCGTCGATTGGGAGCGGAGCGGCACCTCGGCTCCGGCCTTAACACGCCCCGCGAGCGCCCTCCCTCCCCCTTCCTGGAGCAGCCGACGCTCTCCTCCTCTTCGCAGCTTCCTCCACGCCGCGGTCCGTCCGCATTCCCCGCTGCCCATGGCGCTGAAGCGGATACAGAAGGTGAGCGCGCCAGAATGGGCCGGGGGCAGGCATCCTCTCCCCGTCTCGTCGGTTGGGAATCGGGTGAACTTAAGCTTCCCGGGGCGGGGGGGCAGGGAAGGCAATTAAGCCTGAGAGGACTGAGGGATGGGGTTGAGGGGGAGGAGTACCGCTTTGCGTTTCGGGAAAGAGGCGTCTCTCTGATGGGGGAGGGGGGAGACAGCAAGACCCGGGCCTACCCGAAAGGACTTGAAGGCGAAGGGTGGGGGGGTCTAAAATAATGACTACTAACACCTCCCCCGTCCCCCCCCCTCTTTGGGAGGCAGGTTCTCGCAGAGGATTTGGATAATTTGGCAAATGATAGGAACGTCCTTTCCTCCCCCCTTGAAGAAAACCCCCCAAATGCTTCGATCTCTTTTTCGACAGGCACCCTTATTTATATTAAATCCTCCAGATTTTAGTAGTAAGGGGAGGAAAGGATGAAAGTGTGCAGTTTTCCAACATGGAGAAGGTGGGGGGGGGAACCTAATCCATAGAAAAGGAACAGGTGGGAAAAATTTATAACTGGCTAGAAGTCAAAACAAACAAACAAATAGAAACAAATAGCAACTGTAAATATATCAACATCAATGGAACTTATTTTTGTGATAGACTAGTACTTTGGTAGATGTGGACATACATGCATAGATATTTTCTTTGTGGTGTTATAGAAATGTAAAATGAAAAAAAATGATTACTTTGTTTCATTGTATTCTGTTTTTGTAGTGTTTCAAAAACTGAATAAAACTATTTTTTAAAGAAATGAGCAGCTGAAGAAGGAGATTTGGAATATAATTCTTTATTGGCCAAATTTATTATTTGGTGATTAGACACATTTATATATTTATTATTGGTGATTAGACATACAAGGACTTTATCTGGTAGAGAAATAAATGTTTGTTTAATAGAGTCTCTGTTGGGATAATTTCCCCTCTTGGCCAAATGTTGAAGCAATCAGACTCACTCTGGTTTCCCCCCAAGTAATATTGTTCAGGATGTTTCGTGGTAGAAATTGAATGTTAGTAACAGGGCTGTTTATAATGTTCCATTGCTGTAGGAAATGCATTGCCATTCTTGCTTGGGTGGTTTGAAAAGCTGCAACTGCTCCCCACATAAAATTACAGGTAGTCCTCAATGCACAGCGGTTTGCTTAGTGACTGTTCAAAGTTGCAATTACACTGAAAAAAAGATGACATGATCTATTTTTCACAGTTAACGCATCCTGTGATCAAAATTCAGATGCTTGTCAACTGACTCATACTTAGGACTGTGTTGCTATGTCAATGGGGAAGCCAGGTTCATTTAACAGCCAGGTTACTAACGTTATCAACCACAATGATTTACTTAACAGCTGAGGCAAGAAAGGGTGTAAAATGGCAAATTTCATTTAACAGCTGTCTCACTTAGCAACAGAAATTTTGGGCTCAATTGCCATAACTCAAGGACTGCCTCACATTGCTGTCCGATATATTTTTAATTGAGGAAGATTTTTCCTAACACTTTTCCTGGGTAACATGAAAAAAAGTTGTTTCTATACAGGTTTTTATTGCATTTTAGTAAACATACATATCAGACCTGGCTGGGTTGAAAACTGCCTCCTGCCTTGCTATTATTTTTCAAGCCTTTTGTGATGTTCTTGGAAGTGCATATGGGCAAGGAGTTGGTAGGGCTCCCCCCCCCCAACTTGGTAGTTTTCTCTGCCTACCAGATCAAGTGTAATTGTAATTTGAAATAAAAGGATGTGATTATGTGTATTCTACTTAAAGGTGGAAGATGGACAGTCTGTCTTATTGCAGAATTAATTGGAATAATTTGCTTCTGAATGCCTTATTTCTCAAACAAACTTGCTTGTAACAATTATTGGGAAATTTGTGGATTTAACTGGGTCTTTAAAGAAATGACATCCTTTAAGACTACGCTTGATTGGTGTTAATTTTAAAATGTGAGAGGTTGATTCATATGTTTTCATTTATTTCTGATGTCAGATTAGGGAAGATGAGGAGAAACACCTAACATATGTGGTTATGGCCTTTAAAGCCCTTCATGGCACTGGACCAGAATATCTCCGAGACCGCCTGCTGCCGCACGAATCCCAGCGACCGATTAGGTCCCACAGGGTGGGCCTTCTCCGGGTCCCGTCAACTAAACAATGTCGGTTGGCGGGCCCCAGGGAAAGAGCCTTCTCTGTGGCGGCCCCGACCCTCTGGAACCAACTCCCCCCGGAGATAAGAACTGCCCCTACTCTCCTTGCCTTTCGTAAGCTCCTTAAGACCCATCTGTGTCGTCAGGCATGGGGGAACTGAGACATCTCCCCCGGGCATATACAATTTATGAATGGTATGTGTGTATGTATGTGTGTTTAGAAAATGGGGTTTTTAAAATGTTTTTAGTAGAAATTTAGATTTGTTATAAATTGTTTTTCACTTTGTTGTGAGCCGCCCCGAGTCTGCGGAGAGGGGCGGCATACAAATCTAAATAAATAAATAAATAAATAAATAAATAAATATGGGGGGGGGGAGAAATTGTAACTGATGACATTACCAAATGGGTCATTTAATGAAATTTTATTTGCAAAAGTAGGCAAGGAAAAATTGCAGAAAACCATTATAATTACCCATGTATTCTGTCCTACCCATGGGCAGTTAGTTTCATTGTTTTAATTGTTGGGAGATATTTTTGGTGAAGATTTGAATCCCAAAACTGTTCATAAAATCACCTGTGAATTCTTTCTGGAATTTACAAGAACAAGGGGACACAATCTGAAGTTAGTTGGGGGAAAGATCAAAAGCAACATGAGAAAATATTATTTTACTGAAAGAGTAGTAGATCCTTGGAACAAACTTCCAGCAGATGTGGTAGATAAATCCACAGTAACTGAATTTAAACATGCCTGGGATAAACATATATCCATCCTAAGATAAAATACAGAAAATAGTATAAGGGCAGACTAGATGGACCATGAGGTCTTTTTCTGCCGTCAGACTTCTATGTTTCTATGTTTCTATGTTTACAGGGAGGGCTTTGAGACAAGTTGACTACCATAGGAAAAAGTATGCTGGTCTAACCATACCACATTCTTGCAATTCTTCACTTTATGGGAATAATTTATGTAGACATTTATATACTATAAACTATAATTTATATTGTTCATTAGAAAGACAGGGCAGTACTTTTTAAAAATAGAGTTCTCAGGATATACATTATATCAAGGCTGCAGTCCTAAGTGCCTTTAACAAGCCCTATTATAAGTATATTAAGGATTACACATGTTTACATCTGTGGTATATTCAATTAAGGATAAGCAGTACTGCAACTTCTGAATGAATAATAGGAATTAAATGTGCTTTTAATAAAATAAAATTGAAGCCTAGACCGTTTTTTAATTTTTTCTCAGGGGTACTGGGATATTTTAATATTATAAAATATTATTTAGAGATATGTTGAGACCATCTAATTGGTAGCATATTTATTGAAAATGTAGGTGTCAAATGTTTTCCCCCACTTGCCTGTATTTTTCAAGTAGTCTACCAAATGCCTATTCTGGAAATGTTTCCTATACCCCAGATGAGTCTGCCAGCGCTATAACTGTTTAATCCTTGGACCTGACCTGTTACCTGCAGCTTGCCAAAGAGATTCTTCCTCAGATTTTGAAATATATATTCCGGTTTCTTTTCTGGCACTATCTGAAATGGTATAGATCAGTGATGGCGAACCTATGGAATGTGTGCCACAGGTGGCACATGGAGAGATATCTTTGCAGAGGCGTTGCCCTATGTCAACTCCAGCTCATTTTCAGCCTTCTTTTTGCCGTCCCCAGGCTTTCCTGAAGCCTGGGGATGGTGGAAAATGACCCAATTCAGGAGGCTTTCTTGAACCCTGGAAAAAGCAAAAAACAACCCAATGGGCCTACTGGAAGTCCGGAGGTTTCAGTGAGGCCTGTGTGCATGTGTGAGAGGCAGCACAGGGTTTGTGCACATATGTGTGGGGGCCATGCGGATGCACATGTGCAGGGGAGGGCATTGCATTATGGGTCTGGGCACGCACGTTCTCGTGCACATGTGCACTCTTTTGGCACCTGAGCCAAAAAAGTTCACCATCACTGATATAGATTCTCCTGCTTTAGCAAGGGGTTGGACAAGAATACCTCCAAAGTCCCTTTCATTTCTATTTTGGTTGACTGTTCAAAGAACATGTTTTTCCATATCTGAGTTTTGGGTTTGAACGTATGGTATGTATGTTCTGAATCTGTCTTAAATCTTAGTTTTTCATTTAAACAATTGGGATTTCTGAGGCAGGTAGGAGAGGCATTGTTGATCAGGGTATTAAGGAGAGTGCACAGGGCTGCTTCAGAGGTATTGGGAAGGGTATATAGGGACATACGAAGTGTGACATTTATTAGAGTCTGTATGTGAGTGATGCATGGGTTTGGGAAGGTTGAGCATGAGTTGGAGAGGGTAAGGGGTTGTGCAGGAGGCGCTGTGTAGATTGGAGGTGCAGCAAGTGACTGCGAGTGGTGTTACACAGGTGGGACAAGTGATGGGAGGATGTGTGCAGTGTCCAAGAAGCACTGTACAACTTCAGGTAGGAAGCTTGGGGATGCAGTGTGCATTGAGGAATATGCACAAGTGACTGTGTAAATGCAGAGGGATTGGGGGAGAGTGCATGAGTGGGGAAGATGTAGTCCAGCAAATTACAGTTTTCCCTGCCAGCTTCCCTTTTATTTTCTAGGGATGCTGGCATGGGAGGTTGGTAAGTATGAAGGGTTACTAAACATTCAAATTACAATAATGTGACCACCAGGTGTTGGGATGAACTCCAATTGTAGCTGTCATTTATTGCCATTATGACTTTGAACAGTCATTGAATGAAGATTGTAAGTTGAGGAATACCTATAGCTGCTTTTAGAAGGAATATTTTGCTGACAGAAATACTATTTAAGAAGTGCCCCTTTCTGAAACATTTGCAGAATATTCAGAAGCATAACAGAAAACACTTCTGCTTCTGATACTTTCAAGGAAGTCCAGAGAGCAAAAGGTTTGGATTTGAACGGCTTCTTTGGTGCTTTAAAGTGGAAATAGAGCCAAGGTTTTAAAAAATGTCATTGCAGGTTCAATATTTAATTGACATTGGGGGATATTGAGGTTAGAAGCTTAAGAAAAAAAAATACAATTCACCTCTACAATTAAATATATATTTTGTGAATTCAAATGAGATGGATTATTTGCAGCATTAGGTTTCAAATGTTGCAAACAATACAGTAATACTTCGTCTTATGAACTTAATTGGTTCCAGGACAAGGTTCGTAAGGTGAAAAGTTCGTAAGATGAAACAATGTTTCCCATAGGAATCAATGGAAAAGCCAATAATGCGTGCAAGCCCATTAGGAAAATCCTAAACATTAAGGCTTAAAAAAAAAAAAGCAGCGGGCAGACGAAGCTGAGGCGAACGGAGTGGGGGGAGGGACAGCGAGAGGTGGCAAGAGGTGGCAGTCCCAAGCAAGGCGAAAGGAGCCTCTCTTGAGCTCCATGGGTCTTTCCCTCCTGTTTTTGTCCACCCCGTTCTGCTCATTTTTCCCACACCTTTCTCCTCTCTTGAGCTCCATGAGTCCCTCCCATTTTTGCCCACCCCGTTCTGCTCATTTTCCCCACACCTTTCTCCTCTCTTGAGCTCCATGGGTCCCTCCCGTTTTTGCCCACCCCGTCCTGCTCATTTTCCCCACACCTTTCTCCTCTCTTGAGCTCCATGAGTCCCTCCCGTTTTTGCCCACCCCATTCTCATTTTCCCCACACCTTTCTCCTCTCTTGAGCTCCATGAGTCCCTCCCATTTTTGCCCACCCTGTCCTGCTCATTTTCCCCATACCTTACTCCTCCCTTGAGCTCCATGGGTCCCTCCCGTTTTTGCCCACCCCATCCTGCTCATTTTCCCCACACCTTTCTCCTCTCTTGAGCTCCATGGGTCCTTCCCGTT
The DNA here is from genome assembly GCF_031021105.1 of Erythrolamprus reginae. NCBI lineage: Eukaryota > Metazoa > Chordata > Lepidosauria > Squamata > Dipsadidae > Erythrolamprus > Erythrolamprus reginae. The sequence goes on from NC_091954.1 coordinate 32,279,689, forward strand.
TTTGCCTACCCTGTCCTGCTCATTTTCCCCACACCTTTCTCCTTCGTATGAGTTTGTATGAAGAGGGGTTCATAAGACGAGGTATCACTGTATTTTACTTACGGGACCGCCTTCTGCCGCATATATCCTAGCGACCGATCAGGTCCCACAGAGTTGGCCCTCTGGAATCAGCTCCCTCCAGAGATTCGTACTGCCCCCCACCCTCCTCACCTTCCGCAAAAGTCTTAAGACCCATCTATGTCGCCAGGCGTGGGGCAACTAGTATATGCCCCTCCCCTGTTCTCTTCCTCCTCCACCGGCATCCAAATGACCGCTGTTTCCCTCCCGTATCGTCACTTGCTCGCCTTTGCTGGTGTGCAGGGCTGGGAGGAAAGCGATTGCTCTTCCCCTGTGTCTTCTGGAGGGCAGGGCAGTGCTGGCACAACTTGGGGAAGGAAGGAAGGGGATTTGGGAAGGGGGTGGAAGTGTTAGTTACGGGATTCCTTTCCTCTTCTTTCCTCCCCTTCTCCTCCTCCTCTTCCTCCTCCTTTCTCTTCCTCCTCCGCCTGGCTCTGCCCACCCCGCCTGACCAGTGTCCTTCTAGTTCTTCACGTGGTCCAGGAGCACTCCGAGCTCTGGCCCCGCGCCAAGCACAGCTGCCGGTGGGGTTTCTCCTCAGCCTGGCTTCCACACAGACCAGGTGGGAGGGACTGAAAAATCCTTCTATTAAAGTGCCTCTGAAGCCGAGGGAGGGGGAAAAAAGAGGCTTGGCCATGCAGTTTGGAAGTGGTGTGTGTGTCACGCTGCAGAACTGGGTGTGGGGGCAGCACTGTGGTCCCGAGTTGCGCGGCGTTCATTCCGCCTTCTCCCCACCCGCTCGCGTGTGCCCTCATCCACAGCAGCTGTGTTCCCTGCCGCCAATTGAGAAACCTTTTCACTTTTTTTGGCCTCTTGTTTGTTCCATGGGGAGTGAGATCAAGAGGAGGAGGAGGAGGAGGAGGGCGTGCATCTCTCCTCCTCGCTTCCGCTTCTTTCGCCGTTTCTTCTTCCAATTAAGACAGTTCTCGAGCCTGCGGGGGGGGGGAGGGGGGAGACTGTTGCCCATGTGTGTGTGTGTGTGTGTACCGTCGCTTTCCATTGGGGAATCCTGGCGGTGGCAGTCACGAGGTAGGGGAAGCCCTGCGGCAGTAAGAGAGCGCACACCCCCGGGCTTGGGTTCGTAAGTGGAAAATGGTTCAGAAGTAGAGGCAAAAAAATCTTAAAACACCCGCTTTGTATCTCAAAAACTTCAGCAGTAGAGGCGTTCGTAAGTAGAGGTACCACTGTACTTTGCAAAATGGCTCTGTCTTTTAACGTTTCCAGAAATAAATAAATATAGTAGTGTTATTCCAGAGTGTAGTGGCTATTACCAAAATTTCTATCTCTCGTCAACCTCTCAGGGGGAAGGTACCCATAATATCCTCTTCCAGATTAAGCAAACAAGAAGGGCAAGTTGAACTTTAACAAGACAGTCCAGGAGATACCCGAGAGGCAAGTCACAAAGAGCTTTATAGCCCCAAACCAGCAGTTTGAACAACTTGGAAACATTTGTAGTACTTGCACAACTGGAGCTTAAAATCTTCCATTTCTCAGTAGATGTGCTGCTGCATTCTCCACAAGGGCAGTTCATGTAAAATGTGCTACAGCAACTCACTCTAAAGGTGATAAGGACATGAGTTGCTGTCATTAAAGACATGTAGAGCCCCCTCTGGGGCCTCATCTGAAACTGGCTGAAGACATCTCTGGCAGTGGCTTTAACTGAAGACCCCAAAATAGCTGTCAGACTAAGAACTTCGATTTACACATCTTCTCTTAATGGAAACTTCAAGACTTCTATCCCTTGCAGAATTAGTATAACAGCTGATTCCCACCTGGTTTAATAGATTAATAAATGTGATTAATAAACATGGCCATCTTGCTTCCGTCAGTTTCTCCTCATGTAGTATCTTGCAGCTTGGATCAAGACTCTGCTGCATCTCCAGGTAGGTATGAATGTAAGATTTATAGTGGGATATCATCAGCATATTGATAATATATAATCTCAGGCAGCAGATTTACTCTTCCAGCAACCTCATATAAATCTGTTGAAAAGCAAAGGTAAAAGTCAAGCTTCAGGTGAGCCATGCCTGCCAACTTGAATGATCCACTGAGGAAGGAATAGTGCCTCTACTCCCAGTCCACACAGGGGGCTCGAAAAGATGCTCCTGTCAATAGTATTGACCAGAGTTAAGTGAAGTAACTTCACTTCTACCCTGAGGCATGAATGCTGTCCGAAGGGACCCAGACAATCTGCTATATCTAGGAACCTGCAACAAGACCTGGACATTCCAATAAACCAGACTACTGTATTCTTGAACCCCATGTGGAGATTGCAGCCCCTTTTTACCATTGCAGAAACTCCTATGATCTATTCAGTCCAGAAACTTTGTCTGGACAATCAGCACTTACATCAACCACTTCTACTTGCTATACTCCTCCTCCCAACTCTGCCCTTTTGACCAATTTACCAAGTGGCATTCCTTGGCAGAAGTGGTAGTGCTGGTGTTGCTGAAGAAGGGCTTTCAGAAGTGTCAGCCAGCCATGGCCAACTCTAGGCTTCTGAAACTTAATGAGAAGGCTACACACAATTTGGAGAAAGGTGGACCTTCTCAGGAGGCCTCAGAAGTTTCTTCCAAAACATCATGATAGTGGCACATGGTAAATACTGATGTAATTATTTAACCAACCACTTCCGGTTCCTGCTTCTCCCAGATGACAAAAGGGAAGAAAGAAAAGTATCTGATCTGGACTTTTGAAGGTGTAATTTACTTAATACTGTGTCTTTGGGTGTCTGTCTTCTTAAATTAAAAGTCTTGATAGGCAACATATTTTTTGATGAAATAGCTCTAGTGATTGTTAGATTGTTTTAGATACTGAATAATTTAATTATTTGATTAATTGATTTATTAATTGACACTAATATACTAATACAGTATATATCTTTAACTAATTAATTAAATTAGAGTATTTATTAACTATAATATTTATATTATTAACAACACATAAAGTATTTATTGTATTAACAATATATAAAGTATTTAAAGCTCATAAAGTATTGTATTTATAGAATCGTGTAGCTCTACAAACTGATCAATTTCTCAATATATTTTTCTGGAATAGTAGAATTTACTCATTAGCTTAAGTAATAAGCGTTAGTAATATATATTAAAATACAGAGTTCTAAAGTAACATCTCCATTAAGTTAGATAATTTTGCAACAATGGCTTCCAGAACTTTTACTCAAAATAAAGGAATGAAAAAATAAACTGTTACTTGCTACTCCTACAAGACAAAGGTTTCTTGAAAGCATGCTAGCAGAAGAAAAAGCCTTCTCTTCCCCTCAAAAATTAGAATGTTACGATGAACAGTCTCCAAGAAACCCTTTTTAAAATGCAGGAAAACATCACTAAAAATATAGACGGAGTGAGGAATGAAATTAGTGAATTGGAGTTTAACGTGGGGAAAATGGATGAGAGAGTTGGAGCCATCCAAGCTGCTTTAACAAAAAACGAGAAAGAAATAGAACAAGTTAAGAAGAGGGCAGAAGTAACAGAAAGAAAAATAGAATAAACAGACGAGAGACTAGGGACTGTGAACCGTAACTTAGAAGAAGCCATTCTCCATTTAGAACTCGAGAGATTGGCTTTTTACTTTCGCATTCAAAATATAAAGGAATTCAAAGACGAAAATCTTCCAGATCTTATGTCAGAAATTTTGGGTCTTGTGCTAGATAGACCCAAAGAAGAAATGATGAAAGAAATTGATGAAGTACAGTGATACCTCGTCTTACGAACCCCTCGTCATACGAACTTTTCAAGATACGAACCCAGGGTTTAAGATTTTTTTGCCTGTTCCTCCGAACTATTCTCACCTTACAAACCCGCCGCTGCGGGATGCCCCGCCTCCGGACTTCCATTGCCAGGCGAAGGGTCCCCTCGTTGGGAAACCCCACCTCCGGACCTTCCGTTGCCAGTGAAGCACCTGTTTTTCTGCTGCTGGGATTTCCCTGAGGCTCCCCTCCATGGGAAACCCCACCTCCAGACTTCTGCGTTTTTGCGATGCTGCAGGGGAATCGCACCTGGGGAATCCCAGCATCGCAAAAATGGGCGCTTCGCTGGCAACGGAATTCCAGAGGTGGGGTTTCTCAGCGAGGGAAGCCTCAGTGAAATCGCAGCATTGCAAAAACACCGAAGTCCGGAGGTGGGGTTTCAAGGACTTTGGTGTTTATGCGATGTTGCGATTTTGCTGAGGCTTGTCCCTGAGGGAATGTTTATTACTTGGAAGGAGAAGAAATTTAAGATTGATTCTCCTGGAAAAGCACAAGAATTTTTTGAGATGTTGCTAGCAGAAAATGAATTTTTCAATAGAGAAGAAATTGGAAGCTAAAATTTAGAAGGGATCGCGATAGAACCTAGAATGGAGGAAGGGGAGGTCAGAGAGTCCGGGAGATTATGAGAAATGAAAGAGAAGGAGCAAGGGTTAGGACGCCAATCAAGACAAGGTCGAGAGGTGCCCTCAAATCCAACAGCCAATAACTAGGTTAAAAGTTTTGAAACAAAAAAATTATCCGTTAACATTAATGGTTTGAATTCCTCGATTAAAAGAAAACATGTATTACTAGATTTAAGTAAATGGAAATTAGATATTGTATGTATGCAAGAAATCCACATAAAAGAAAACTACAATAAACTGTTGGCATGTCCAAAATTGGGGAAAATGTTTTGGGCTTCAGCACAGGTAAGAAAAAAGGGAATTGTTATGTATATTAAAGAATATTTAAATACCAGAATAATCTATTAAGATAAAGAAGGAAGAAGAAGAATGGTGGAAATTTTGATGGAAAAAGGTATCTGTATATTAGGTGATTTCAACACAATTGCTGACCTTAATTTGGATTATAAAGGGAAAAGTAAAAATCATATTACACAACAATTACCAAATTCTTGTATTGCTATGATTAAGAAGGAGGGAATTGAATTCTAAAAGTCACCAGTTTACTTACTATTCACATAGATCATGGTCCCGCATACACATTGCATGGTCCACCCTAGCTCTCCTTTTATAGACAACCAAGGCTTTAGATACAAAATAACAGGTGGACAGATCACCATTCAATTCTAATGAATATTAAAAATACCCCACATAGCAGAAATAGGTGGACGTTAAATCAAAGTATTTTACAGGAGAAGGAATATTTAGTTAAACTAGGGAAAAAGCTAAATTTCTTTTTAAAAAAGAATCTAAATGAGGACACATCCATATACAGTGGTACCTTAAGATACAAACTTAATTGGTGCCGGGGGGAGGTTCGTAAGACGAAAGGTTCGTAAGACAAAACATTGTTTCCCATAGGAAACAATGTAAAGTCAATTAATCCGTGCAACCAAAAAAACCCCCGCAAAAAACCGGCTTTCCGCGACTGCTGGGAAGCGGCGCGGCTGTTTTAAAAGGTGACAGCCGGCCTGGGGGGCTTCCCAGCACAGGGTTCGGGGGTGCTGGGAAGCCCCCCAGGCCGGCTGTCACCTTTTAAAACAGCCGCGCCGCTTCCCAGCTGTCTCCTGAAGCCGAACGCGGAAGTTCGGCTTTGGTGTTTGGCGTTCGGAGACAGCTGGGAACCCAGCGGTCTCCCGAACGCCGAAACCGGAAGGGGCAAGGTTGGGGGGGGGAGAACGGGAGGCTCAGCATTCCGTCAGTCGCAGCGCTGGCTGTCAACTTTTCTTTTTAGCACTGGGGAGGCAAGTCAGCTCCTGCCCAGTTTTAAAAAGAAAAGTTGACAGCCAGCGCTGCGGCTGACGGAATGCTGAGCTTCCCGTTCTCTCTCCGCCCCCTCGCCCCTTCGCCCCCCTGTGTTCCTAGGAGAAGTGCTGGTGAGGAGCAGAAGGTCTGTCTTGCCTCAATCCCCAGCACTTCTCCTAGGAACACAGGGAGGCGAAGGGGCGAGGGGGGGGGAGAGAGAACGGGAGGCTCAGAAAGGGAGCTCGGGAAGGAGCCCACGGTCAGTCGGCTGCGGGCGGGAGGAAGGCGATTGTTCCGCTGCCGCCAGCATGGCCTGGCTGGCAGCGGAAGATGTAACGGAGCCCACGGGGGATTCGCCTTCCTCCCACCCGCAGCCGACTGATCGTGGGCTCCTTCGCAAACTCGGAGAGCTTCCAGGGCATGAAAGCTCACGAAAACCAGGAAGCTCTCCGAGGTTGCGAAGGAGCCCACGATCAGTCAGCTGTGGGCGGGAGGAAAGCGAATGCCACGGGGCTGGGCTCGGCTCCCCCCTCGGTTCCCCCCCTTACCAGCCCCGCCGCGGAAGGCTCCATTCTGTTCCCTGAATGGAGACCGCCGGCCGCTCAATCGGGCCGGCAGGGAACAGAATGGAGCCTTCCGCGGCGGGGCTGGTAAGGGGGGGAGCCGAGGGGGGAGCCGAGCCCAGCCCCTTGGCATTTGCTTTCCTCCCGCCCGCAGTTGACTGATCGTGGGCTCCTTCGCAACCTCGGAGAGCTTCCTGGTTTTCGTGAGCTTTCATGCCCTGGAAGCTCTCTGAGGTTGCGAAGGAGCCCACGATCAGTCTCGGCTGCGGGCGGGAGGAAAGCGAATGTCACGGGGCTGGGCTCGGGAAGGGGCAGCGAAGTCGGTGCCGAGGCACCCTAAGCCCACCGGTGACCGCCAAAGGGTTGGCGAAGGGAGGGTGCTGCGGCGACCCGACCAAGCCTATGGACGCGCCTCCCGCCGCTCTGCCCAATCGCAAAGCCAAAGGAGGCACGGGAGGCGGTGAATGTCATGTCCTCTGGCCAGTCACGGGGGCTGGGCTGGGCGTTTTCCTGGAAGGAATGCCATCCACCACCGAGCTTTTCGTAATCTGTTTAAATTTCCTTCACTCCCCCAACATTCCCCGCCTTGCCTCGCTTGACTGGCCAGAGGACATGACATTCACCGCCTCCCGTGCCTCCTTTGGCTTTGCGATTGGGCAGAGCGGCGGGAGGCGCGTCCAATCGCAAAGCCAAAGGAGGCACGGGAGGCGGTGAATGTCATGTCCTCTGGCCAGTCAAGCGAGGCAAGGCGGGGAATGTTGGGGGAGTGAAGGAAATTTAAACAGATTACGAAAAGCTCGGTGGTGGATGGTATTCCTTCCAGGAAAATGCCTCCGGGGGGGGGCTGGGCTGGGCATTTTCCTTGGCGATCTTCCCTTGGCTTCCCTGGCCGCCTGGTGCTGCGATCTTCCGATGTTCCCTTGGCTTCCCTGGCCGCTTCCCTGGCCACTTCCCTGGCCGCCTGGCGCTGCGATCTTCTGATCGCAGCACCAGGCGGCCAGGGAAGCCAAGGCGGCCAGGGAAGCCAAGGCGGGACCAGTGGCAATGCTGCTCCGGTTGCCTGGTCCTCTCCTGCCTCCCACGCTGTTGTTCCCCGCTGCGTCAGGCGCCGCAAGCCCCGAGTCAGACGCACCCTCGCTGCCGCGCCCAGCCGCTGCCCGCCCCGTCCTAGCCAGAGCCTGAGCCGGCCCGCTCGGTCGCGCCTCCTCGCCTGCGGCCCGCCCACCTGCCCAGGATGCAGACCTGCCTCTCCCGTGCCCGCCGCCGGCCTGATCCTGCGCCTCCTGCTTTCCCCCCCAGCCAAAAATACAAAGGCGGTCTGCCGCCGCCCGCGGAGCAATGGGAAACTGAAGCTGCTGGCGGTTTCAGACTCCCTTTGCTCCACGCTGCTCCGCCCTGCCTGTCATGCGATGGCAGACCTTCCTGACTCCCTCCCCCAGCGTCGGACCTCCTGCCCTCCCTCCCAGCCAAAAACCCAAAGCGGCCTCCTGAACGTTTTCCGTCTTACGTACCTGCCGCTGCCGCCGAGAAGCCCCGCAGCCCGGCTGTCACATTTTAAAACAGCCGGGTGGCTTCCCAGCAGCCTCTCCAAGCCAAACGCCAAACCCGAACTTCCGGGTTTGGCTCCGGGAGGCAACTGGGAAGCCCCCTGGCTGTTTTAAAAGGTTACAGCCGGGCTGCGGGGCTTCCCAGCAGCCTCCGGAATGCCAAACCCGGAAGTTCGGGTTTGCCGTTCGTAACACGAAAAAAGTTCGTAAGAAGAGGCAAAATTTTTCTGAACCCCGGGTTCGTATCTCGGATTGTTCGTAAGACGAGGGGTTCGTATCTTGAGGTACCACTGTACAATATTTGGGACACAACAAAAGCATACTTTAGAGGTATCTCAATTGCTTAACAAATATGGAAAGATAAAATGTATAGAGAAAAAATGAACAATTTTCAAAAAGACATAGAAATTCTTTGTCAGAAAAACCCAACAGACGAAAATTACAAGGAGTCTAGAGACTTAATAAATCACAAAATTAATTTAATAAATCAGGAAGAAATAGCTCTTAACATAAAAGCAATGAAACAAAAATATTTTGAATATGCCAACAAAACTGGGAGATGATTGGGCTACAGACTAAGAAAAAAGAAAGCAAAGGGAACAATTCAACAACTTGAGGACTATCGGGGTAAGTCAACTGGGATTGGAGGAAAAGAAAAAAATAATGAGCCGAGGTGACGCAGCAGGTAGAGTGCAGTACTGCAGGCCACCAAAGCTGACTATAGATCTGTAGGTCAGTGGTTCAAATCTCACCACCAGCTCAAGGTTGATTCAGCTTTCCATCCTTCCGAGGTGGGTAAAATGAGGACCCGGATTGTGGGGGCAATATGCTGGCTCTCTTAGAAAAGTGCTATTGCTAACATGTTGTAAGCCACTCTGAGTCTAAGGAGAAGGACGACATTAAAAAAAATCAAATAAATAAATAGATAAATAGACAGACAGACAGACAGACAGATAATTCAGAACTTTTACCAAAACTTATACAAAAAAGAAAAAATTAACAAACCAGAGGTTGAAAATTATTTGTTGAACCAAAAGCTGCCTAATTTGACAGATGATATGAGAACTAATTTAAATAGGGAAATTACACGAGGAGAACTACAAAAAGCTTTACAAAAACAAAAAAAATAAGAGTCTGGGTCCAGATGGGCTCCTATCAGAAATATGCAAAACATGTATTAAAATTTATGAGAATAGAATATTTGTAAATAGAATAATTTTGCTAAAGGTGAAAACCCTATTCCTTCAGGAACTAGCCCTGGTTGGAATGAGGAGCCCGCTAGAGAGGACGACTCAATTAAAGCAAGGATTAAAGTAATGACCACGGGGGAGGAGGAAGAAATACGGGCTCTGATAGATACCGGGTGCTCGAGATGCCTTATTAGCAAAACCGTAGTGGAGAAGTTAAAAATCCAGACCAGGCCTCTAACGAAACCCATCCGGTTCCAGCAGGTGGACGGCTCTTTAGTGGGTGGAGTTCCTGCTACGCTCCTGACTGAGTTAGTGGAGCTGCGGATAGGCCGGCACCGTGAACTCTTGAGATTCATAGTCACCCCCAAGATGTCGGAAACAGTTATATTGGGTCTGGCCTGGATGGACAAATGGACTCCCACCTTTCATTGGGAGGGTGGGCATCGAAAGCTTTTCATCCCCTTGGGCTCTAGCCCTTTTCTAGAGACTGACAGGGGAAAACCTCCCTGGGAGGAGCCAGATGGGTCCTTAGCAGCGGTTGCAATGAAGGAAGGAACACTTCCAGATCTCCTGAAGGTGCCCTTGGAATACAGAGACTTGGGAAACGTTTTCAGTGAGGAAGATTGCAACGAACTGCCCCCTCATAGACCTACAGATTGTGCGATAGAATTTGAACCAGGGGCAACTCTCCCAAAACCTAGGATGTACGCAATGTCCCCGAAAGAATTGGGAAAGCTGAGAAACTTCATAGACACCAATTTAAAAAGGGGATTCATCCAGCCCGCAAATTCCAGGACAGCAGCCCCCATTGTCTTTAAGGAGAAGAAGGACGGAGGTTTTCGCTTGGTCATTGTACTTCCGGAACCTTAATGCGGTGTGTGTGCAAAACACATTCTCTCCCCCTCATGAAGGACTTACTAAATCATCTAGCCAAAGATAAATACTTTACCAAGTTGGACTTGAGGGAGGCTTATTACCGCATCAGAATAAAGGAAGGGGATGAGTGGAAACCGCTTTCAACTGCCCATTTGGGAGTTTCCAATTTTGAGTGATGCCATTTGGTCTGAAAGGGTCCCCAGCCGTGTTCATGCAGTACATAAATGGAGTTCTACACGCCCACCTCTACAACAGAGTTCTCGTGTACTTAAATGACATCCTTATCTACAGCCAGAATCTCCCTGACCAGGTCAAATTGGTGAGGCAAGTCTTGAAGAAGCTTTTATCTGCTAAGCTCTGTGTGAAACTTTCCAAATGCGAATTTCACCAGACTTCAGTAGACTATTTGGGATACCGCATATCTAGTGAAGGCATAGAGATGGACCCAACCAAGGTGAAGGCAGTGCTTGATTGGCAAGCTCCCCGCGTGCGCAAGCAATTACAGAGCTTCTTAGGATGTGCAAATTTTTACCGGCAATTCATTCCAGCTTTTGCAGAAATTGCCTTGCCCTTGACCGAGTTACTAAAGACTGGGTCAGCCCCTACTAAGCCCAGACCGTCTCAGTCAATTAGGTGGACGATGGAATGTCAAAATGCTTTCGAAAGGCTTTTTGCAAGGGAGCCAATCCTGCAGCACCCTGACCCCGAGTGGAAGTTTGTGATCCAGTCCGACGCCAGCGATGTGGTGATAGCTGTGGTGTTATTACAAGACAATGGAAGGGGACAGTTGCTGCCTTGTGCTTACCTTTCCAAGAAGCTGACCCCCACCGAGAGAAGGTGGGCTATTTGGGAGAAAGAAGCATTTGCTGTACGTGTAGCGCTGGGGACATGGAGGCATTTTCTGGAAGGTGGAGCCATTCCTTTTGAAGTGTGGACTGATCATAAGAACCTTGAAGCATTAAAGACCCCACAGAGGCTTCCTCCTAAGCAAGTACGATGGGCTCAATATTTCAGACGGTTCAATTTTACACTGAAACATATCCCAGCTGGGAAGAACCTCATTGCTGATGCTCTATCACGAAAACCACAATACAATAGCAAGAGAGAGGAGGAAGTACATCTGATCATCCCATGTCTTTCCCGCATCCTGAAAGTAAGGAGAAAGCTGCACCTGTTCTTACCCAAGACCAGACCAGAAGACAGGTTCCACCAGGGAAGGGGAAATTGAAGTCAGTTTTGCCCACTGACCCGTGGTTCAACGATCATAAGGAAATCCTAACATTGAGGGAAGGGTTGGCTTGGAAAGGAACCAAGCTGTATATGCCTGCCAGCCTGTGACTAGATATTCTCCAACGGAGTCATGACTCCAGACTAGGGGGCCACTTCGGGTTCCTGAAAACATTGCATCTGGTGCGGAGACAGTTCTGGTGGCCCAGAATGAGAGCGGAAGTCGAATATTATGTGAGAAGTTGTGCCACCTGTGCTACCAGAAAGCATCGGCCCGGAAACCCCCCCGGATTGCTGCAGCAACTAGCCAACCCTAACAGGCCCTGGGAAGAAATAGCAATGGATTTTATAGTGGAGCTCCCCGAGAGCAAAGGTAACACTGTTATTTGGACTATCATCGATTTGTTCTCCAAACAAGCCCATTTCATCGCTTCTTTGGGGCTACCCACAGCCAGATATTTGGCTAAGTTGTTCCTAAAACACATTTACAGGTTGCATGGAGCCCCCCGTAGAATCATATCAGATTGGGGGGTCCAATTCACAGCCACATTTTGGAGAGAATTCGTCCGCACCATTGGTTCCACCCAAGGACTCAGTTCTGCATTCCACCCTTCCACAAATGGAGCAGCAGAAAGAGCTAACGCCCTAGTAGAACAATACCTTAGATGTTATGTGAGTTACCAGCAGAACAATTGGGCTGAATTGTTGCCATTTGCAGAAGTAGCATACAATAATTCTATACACAGTAGCACAGGACTAACTCCTTTTCAGGTTACCAGTGGTCGAGATTTTGTTCCCATGCCAGAACTACCTACAGAACCTCCCTCATCCATCACGTTGGTGGAGTGGATGGAGAAGCTGAAGAGAGGATGGGAGGACACCAAGAAGGCGCTGACAGAGGCAGCACAAGCCTACAAGAGACAAGCAGATAAGCACCGATCTCCCCAACCGCCTTTTTGAGTGGGAGATAAAGTTTTATCAAATACATTTGGTTAAGGCTGCCTAGCAAAAAGCTAGGTCCAAAATTCCTGGGCCCTTTTTCAATAGTGAAAGTAATGAACCCAGTCACGGTGCAGCTTGTGTTACCTAAAATCCTAGGGAAGATCCACCCTGTATTTCACTGCAGCCTGCTTAAGCCGGTGATCGGATCCAGCATTAGGCCACACGCACAGCCTCCCCCTTCCCCTGTAGTAATTCAAGGGAAACCCTATTACGAAGTGAAATTTTTTTTGGATTCCTGCATTTTCTGGGGAACCATGCAGTACCTAATTCATTGGAAGGGGTACCCTCTGTCAGAAGTAAATTGAACACAGGAAGGAATTAGAAATCCCTGCATCGGATTTGTCCTCATGATTGCACTTGTGGGTGTGGGGATGGGAGATGAGCTTTTGACCTGATTGTAATCTTAAGGGACCTTAAATTGGAAAGAAACATGCAGAATCCAAATTGGCTTTGTAAATAAATCGGACCTTACGCTAAACGAAATAAGATATGGAAGTTGATTTATTCTCTCAGATGCTATTGGGTTCTCTGACAATGTAATGCATCACAATTTATTTGGTGCAAATAATACAATTATGTATAAAAATTATTAACTGAACAAAATCAACTTAAACCTAGGCAAAACTAGTGGAAGAGGGGATAAACATTGATTGGTGGCCCTAGTTTCAGCTACAAAACAAATTTAAAACATCTGGCAAAATTCGGTTTTCAACCGAATGATCAAGAAATTGATAAAGTTCTAGTGGGCCTGGAAGGGAAAACAATCTCACAAATTTACAAATGTTTACTTAGAAATAAAATGGAGGAAGAGAGAGTTAAAGAAATAATTATCAGATAGGCCGAAATCATAGGTCATACAATCAATTTGGATAAATGGGAAAATCTCTGGAGTTACAATTTGAAATTAACTATCTCTTTCACTTATAAGGAAAACCTTTATAAAATTTTCTACCAATGGTATCTCACTCCTATAAGACTAGCAAAAAATTATCTCGGGTTTTCTCGAAGTTGTTGGAAATGTAAAAGGGAGCTAGGTACATTTTTCCATATGTGGTGGACATGCGTAGAGGCCAGAAATACTGGAAAAAATTTGGAAGTGGATAAAAGAAATTTCATTAACTGAGATTAAATTTGAACCAGAACTATTATTATTGGGAATGGTCGACACAAATATTAAAAAGGATGATGAATATTTAATTATACATTTGATTACGGCCGCTAGAATTTGCTGTGCCCAAAATTGGAAAAAAGACTCCACGCCTACCAGTCTATATATATCAAAACAAAATAATGGAATTGGCAGAAATGAATAGATTAACAATGTGCATTAAAGAAAAAGAAGACTCTGTCTTCTATAAAAATGGTATAATTGGTTACAAAAGAGAACAAGAAAAGGGAATAATTAATCTATGCTACAAAGAGGAAATACAATAAAAATCTATTTGGAGAACTTTACCTCTTTTTATTGATGTTAGATTTGCGAAAATATACATAGTTTATAATTAGATAAATTCCAGACATTTTAAAGATCTGGCAAACTTATTTATTTGATTCGGAAGGTATTTAATTATTTGATTATGTTTTCTTTTTTTCTTCCTTTTAAAAAAAAATACAAATTATGAATTTAAGTCTACCTTTATTTATATATGAAAATTGAGTCACTTTAGAGGAGCAGGAAAAATACCGATATAAAAAACTGTATACTATGTATAATTGTATATAAAGTAAAATAAGTAAGGGAAGAGAGATTAATATTTCTCCGTACTGAGAGAGCGGGTCCAGCGGTCACGTGGGTTGCTCGCTGTCCAATCTGTCGAGGACCGAGCCTAGTCTTTAAAAAGCCTGCTGGATCCGCCCCTTCCCCAGAATTTGCTCAGTCCTGCGATCCAGCAGGACATGTGGTGGCTCGTTCCTCTTGCAAAACACCTTCCCTTCTCTTCAGATAAGTAAAATTTAATTCTGTTTTTTACTAGAGCTTGCCTTGGTTGCGCGCCAGCCTTACTGGGCTCGGCGCCGAGGCTCAGCTCCTGCAGGTTTTTTTACAAACACCCTGCTGCTGCCGGATTGCATTTACAAGTAAATCTACTCGGCCAGGAGGTTTACCGGCAAGCTAAGGTTTGATTTAAAGAGGGAAAAAAGGGCTCGTGTTCCTCCTGTGGAGTGGGACTGTTAGCAAGTTTCCCTTGATTGTCCCCTGGACTTTAGACTCCCCTCCATTGTTTAAAATCTCAGTTTATTTTGGGGCGAGGGCCCTCAGCGCCCAGTAATTATTGGCCCTTGCGGATCGCCCACAGGCGTACCGTCTGGCGCCAGTAAGTCCGCCGTTTGGCCCTGGAGTACATTTTGAGTCCCTCAGGCCTTTTCTCCCTGTCTAGGCCTCCAAACCAGTGTGCCTTGGTTTACTTTTTTGATTAAGGTTAGCAAGGCCTGCCCTTCTGCACTCTCTGGCACAAACGCTGGTACCGACCAGATTGAGTTTGAGTTGCAGAGACTCCTGGGCCTAGGAGCAGGGCCCCCTTCTTCTTGGGAACATTGCCCTACAAGCTTCTCCCATCAGATTTTTGGCTCAAGTCTTGTCCCTGTAATTTGTTCAGGCCATGACTTCGTTTCCCAAGAGAGGTACATCTAAAGGTCCCAGAGAGATTAGGCCTACTGGTGATGAAATTGGTAATATCCCGGCAGCACTGGCTGCCGATCGGTTTCCGGTCACAATTCAAAGTGTTGGTAATGACCTTTAAAGCCCTACATGGCATTGGGCTACAATACATCCGGAACCGCCTTCTACCGCACGAATCCCAGCGGCTGATAAGGTCCCACAGAGTTGGCCTTCTCTGGGTCCCGTCGACCAAACAATGTCGTTTGGCGGGCCCCAGGGGAAGAGCCTTCTCCGTGGTGGCCCCGGCCCTCTGGAACCAACTCCCCCCAGAGATTAGAACGGCCCCCGCCCTCCTTGTCTTTCGCAAATTACTTAAGACCCACTTTTGTCGCCAGGCATGGGGGAGTTAAGTTATCCTTTCCCCCTAGGCTACTACAAGTTATGCATGGTATGTTTGTGTGTATGTTTGGTTTTTTATAATAAGGGTTTTTTAGTTGTTTTTATTAATTGGATTGTTCATGTTGTTTTACCACTGTTGTTAGCCGCCCCGAGTCTGCGGAGAGGGGCGGCATACAAATCCAATAAATAATAATAATAATAAAATAATAATCCCCCAGGCCTCTTCCTCCTCGTCCTCGGGAGCCCGTACAATGGCTAGGCCTACCAGGGCTGAGAAGAGAAGGGACCTAGCCTTGCAGAGAATTCATGAAAGATCAGCTAAATGTTTAAAGGTGCAGGCCCAAGTGCACATTAGCCCTGACCCACCAGAGGCTTCTAACCTGCCTCCCTCTGGGGTCTCTGTGCTTTCTTTGGATGAGCCAAACGTAAACAGACCCCAACCTAACTCTAGGTCTAGAGGAGCCAGATATTATGGATGATCCCTCCGAGCCAGACCCATCCCAGGCCTTTAGGGAATCTCCATCTTTACCTGCAACCAATGTTCCCTCTAATTTTTTTTCGGTGTGGGCGGAAAAGTATAGTGTCTGAGCGGCACATTAGGTGAGTCCTTTGGGACTGGGCGGCATAGAAGACAAATTAAATAAATAAATAAATAAATATTTATTTATTCCTCTTTCTCCCTCCCTCTTTCTCTCTCCCCCTCCCTTCCCCTCCCTTCCTCTCTCTCCTTTCCTTTATTCCTCTTTCTCCTTCCCTGTCTCTCTCCCGCCCTCTTTCTCTCTCCCTCTCCCTTCCCCTCTCTCTTCCTCTCTCTCCTTTCCTTTATTCCTCTTTCTCCTTCCCTCTTTCTCTCTCCCCCTCCCTTCCCCTCTCTCTTCCTCTCTCTCCTTTCCTTTATTCCTCTTTCCCCCTCCCTCTTTCTCTCTCCCCCTCCCTTCCCCTCTCTCTTCCTCTCTCCTTTCCTTTATTCCTCTTTCTCCTTCCCTGTCTCTCTCCCTCCCTCTTTCTCTCTCCCCCTCCCTTCCCCTCTCTCATACACCGGCGCACATTAAAAATGTTTTGTTTTTTAAAAATGACGTCAGCCTCTTGTACTGTCTGAACCCTTTCCTCAAATGACAACGCCACCGTGGTCCCCTGGGCTTCCTCTCAGCCTATTTCATATTTAGGAGAGCAGACTATTTTTATTAAACAGTTGAGCTCCTCAAGCGCGACCAAACGCCGCCACCGGAGTGTTCAATTCGCCTGCTGCTGCCGCTACTGCTACCAAGGGCAAAAATGCATGAGGGACAGCGCGCCAAGACTCCCTCCGGTTCAATAAGAGGCACCAAGGTCCTCCCCTCTATGGGCGGAAAAACAGGCCGATGCTGCCCCTGCCCGATACGCCACTCGCCGGCCTTGACGCAATCGGTCCCAAACAGAGCAGCATGGCGGCCGCCGGCTTCTCCCCTTTGGGGAGGGGAAGTAAGTGACTGCCGTCGGAGGGAGTGACGCACCGGCCCCACAAAAAGCGAGCCAGGCGGAATAGGCACGGACTCTCTTGCCGTTGTGCGAAAGAGAGCCTAGGAGCGCGGAAAGTTAGCGCCAGTAGCCGGAGAGTGGCCTCTCATCGAGCGGGAAGCGTGACTCAGCACCTTGGCCAGCTGGCCGCAGGAGTTCGCGGGTTGGATTGGGGAACTTAAGAGAATGCAGGCACTAAATACAGCGAAGCCAAAAATGTGCTAAAAACCATTTGTTAACAGCTGACATGCATTCACAAGCTCTGGATCTGTAAATGCGCCGGTAAAGGAAAGACTCGCCTGCCCTCCCCCCCGACATTTGCAGGCTGTAAACGCGCCGGTAAAGGAAAGACTCGCCTGCCCTCCCCCCCGACATTTGCAGGCTGTAAACGCACCGGTAAAGGGAAGACTCGCCTGCCCTCCCCCCTGACATTTGCAGGCTGTAAACGCGCTGGTAAAGGGAAGGCTTGCCTGCCCTGCCCCCCCAACATTTGCAGCCTCCAAGCGCTGTAAGGGTAGCCCCTCCCCCACTTACCTTAACCTCCGGCCGAGGCTTAAATAGGGGGCGCAGCAGAAAATTCCCGCGCTGAGGAGAGAAGCCATTTGATTGGCTTACCTCCCTCTGCGCTAGGATTCTGATTGGTGCGCAGGAGTCCATTTCCCCCTGCGCTATTGCTCATGCGCGCAGCTTACAGGGAACGGTGCCTGCAACCATTACTAATCTGCCTCCAGAGTTTCAATTTATGTTTTCTGCCTTTTCTAAAGCCGTTGATGCCAAGCTCTCGGCTATCAATGTGCCTTCTCACTCTCGTCCCCTTCCATGTGCCCACCGGCCTGTGAGTTCCCTCTCATCCTACAGAGTTCCAATTAATGAGGATTTGGATCCTTCCCGGGATGAGAACGAGGATGTGGACGTACAGGATAATGATGACCCTTTTCAGCGCCTGTCAGAAGATGAGGAATCTCAAATTAAGATTCCAGCCCTGGCTGTGATCTTTCTATTCCAACTCTTCAAATCTCTTCTATTTAAAGCAAGAGTTTCTACAGGCTTAGCCGGGCAAGATAAACAGTCTGCTCCTTCCACAGATCCTCCTGAGGAAAATCTACCATATTTCATGGAGGAACAGGAAGACAAAGAGGTCATCCCAATGCCCAAATTGTTTAAAGATGCTCTGCTCAAGACTCTACAATCTGCAGCAGCTATGCCGGGTGAAGCAGAGGAGGTTTGGAAACTCGAAGACAAACGCTTAGAGCAAATGCTCAAAAAATGTTTCCTTGCGGATACCTGGGCTATTAAGAGTGCAGCGGCAGCATCTTTCTTTTCTAGAGCTATGCTTTTATGGCTTCAACAGCTCCAGCAGCACATCTCCCCTGATGATTTACGAGGCCAACAGGATTTTAACAAAGTTTTTGCAGCGGCCCAATATGTAGCTGATGCTACCCTGCAATTATCAAGATTTGCAGCCAGGTCAGTAGCGGCCTCAACAACGGCCAGAAGGCTTCTATGGCTGTGCCCGTGGCTGGCGGGAGTGAGGCAAAAATGGCAGCTAGCCATGGGTCCTTTGAAGCACGATCACCTATTTGGCAACTTCCTGGACCCCCTTCTCACTGAAACCGCTGACAAAAAGAAAGTTTTGGGGCCCACCAACAAGAAGGTCATCAAAACTCAACCCTTTCGACATCCCAATCGTCAACAGGATCAAGGGTTCACTTTCCAAAGAAACTCAGGTCAGTATTCCCCTCGTTTTCTCTCCCAAGCTGGCAGAAACCCCAGGGGTAGAGGATCCCATTACCAAAGGGATTCCTCCTCGACCAGAGCTTTCAGAAAGCCCAGATGGTGAGTTTCATTCCACTCCCATAGGGGGGGCACCTGGCTTGGTTCTCCTCCAGATGGCACCATTCCTGTAAGGACCCTTGGGTTATTACTACTGTGGAATGGGGCCTTCAGTTGGAATTTATTTCCATACCTCCTAAATGTTTTATTTCATGCCCATTCCTCAGGTCTTCCCCATCTCGTATCCGAATGGAGGAAGCTATTCAACATTTGTTGTCTATCAGGGCTATCCAACCTGTTCCATTTTCCCAAAGAGGTCTGGGCTTCTATTCCATCCTCTTCATGGTCCCTAAGACTTCTGGAGGATGGAGAGCCATCTTGAACCTTAAAAGTTTGAATCAGTTTATTAAATATAGGAAATTCAAGATGCATTCTTTGTCATCCATCTTAGCCGCTATCCATCCTGGGGACTTTATGGTCTCCTTGGATCTCACGGAAGCCTATCTTCATATTCCCATTGCCAAAGGTCACAGAAAATTTCTACGCTTTGCCTTTCAGGGCAAGCACTATCAATATAGGGCAATGCCCTTCGGGCTCTCCTCGGCTCTTCGAGTCTTTACTAAGCTCCTAGGAGCCCTGGCGGCCCACATTCGAGCCAAACCCATCCACATTTTATGCTATTTGGATGACATATTAATGGGGCCTCTAAAGACGGCACCTACTCAGACCTCAACATTACCATGTCTATCCTACAGGATCATGGTTTCTCCATTAATCTAAAAAAAATCAGCTCCATCCGTCTACTTCTATTCAACACCTGGGAGCCATCATTAACTCAGATCTCTCTCAGGTTTTTCTCTCTACTGAGAGAAAAGTCAGTATCGAGGAGCTCATTTCCCAAATACGATCTCAGAGAAGGACTTCCATCGTTACCCTATCTTCTCTACTGGGAAAGATGGTATCCTGCATTGGCATTATCCCCTGGGCCCGTCTTTAGGCCAGGGATCTCCAATGGCTTCTGTTACTGTTCCAGAGATTGGGGAACAGCAATTCGACACGCCTCATCACCGTCCCATCCACAGTCTTAAGATCCCTTATGTGATGGATCTCCTCCACCCTGGACAAGGGATCTCCCTTCAGGTGTCCAGACCAATTCACCATCACCACGGATGCCAGCTTATCGGGCTGGGGAGCCCATGACCAGGGCCTGATAGCCCAAGGTATGTGGTCAGTGGAGGAGGCTTCCAGACCTATCAACTGGCTGGAATTGAGAGCAGTGTCCTTAGCCCTCAAACAATTCAAACCGCACATCATCAATCAACATGTTCTGATTCTCACAGACAACATAGCCACAAAGAGTCATATTTGCAGACAAGGGGGCACCAGGTCCGAGGCCCTGATGAGAGAAACTCTGAAGTTGGGTCTCTGGGCAGAGAGGCATCTTCAGTTGTTAAAGGCCGACCACCTATTGGGAATCCTCAGTGTACAAGCAGATTGGCTCTCCTGGTGGACTAGACTCAGGAGAGTGGAGCCTTCATCCGGCTCTCTTTCAGAAAATCTGCCTCAGGTTCGGTCACCCATCGCTAGACCTATTTGCGACCGAGGCCAATGCTCAACTCCCTCGATTCCTCTCCAGGTTCCCATCCTCGGGAGCGGAGGTGACCAACGCACTCAGAATCTTTTGGCCTCAAGGGCAGCTTTACGCCTTCCCTCCAATTCCAATTCTCCCAGATGTGATCCACAAGATCATCCTCGAGAAGGCCCAGGTGATTCTGATAGCCCCTCACTGGCCACGCAGGCCCTGGTAGAAATAATTCTAAAAGCCAGAACAGCGTCCACCAACAGGATCTACGACCATACCTGGTCCAAAT
The DNA here is from genome assembly GCF_031021105.1 of Erythrolamprus reginae. Lineage (NCBI taxonomy): Eukaryota > Metazoa > Chordata > Lepidosauria > Squamata > Dipsadidae > Erythrolamprus > Erythrolamprus reginae. The sequence continues at coordinate 32,300,023 of NC_091954.1, forward strand.
TCCACCAATGGTGCTCACAGGAGGATCTATCCCCCCTGTGTATTCCCATCCACAGGATAGTAGCCTTCCTCATGAAAGGGTTCCAGCAAGGCCTTTCATCCAGCACCATCCGTTGTCCTCTGGCAGCCCTATCTTCGGTCTTAGCAGGGCCTCGCAGACAACCACTCTGCTCCTTTCTGGAAATTCAAGAATTTCTTAGACGTATTTCAAACCTCAGACCTTCCAGGGTTCATAGATACCCGTCCTGGGACTTACCGTGGGTTCTCCATTCCCTTACTCAGGCACCATACGAACCCTTAAGATCAGCGTCCTTCAGGTACCTATCTTACAAGGTAGCATTCCTGGTGGCGATAACATCTGCTCGACGCATCTCAGAATTGGCAGCCCTTTCAATTAGGCAGGATCTATGCCAGTTCCATCCGGACAAAGTAGTCCTGCGCTTGGACCCCACCTTTCTACCCAAGGTCAGTTCCATGTTCCATAGATCCCAGGACATCGTGTTGCCTTCATTTTGCACCAACCAAAACCATCATCTTGCGGTCAGGTGGCACACCCTAGATCTCACCAGAGCACTGAGAATGTACATCCAACGGACAAGACCCATTCGAAGGTCTGAAGCTCTATTCGTGGTCTACCATCCCAGATCCATGGGATCCAAGGTATCCTGAACCGTAATAGGCCGTTGGATCCGAGGGACTATCTCAAAGGCTTATGAGTCAGCTTCCCTCCCCATACCTAGAAGTATCACAGCACATTCCACAAGAATTGCAGCCACATCTGCCGCATGGGCAACTCAAGCTCCATTGGAAGAAGTCTGCAAAGCAGCCACTTGGGCCTCTCCAAACTCTTTCATAAGGCATTACAAAATTGACTCTTACGCTTCAGCGGATGCTGCCTTCGGCAGAAGAGTCCTCCAATCCGTTATCTCTCACGATAGTGAACTAATCCCTCCCTAGGGACTCATCTATTGGGTATGTCCCACGTGACTGCTGGACCCGCTCTCTCAGTACGGAGAATAGGTGTTGATTGCTTACCTGAACGCCTCTTCTCGTACGATGAGCGGGTACAGCAGTCACTTCCCTCCCTGTATTTCTTTCTAAGTATGGTTATTCCTTTAACCTGTTTTTTTCCTATCATGAGAGTTGAACACTATTGAGCCACCACAATTGAGCTTAAGTCTACGGATTTGTGAATTCTGGGGAAGGGGCGGATCCAGCAGGCTTTTTAAAGACTAGCCTCGGTCCTCAATGGATTGGACAGCGAACAACCCATATGACTGCTGTACCTGCTCATCGTACAAGAAGAGGCATTCAGGTAAGCAATCAACACCTAAACTCACAATTTTTGTATGTACTTCTGTTAGTTTTAAGGAAGTTCTAGTAAAAAATATATTTTAAAAAGATGCGGCGTTTGGAAGAAGGCATGGTGCAAACAAGAACTGCCTGACGTAGGGCCAGGACTGGCACGCCTCTCAGAAGTGGGAGAAAGGTGGCAGCTAGGTGCACAGCCAGCAGAGCTTAAGCTGGTGAGGCTTTGTGCTGTGATGTTGGGGTGATTGGCCATAGGCTTGAGCTGACACTCCTTTATGCCAATAGTGGTGCTTGGGGCATGAAGTAGAGGTCAGGGGGCTTCTACTTCAATGCTGCTGGGTGCCTACCACTGCTAAGAGTACAGAGTGGCTACAGAGAGGCTGGGGTGGTAGGAATTTTAAAAGAGGCAACCCCCTTTCTTACCAAAGTTTGGGGGTGGGAGGGACCAAGCTGGGGAAGCTTGTATTGATGTTAATCCTTGCCTAATGACCAGTGGGTTTTAGTTAATGACAATGGGAGCTGCTGGGATTTCTGTCGCACTTCTGTCGGCCTGTTTTTCAACTACCGGTACATCAGTAAGCAATGGAAATTTTGCTCCTGATTACCATTGTTAATAAGGACTAACTGCTATTTCTGTTTGGTCATGATAAGACACTTATTGCGTATTTATTTTATTTATATAATCATCTTTCCCAGGCAAAAATTCCAAAAGAAAAAGAAAAGTTCAAAAATCACAATAAAACCAACAATTCTTAAGAACAATAATGAAACTAAAATAATATTTATTTCAGAAGCAAAGTAGCAAGTTAAACAACAAGTTTCCCACTGCTTGCAGTTTGGTAGCTTTGTTGTTATGTCTTATGCTGTATTCAGTTTTCAAGACACTTGGAAATTGGACACTTGTGACTTCTTCTTTGGACTGGTATTATCAGCACTTTGCATAAATAAGTTATTTTCTCTTCTCCCTGAAACTTGAGCTCTTGGATTTAAAAAGGTACTGTACTTGGAAAGATTTTACTATTTGTTTCTTTGGACAAGTACACACTGAAACGACCTTTCAGGAGTGACATGCAGCTAGTTTTTCAGAATAAAATTAATTGGAAATAACCTTAATAGTTTTTTAAGAAGGTCAGGAGAATTATGTGAGGAACAACAAACATTTGACTTATTTATTTTAATGTAATTTAAAGACTATTATTTAAATGAATTATTTTTTTATTTTATTTTATTTATTTTATTTTATTTTATTTATTTTATTTATTTTATTTATTTTATTTATTTTATTTATTTTATTTATTTTATTTATTTTATTTTATTTATTTTATTTTATTTTATTTTATTTTATTTTATTTTATTTTATTTTATTTTATTTTATTTTATTTGTATGCCGCCCCTCTCAGAAGACTCGGGGCAGCTAACAACAATATAAAAAGACAATGTAAACAAATCTAATATTAAAAACAATCTAAAAAACCCCAATTTAAAAAACTACTCATGCATACAAGCATACCATGTATAAATTCTATAAGCCTAGGGGGAAGAGAAATTTCAATTCCCCCACGCCTGACGACAGAGGTGGGTTTTAAGTAGCTTGCGAAAGGCAAGGAGGGTGGGGGCAACTCTGATATCTGGGAGCTGGTTCCAGAGGGTCGGGGCCGCCACAGAGAAGACTCTTCTCCTGGGTCCCGCCAAAGGACATTGCTTAGTCGACAGGACCCGGAGAAGGCCAACTCTGTGGGACCTAACCGGTCGCTGGGATTTGTGCGGCAGAAGGCGGTCCTGGAGATATTCTGGTCCGATGCCATGCAGGGCTTTATAGGTCATAACCAACACTTTGAATTGTGACCAGAAATTGATCGGCAACCAATGCAGACTGCGGAGTGTTGGTGTAACATGGGCATACCTTGGGAAGCCCATGATTGCTCTCCCAGCTGCATTCTGCACGATCTGAAGTTTCCGAACAATTTTCAAAGGTAACCCCATGTAGAGAACATTACAGTAGTCCAACCTCGAGGTGATGAGGGCATGAGTGACTGTGAGCAGTGAGTCCCGGTCCAGATAGGGCCGCAACTGGTGCACCAGGTGAACCTGGACAAACGCCCCCCTCGCCACAGCTGAAAGATGTTTCTCTAATGTGAGCTGTGGACCAAGGAGGACGCCCAAGTTGCGGACCCTCTCTGAGGGTGTCAATAATCCCCCCCCAGGGTTATGGACGGACAGATGGAATTGTCCTTGGGAGGCAGAACTCACAGCCACTCCGTCTTATCCGGGTTGAGTTTGAGTGTTGACACCCATCCAGACCCCAACAGCCTCCAGGCACCGGCACATCACTTCCACTGCTTCGTTGACTGGACATGGGGTGGAGATGTATAACTGGGTATCATCCGCATACTGATGATACCTCACCCCATGCCCCTGGATGATCTCACCCAGCGGTTTCATGTAGATATTGAACAGCAGGGGGGAGAGGGCTGACCCCTTAGGCACCCCACAAGGGAGTAACCTCGAAGTCGACCTCTGACCCCCCACTAACACCGACTGCGACCGACTGGAGAGGTAGGAGGAGAACCACTGGAGAACAGTGCCTCCCTCCCCAACCCCTCCAGCCGGCGCAGAAGGATACCATGGTCGATGGTATCGAAAGCTGCTGAGAGGTCAAGAAGCACCAGGACAGAGGACAAGCCCCTGTCCCGGGCCCGCCAGAGATCATCCATCAACGCGACCAAAGCAGTTTCCGTGCTGTATCTGGGCGTGAATCCAGACTGCTGGGGACCTAGATAATCGGCTTCTTCCAAGGACCGTTGGAGTTGGAGTGCCACCACCTTCTCGACAACCTTCCCCATAAAGGGAAGGTTGGAGACTGGATGGTAGTTATTGAGCACGGCTGGGTCCAGGGAAGGCTTCTTGAGGAGGGGGCGCACAAGTGCCTCCTTATAAGGAGCCGGAAATTTTGATGAATACTGATTGGTTATAATAATTTTAGTTTGAGGAAATGGAAAGTCAGTTAAAAATCAGATGCACTACTGTGCATGTGAGTAATTTAAATTGTGGCTTGTTGAATAATCATAATGCCTGGTTCATACTAATATTAAGCCAAAACCATGATTCAGAAACCATAATAGCTAGGTTTACATTGTATTAATATAAAACTACATTTTACATTGATGCAATGTGAGAAATCCAATTACCATCATGTTTGTAAATAGTCACCCTCTAGATAGGATATCCTAGGAAGGAAAAAAAGGAGGAAACATTTTAGGCACCTCAGTTTCCCCAAAAAACTCTAAGGGAAACTGAGTTTTATTTGGTGGGAAATTCTAAGACAACCAAATAAAAAAATTACAAATACTGTATTTTTTCCCCTGAAGTTGATGCTTTCTTTTTCAAAATTGTGTAATAGGATGGCTATGTAAGATAAGATAGACTCGTGACTATATTGTATTTAGTACTTATTGTGTTTAAGAACTGCTATTAGTCCTGTCAGCCCTGGAGGTCACCTGGAGTGGCATGACTGGAAGGCACGTCCAGTTGGGATCGTGCATTGATTGGACCATGTGATGGATGCATGGGTGCAGGGGAATTGCCTTGGACTTGCTTTTGGGTGGAGAAAACTTGGAAGCTTTCAGATTCGGGTTTTTCCCAGATGTGCCAAAATGACATCTCTCATAAAATGGTACTTTGAGGAACTTCTAGCCTTGGGGTCCTCTTGCATTGGGGGGCAGAATTGGTGATGTCATGGTGACATCACAAAACTGGTTCTGTTGGTGCTGGTCCATAGATGCCGCCATATTTGGGGCGGGGATTTTTACTTATTTTTTTTCTTCTGCACACGTGCAGAAGCTGAGTCCCCAGCACTGCAGATGCATCATCTTGTTTTCAGCTCTCTCCCCTTTTGGGGGGGGGGGATTTTTTGTGAACTTTTGGTATGGCCTCGCAGCACATAATTCACATGCAGCCACACAATGCAGAAGGAAGCGAACCAGTGGCGAGGTAGATTAGGACTCACTCCTAGTTGACGATGTTACTTGGAACCCTGACAAGTCCTTAATATTATGATAATAATATTAATTTCACTTCAATATTTTTGCATATTTATTAATTTCAGCTCATTTTTTTACACCTAAGTTACAAATAATTTGATTAGTTTAGTTAGTCTACTACAAAATGATTTGTAATATTGTTATATATTTGATTATTTTAGGTGTTTATTTTAGGTCATCTTTAACTCAAGATGATTTTATTTCACAAAATGGTTTCTTGGATAATTATGCATAGGATATAATGTAAACCATCATGGAAATACCTTGAAAATATTTTTTCTTCTATTCTGATTAGTTGATTAATTGTGAATAGCCTTTTGATAATGAAGCTAGGAATGTAATAAAGAATTTATGATCTAGTCAAAAATTAATACTATTCTGACTATGGAATTCAGTTAGCTTATTCTCTTGAAATAATAACATCAATCACGTTTCCCAGTGCAAAGTCACCCTCAACCACCCAGTTTGGGTGAGCTTCCAGAACAGATGGGTGTGATGAAGATATGAAATCCATCAGTTCCAGTGAGATTCTCCATTGTAAATAGCATTTGAAAGCATTAACATTTGGCTTTAATGCATTACTATTCTGAATCTAATTTTAACTTATGACTTCTCTGCCTTTTTGCTTCAGACAGGTTTATACTTAAGGACATGTATTTTTTAATATTCTAGTTTTAAAGAATGTTCATTAATTCTGGTGGTTAGAATGGTTCTTACCATTTATTTATATCAGTACTGGTGTCTGAAACTCAGTCTTGATGTTTTATCAATAAACTAAACTTTACTATGGTAATAACATTTTTCAACGTTAGTGTTGTCTTTTAGGTAAGAATTAATTAACTGCTAAAAATATAGTTCTTAACAATTTGTTTAACTGACAGTGAACCTCACTCCTTACCAGCACTGATGTTACCTAGTTTGAGTAATGACATGTCTGCAAGAAAACAAGCGAGCTCAGAGAACACCAAGGACCACTCATGTGAACACTGAACTACAAATACTCTCATTTATTAGTTTGTATAAAGAATTTAAAAAAAATATCCTACTTAACTGGTATACTCAGAGGTGGGTTCCTTCCGGTTCAGACCGTTTCGGCTGAACTGGTAGCAACTTGCTGCTGATGTCATAATGACATCACGAGATAGGTCAGCCACCATCTTTTGAGAGCCACCATCTTTTAAAATTTTTTTTAAAAAATATTATTTTTTCCTTCTGAGCATGTGCAGAAGCTGAGTTCTGGCATTGTGCATGCAGTCGCTATCTTTTGAGGGGGGACTTTTTGTTACTGTGCACGCACCCATGAGGCACACCCACACAGCGCGGGAGGGAGCGAATCAGCAGCGAGGTAAGTTGGAACCCACTCCTGGGTATACTGTATTGAGGGAATTAGTTTGAATAACTAATTGAATAAGGCAATAGATTAGGTTGAATAAGGCAATAGATTAAAACATTTCCATTTAAATTTACAGTACATATAAACAACATATGCTGTTTCTAGACGCCGAGAAAGCCTTCGATAATCTCAATTGGAACTTCTTTAAAAATTAATAAACATCATGGATTTAGGAGAGAATTTCAAAAATACAATAAATAAAATATACTCCAAACAAAAGGCAAGGATAATTATAAACGGAGATCTAACAAATACATTCGATATTAAAAAAGGAGTGAGACAAGGCTGTCCACTATCTCCCTTAATATACATAATGTCTATAGAAATCCTATTAAACCAAATTAGAGGGAAAACATCAATACAAGGCACCCAAATTAAACAGCAAATATATAAAACACAGGCTTTCGCTGATGATCTGGTCTTCTTCTTAGAAAACCCAGTTAGCTCAATGATACATTTAGTAAAAGAACTAGAGAACTATGGAAAAGTGGCCGGATTAAAAATAAATAGGAATAAAACTAAAATATTAACTAAGAATTATAATCAAGATTTAAATAAATTACTAATAAAAAAAACAGGTTTCCAAATAGAAAAAAAAAAAAATATTTAGGAATTTGGTTTACGGCAAGGTACTCTTCACTGAAAGAACTAAATTATATGAAACTACTAACTAAAACAAAAGAAGATTTAGAAAAATGGTCAAACTTAAATTTATCCTTAATGGGAAGGATTAATACTATAAAGTCTAATATACTTCCAAGGTGGCTCTATCTCTTCCAAACAGCACCAATACAATTAAACAAATCATTCTTTACCAAAATAAATAAAATAATTTCTAAATTTATCTGGTGCAATAAAAAACCAAGAATAAACATGAAAGCCTTACAAGATCTAAGAACAAGAGGAGGATTTGTTTTGCCCCACTTAGAAATATACCACCAAGCCACTAAATTACTATGGATTAAAGAATGGGTCAACCTTGAAAATCCTAGAATTTTAACAATAGAAGGTCACGATATAAATGAAGGATGGCACGCACATTTGTGAGAAAAAGAACATTCAAAACATTCTCATTTTAAACAACATCAAATTCGGAATACACTGTTGACATACTGGCGGAAAGTTAGGAAAAAACACTATAACGAAATACCCAGATGGCTATCTACACTAGAAGCCCAAATTCATCCAAATATAATTAGCCAAGAACAAATAATAACCTATGAAGCCCTATTAAATACCAATGGAAGTCTAAAAACTAGAGAAAGACTTAAAGAGGAAGGCATAGTAATAGATTGGCTACCATATTACCAAATTCAAAGTAGATATAAAAAGGACTTGGTGAAATCCAGAATATGTAAAAAACAAAATGAAATAGACAAAATATTGACAGGATCTGATAAAAAATTTATAACCAAAATGTATACTTATCTACTAAATCATGAAAACATCGAAGAAATAGTTAAACCTAATATGATAGCTTGGATGACCAACTTTGGCTATGCAATTCAGATAGAAGACTGGGAAAAACTATGGTCAGTTAACTATAAGATGACTTTGTCAACACCATACAAAGAAAATCTTTACAAAATGTTCTTCCGATGGCATTATGCGCCAGCGCGCCTAGCCAAAATGAATGTAAATATTAGTAACAAATGTTGGAAGTGTAAAAAAGAGGTAGGAACATACTACCACATATGGTGGCAATGTAAGGAAGCAAAAAAAAATCTGCATCCGAATTCGGAAATGGATGGAAGAAATACTGGGCTATATACTTGAGATAAAACCGGAAATGTATTTATTAGGCATAATCAGAGGTAAACATAGCAAAGAAAATTACTACCTAAAAAAACACTTACTTACTGTTGCAAGACTAGCATATGCACAAGTTTGGAAACAAGAAAAGACTCCAAACAAAGAAATGGTGATTACAAAAATATTAGACTGTGCCAAATTTAGCAAATTAACATATGAGATACAAAACCAACAAAATAAGGACTATTACAAAGTGTGGGGAAAAATATACAACTGGGTGGAAGTTAAGAAAAAGGTATAGCAAATAGAATTGTAAAAAATAAATTTTGTAAATATATAAATCGTAAATGTTCAATGTTGTATTGTATGATGTCTAAATGTTTGTATGTCAAACAAAATAAAAATAAATATATATATATAAAATAAACAACATATTAAAAGAGACAAGTCGATTGATAAAGTTTGAACTGAAAAACAAAAACAAAAAATCCTTTAGTGCCAAAAAGAGATTACAGTATATCACTCAAGACATTGCTTCTTTTGTTTTATATTGGATTTAAAATTTATTTTGTAAAAAGATATATATTATGCATACTATATCTGGAATTGAGGGCCAGAACTGAATTATATAGATCAAACTCATGATTGTCCTGGAATTGGATTTAATAATACATATATTGCTAAGTATTAATTCCTAGTGGAGTGAACAGAAACAGTAGGCAAAGACTCATGGAGCTCAAGGGAGGAGAAAGTTGTGGGGGAAATGAGCACAGTGGGGTGGACAGAAATGGGGGGCAGGGACTCATGGAGCTCAAGAGAGAAGAAAGGTGGGAAAATGAGCAGAGTGAGGTGGACAAAAACAGGAGGCAAAGACACATGGAGCTCAAGAGAGGAGAAAGGTGTGAGGGAAATGAGCACAGTGGGGTGGACAGAAATGGGAGGCAAAGACTCATGGAGCTCAAGAGAGGCTCTTTTTGTCTTGCTTCATTGGCACTACCACCTCTTGCCACCTCTCACTGTCCCTCCCCCCTCTCCGTTTGCCTCAGCTTCGTCCGCCCGCCACTTTTTTTGGGGAAAAAAAAGCCTTAATGTTTTGGATTTTCCTAATAGGCTTGCACGCATTATTCACTTTTACATTGATTCCTATGGGAAACATTGTTTCATCTTACGAACGTTTCTTCTTACGAACCTCATCATGGAACAAATTAAGTTCGTAAGACGAGGTACCACTGTATTCTCTTTTCTAGCTAAATATTCTCAGATATTTAATCATGGGATTTAGTTTCTAGATCACCCTATGTCCTCCCCCACACACCTCTTCCAATTTCTCTAAATTATTATTGCTACTTAATGCTGGGAATTACACGTAATACTTGAGGTGGTAGATTACTTACAGAGATCTATTTTTCTTATTTACCAAGATAATATTTAATTTTATTTCTGTTTTCTACAGTATTAATCTACCCAATTTTATGCCTGAAAATTTGAGAAGCATTTCCTTCACATCAGAGTCATGAAAAAAAAAATACTGAAGAGTACCAGATTCAGGACTGATTTCATTTCATCACTCCACTTGATATCACACTCAGGTAGAAGAATTATTGAGCAGGCTTCAGATACATTTCTTGGACCAGCTATGTGCAGTGTTCATTGTCTTACTTGAACTGGTAATCTTTGCTAAACAGGATAGTTTGTGTTCTTTATCAAATATTTCAGTCAAATTAAGGTCTATTCTGTATAGCTTTCACCAAATCTACTCAATCCAGATAACAACTAGTAATCACAGTTTTATTTTTAAGGTTGTTTAGATCATCTTTTTTACAATATGGTCTGGAATCTTCCCAAGTTCTTTTTTCTCTCTTCTTGAAGATAAAGACAATATTTGTTCTCTAGTTTTCTGGAATTTCATTGTTTCTCCAGGTGTTGTCAAAGACATTATGTCACACCTAATAATCATCATATTCCTTCATATGTAAAATCTGATTCTGGAGATTTCATCTCACTGCAACTGAGCAGGTACATTTCATCCTGCCCCTTCATCCTGCTCTTTACAAGACTAGGTTCTGCTTTTCCTGTGTTACTTGTTAGCATTTTGTCATTTTCATTTAGCAAGTGATTCTTTTACCTTTTGGGAAGCTCTTGTTATCAATTCATTGGTTTTTGCATCCTTCATCAATATTAACTCATTTGGAGCTATAGCTTTGCTGAAAACATCTCCGTAATTCTGGGCTGAATGAATGTGTTTATTTGAAATATGTGCAAACCATATAGCTACCATATAAACTGAGCTCCTTTGCTTTAAAAAATGAAGCAGATGGGCATTGAATTGATTTAGTCGTAGTAAATTGCTTAGAAAATTCTTTCACAAATCCCTTTGGCCCAATCTTTGGCACCTCTGGAAGCCTGAATTTTCCGGCAGTTGGAGAGCTAATGCAGTTATGATTTTATTATGTTAGGGCTTTAATATGTTAATATATTTTTAAAATTCTTTATTAATATAGTCTATGGAAGTTCATTTATGTTGCAATATAAACTTAAAAATATAATTGAAATACAACATGCATTAATATTTGTATGCTCTTTTAGAATTAAAGTTTTTAGACTTACTAGATTTCCCCATACATTTTGCATGTCTAAAAATCTTATCTTTACCTTTTTGAAACTTGTTGTTAATGAAATTATGCAATAGTCAATAAACCAATAACTTCAAAACATGCCAATATGAATTATCACTGGCTCTTTCTTTGACCTATGCAGGGTTTTGACTTAATTCATTGTAACGATCTACTCAGATTAAATCATGCTCAACTTTTGTCTTAACTCTATTTAATAAGTTTGGAAGTCTGCACTTATGTATTTCCACACAGGCTAACAACTTTAAAATTGAAATAATATGGGAGTCATTAATTCTATTAATGATAAAAGTATAACATGTGCATTACATGTGTAGAGATCACTTATCTCGCAGTAATGTTCATTATTAATTATCTTAGTTTCACTGTGCATTCATTGAATTTTATTTTGACTAAAATTTATTTATTTATTTATTTTAATTGTCAATTTTGAACATTCATAATCAAATCAATAAATTGGATCCAGATTTGGATAATTAATTTTGAGTTTGTTTATAATCTTCCAAATGTTTTTGTTTCTTACAGGAACTAAGTGATCTGCAGCGTGATCCACCTGCACACTGTTCAGCTGGACCTGTTGGAGATGACTGTAAGCTCTTTATAGTTGGCACAATAGTTTATATATTTATAATGGATAATATCGTTAAACACTTAATAAGATAAATAATATTTTGTGTTTTTCAGTGTTTCATTGGCAAGCAACTATTATGGGACCTGTAAGTATGCAATTTTTATAACTGAGTTCAATTTATTTTGTTTACTTCATTAATAATGTAATTAGGTTTAATGAAACTAATTTAATTGATGTATGAAAGCCTAAATCTTAATGTATATGGTTTAGGTTTAGCATAGAGTGATTTGTGAATAAAGTCGGTGAATAAATCTTGCTTAGCTCTAAATAGGAATAGGAATAGTAGAGGAATGAAGTGTTGCATCCATTCTGCACTCCAGCGCCCCCCTCCCCCAATTGCCACTTACTTGTTATCAAATTGTAGGCAGTCCTGGACATGCATAATATTAGGTTGGCCTCTAATAAAACTCATATCATCTGGGATGTGATCCTGGATGAGTGGAGCAGCTTAGTAGATCCATCTCAGCAAATAAGAAAATGCAAATTAATACTACATTCTAGGAAGTTGCTATGTGGCTTGTAATGTATTCTGGGGTTTGAGAAGCTACATTTTATACTCCGTTTTCCTAAATATCTTTAACAATTAAATAGAAGAAACACAAAATATATGTTGACTCTTTTTAATATACAGTACTGTGCAAAAATGTTACGTGGTTATGTATAAATGCTGTAAATTAAGAATGCTTTCAGAAATAGAAATGTTAATGGGTTATTTCGAACAATAACAAAATGGATTTGTAGTATTGTATATGGTACCATAAATCAGTGTTTCCCAACATTTTTTGAGCCGCGGCACATTATTCATATTTTCAAAATTCTGGGGAACACTGAAGGGGGGGGGAGCGGGGGGGCTAAAGAAAAGTTTGGACAAAAAAAAATCTCTTCCTCCATTTCACTCTATTTCTCCCTCCCTCTTTCTCTCTCTTCCTTCCTTCCCTTCTTTCTCTTTCTCCATCCCTCTTCCTTTCTTCCTCTCTTTTTTGCTCTCTTTCTCTCTCCCTCCTTCCCCCCTCTCTTTCTCTCTCTCTCTTGCTTTCTTTCCCTCTCTTTCTCTTGCTTTCTTTCTCTCTCATTCTCTCTCCTCTCCTTTCTCTCTCTCTCTCTTTCTCTCTCGTTCACCATGCCAGCAACAGAGAGAAAAAGAAAGAGAGAGAGAGAGAGAGCCGGAGAGAGAATGGAGGGCGCCGTTGTCTTCGCCTCCGCCCGCCGGCTCTGCAGCTAAGAGGCAGCAGCCATCAGCCCCCTCGCCCTACCAGACGTCCCCAGCGCCCGGCCACGCGCCGCCTCCCATTAGCCCGGCCGACTTTTCCCTGCTGCCGTTTTCTCTTCATGGCGCAAAGCCACACAGTCCCGGACTCCCGGATCGCTCACTTCTCCGGTCAGCAAAGCCATCTGCCCAGGAAAGCCCCGGGCCGGGCAGCCGGCTTGCTGGCCGGAGAAGCGAGCGATCCGGGAGTCCGGGACTGTGTGGCTTTGCGCCATGAAGAGAAAACGGCAGCAGGGAAAAGTCGGCCGGGCTAACGGGAGGCGGCGCGTGGCCGGGCGCTGGGGACGTCTGGGAGGGCGAGGGGGTTGATGGTTGCTGCCTCTTAGTTGCAGAGCCGGCGGGCGGAGGCGAAGACAACGGCGCCCTCCATTCTCTCTCCGGCGGCGGAGGAGAGGGGGCAGATCGCGCCCCAAGACAGGAGGCGGCAGCGGCGAGTGGGCGGATCGGGCGGGCAATGGGGCAGGGCAGAGAAGCCAGGGGCGCGTTTGGCCAGAGGCACCGTGGGGAGGCAGGGGCGGCCGCGGCTCCCTTTACTCCTACTGCTGCACCTCCCCGCCCCTGCCTCCTTTTTCCCGCCTTCCTTCTTTGGGGCCCAGCAGGAGAGCGCCGGAAACAGCTGCATCGGGCAGCAGCCGAGGGACAGCTGCGAGTGGGAGCTCCAGGTCGGAGGCACTGGCGGTCCGGCACTGGCAGCGCCCCACCCAGCTGGAGCTTCCAAAGACTTCGCGGCACACCTGGTCGTGTCTCGTGGCACACTAGTGTGCCGCGGCACAGCGGTTGGGAAACGCTGCCATAAATAAGTAACTAATTGTAATTATCCTTAATCCAAAGTAGAAAAAGGAAACACATAAAACTAAATAGATTATGTTCTAGATCCATGATGGCAAACCTATGGCATATGCCAGAGGGCACGCAGAGCCCTCTCTATGGGTACACGTGCCATTGACAACTGCTCTTCTGGTTTCCAGCATGTGCATGTGTGTGTTAGTCAGAAGGTCTTCGCACATGCCGGAAAACCAGAAACCTGAAGACCACATGGTCTTCGGATTTCTGTTGCTCCAGCACATTCACGTTCCGGTTTGACCATTCGGTGCCAAAAAGGTTCGCCATCACTGTTCTAGATCTTCAGTGTGAAAATGAAATGGGAGTAGAAGATGCAAAAGGAAACAAAAGAGCTGAACTCTCTTCAGTCTACAATATGTTGATTTAAAAAATACTCATCTGCCTTATTTCTGGTTAGAACTGATAGAGAATTTACTCCAAGGAAATGAGGAACAGCAAGGTATAATAATATTGAAGTAGAAATGAGGAGAGCCAAATTTAAATATATCTTCAGCCTTGGAGAAACAAGATCTTTCATAACATAGTACCAGAAATATTCCCTTAGGCCAGGCTAATTCAGAAGGGGATGCTGTGTACATTAATTTATTATTTTAGAGGCTTATGATATTGCATAATTGTTTTCAAACACTATTTTATTTATAATGCATCTTGCTACTTTGTTCCTGGATCTAAACAGAACAAGATTAGTTCAATCATACATTTATTTTTGTTCGTACTTTTTATTTCTACATGCATGACTTCATGATTGTAAGCAGCTCTTATTGATTAGAAATGCACTTTAAATATTTGAAGAATTTATTCATTGTTTTACCATGTTGACAGACCTTAATTGTTCTCCACTTTCTGGTTCAGATCTATAATGATACAGTTTGTATGGCCATAGAATTCTCAATTCAGTCCATAATAATATAATAATTAATAATAATAATAATTTATTAGATTTGTATGCTGCCCCTCTCCGCAGACTTGGGGCGGCTCACAACAATAATAATAACAATGTGACAATGTAACAAATCTAATATCTAAAAAACATCTAAAAACCCGTTATTTAAAACCATACAACGCAAGCATACCATACATCAAACTATATAAGCCTGGGGAGATATCTCAATTCCCCCATGCCTGGTGATACAGGTGGGTCTTAAGCATTTATGAAAGACAAGGAGGGTGGGGGCAATTCTGATCTCTGGGGGGAGTTGATTCCAGATGGCCGGGGCTGCCACAGAGAAGGCTCTTCTCCTGGGGCCCACCAGACGACATTGTTTAGTTGAGGGGACCCGCAGAAAGCCAACTCTGGGACCTTATCAGCCGCTGGGATTCGTGCGGCAGAAGATGGTTCCGAGGTATTCTGGTCCGATGCCATGTATAGGTCATTACCAACACTTTGAATTGCGACTGGAAACTGATCGGCAGCCAATGCAAGCCATGGAGTGTTGCGAGATGTGGGTGAATCTAAGTAACCCCACGATAGCTCTTGCTGCCGCATTCTGCACGATCTGGAGTTTCGGAACACTTTTCAAAGGTAGCTCCATGTAGAGAGCGTTGCAGTAGTCGAACCTTGAGGTGATGAGGGCATGAGCGACTGTGAGCAATGACTTCCTGTCCAAATCGGGCTGCAACTGGTGCACCAGGCAAACCTGTGCAAACTCCCTCCTCGCCACAGCTGAAAGATGATGTTCCAATGTTAGCTGTGGATCGAGGAGGACGCCCAAGTTGCAGACCCTCTCCGAGGGGGGCAATAATTCCCCCCCCCCAGGGTAATGGACGGACAGGTGGAATTGTCGTTGGGAGGCAAAATCCACAGCCACTCCGAATTGTCACGGTTGAGTTTGAGCCTGTTGGCACCCATCCAGACCCTAACAGCCTCCAGGCACTGGCACATCACTTCCACTGCTTCGCCGAGTGGACACGGGGTGGAAATGAACAACTGGGTTTCATCAGCGTACTGATGTCAACTCACCCTATGTCCTTGGATGATCTCACCCAACGGTTTCATGTAAATATTAAATAGCAGGGGGGAGAGGATCAACCCCTGAGGAACTCCACAGGGGTCGAACCTAGGGGTCGACCTCTGACCCTCCACTAACACTGACTGAGGCCAACTGGAGAGGTAGAAGTGCCCCCCACTCCCAACCCTTCCAGTCAGTGCAGAAGGATACCATGGTCGATGGTATCGAAAGCTGCTGAGAGGTCAAGGAGCACCAGGATAGAGGATAAACGCCTATCCCGGGCCTGCCAGAGATCATCCATCAGTGCAACCAAAGCAGTTTCTGTGCTGTAGCCGGGCCTGAATCCTGACTGTTGAGAGCCTAGATAATCGGCTTCTTCAAAGGACCGCTGGAGCTGGAGCAACAACACTTCCTCAACAACCTTAAGGGAAGGTTGGAGACTGGATGGTAGTTATTGAGTATGTCTGGGTGCAGGGAAGGCTTCTTGAGTGGACATAGTCAAGTATTATTTGAAGAAATAAATAACCAAGATTTTCTGCAGGCTTGAATGAAAATTGGCTAAAAAAAATGACAGCAGCCTACAATCTACACTCCAAATTAAGTAGTAATTTCATGCAAATGATGGAAAACTTTATCTTTTTATTTTGTTTGTTTTCCAGCCTGACAGTGCTTATCAAGGGGGAGTCTTTTTTCTTACAGTCCATTTTCCAACAGACTATCCATTCAAACCACCAAAGGTAAACAATTTAAAAAATGCCGCTTGTTCATTTTAATATCAGGGCTTGGTGTTATGTTCTGATGGGGAAATTTACTGGATATAGATATTTTATTAAAATAAGAATAGAATAAACAAATAAGAGGACAGAACATTTTGAGACACACAGAATTCAGAACACAAATTCATTTGCAACATTTTAAATCTGACATGGTGACTTTAGCCGTTCCTGTGCTTTTTAAAAAAAATTCATGTTAAATGTATGTTTTTTACAAGAGACTCAAATTGATAAAAATTTGAGGTCCTAGAGCAGTGATTTTCAACCTTTATTGAGCCGCGGCACATTTTTTACATTTACAAAATCCTGGGGCACACTACCAACCAAAATGACACAAAATAACACTCTAAGACACTCTCCTCTCTTTTCCCATCCCTGCCTTCTCCCCCCCTTGTGTGTATGTGTGTGTGTGTATACTCTTGAACCATTTCTTTCTTTCTTTCTTTCTTTCTCTTTCTCTCTTTCTCTCTCTCTCTTTCTCTCACTTTCTCTTGCTGTCTCTCTCTCTTGCTTCTCTCACTCTCTTTCTCTATCTTTCTTTCTCTTGCTTTCTTTCTCTTTCTCTCTCTTTCTCTCTTGCTGTTTCTCTCCTCTCTCGCTGTCTCTCTCACCTTCTCTCTCTCTTGCTATCTTTCTCTCTTTCTTGCTTTCTCTCTCTCTTTCTCTCTTTCTCTCTCCCCCCTCTCTCCCTCTCGCTATCTCTTTCTCTCCCTTGCTATCTCTCTTTCTCTCTCTTTCTCGTACACCACACTGCAGCAGCAGCATTGGGCAGTATCTGTGGGGCGGCAGCAGGGCGGTCAGCTGTGAGGTGGATCTCCGGAAGGGAGGCACTAATGGCGGCGGCTGGACGTGTTGCTAGACACCGTACATGCTGGCGTTGGGCGTGGGGCCAGAGCCTCTGTCCTGGCCCAGCCAGCGGGCCAATGCCAGCCCCGCAGTGCTGGCATGTACGGCGTCCAGCAACATGTCCAGCTGCCGCCGTCGGTGCCTCCGTTCGGGAGCTCCGCCTCACAGCTGACTGCCCTGCCGCCGCCCCACGGCTACTGCCCAATGCTGCTGCTGCTGTGGTATGGTGTACACTGTTGCCAATCACTCGCAGTAGCCGCCGTGTGGTTACTGCCCGGTGCCGCTGCTGTTAGCACCCTCCCGCCGGGCCCCAAAGCTCATCTGCTGCCGCCGCCTGGGAAGCTCCAGCCGGGCAAGGTGCTGCAGCTGCCGGAAAACTTGGAAGGCGTGAAGAAGGAGGCTCAGCTTCCAGTCTCGCAACTTTTTGCTCTTCGCATCCTCAGCTGAGCTTCCTTCTTTGCGGCATACCTGACCATGACTCGCGGCACACTAGTGTGCCGTGGCATACTGGTTGGGAAACACTGTCCTAGAGAATAAGAAACAGATCCTGCTATCTTGTGATCAGCTTTTCTACCCTCTCATTTAAAAGGATGCAGATTACCAGCTGTCCTTCCATTCTCCACTATCCTGTCAGAGCTGAAGAAGCTTCTTGGATGAGAAGCAAAATGTCTTCAAAAGAAAAACAAGAAAATCCAGTTGCCTCCTGAAAAAAGCACCTTGGGATACCCTCACATTTGTTTGCCAGTTTGCATTTTAGAGGAAACCTAATGGTCAATCTGTTATTTAAGGTTAAGTTAGATCTTGGTGTTAGATTGTTACTTAACCTTAAGTAACAGATTGTGATCTAGAATAGGAATTTTATGTATAGTGGTGCTATGTCAAGACTGGGATATCCAAAGCTTCAGACACCTTTGTGGAGTTCACATGCACTCTTACCACCCTACCTCTCAGGTCTGTGCTGTGGTGCTCTTTGTCCCTTATGGCATTTTAAAAAATCTCTGCAATCATAGCTAGCCTTTTTTCCCTTTTTCTAAAGAAATTCTATGAGGCAGGAATGTATGCATTGATCTGAATGTTTTGGCTGAACTTACATCTCGTGGCACTATTGCTAATATAATGTGATTTTAATGTTTCCATGGCCTTGGAAATTATTTTGATAACATGCCTTTAGTAGAAAGCTATATAAAGATCCTAGGAACGGCTTAAAGCTCCAATCATTTTACATGGTGGTGTCTTTTACCCAGATAATTTGGTTATAACTGTTGTATTAACAAAAGAGTGAAGAAAAAGTGTTGGATTCATTCCCTGCCATTTTACCCAAATGTATGAAAAAAATACCTTGTTTCATTATAATCAGCTATACATATTCTACATCTGAAAGCAATTTATTCATAAATTACAATTAACACCATGTCTTTAATCCATTGAGTAACTAGGGACATAAATCTATCTTGATGTTGATAAATTACCCACCATGAATTTCAGTATACAAGTATACAACAAGAATACGGACATCCAAAAATATTAATTAAAATATTAATATCACAAAATCAAATTAATACCCATACTGATTTCTTCTTAGAACATAATTTTAAGACATTTTAAAAATGTGAATTTGAATAAATTCATTCATTTTTCCAGACCTAATAACTCCTAAGTGATACTATATTTTTGGAGTGTAAGACACATCCCCCCCTCCAAAGAAGGTAGAAATGTTGGTGCGTCTTATACATCAAATACAGCCATTTTTGGCTTCCCAAAGCTCTGCCCAATCATTTTTGTGAGAAATTAGCCCGGTTCTTGCACAAAAGGTTTCAGAGGCCTACAAAGTGCTCCTGGGGGCTGGGGAAAAACACCTATTTTTGCGGGGAAATGGGCAAAGAATGGACATTTTTGTCTTTCCCCAGCCCCTAGGAACACTCTGCAGGTCTTCCAAACCCTCTGCGCATCCCATTTTTGCAAATAATGGGCCATTTTTTGTAAAAATGGGGTGTTTTTGCCTTCCTCCAACCTCCAGGTCTATTTTTGCAAAAAAATAGGATGCGTAGAGGGTTTGGGAGGCCTGTAGAGTGCTCTTGGGGGAAGGCAAATAGGTTATTTTTGTCAAAAACGGGCCCATTTCTGTAAAAAATGGGGTTCACAAGACTATTTGTTGTTAATACAACAATTATAACCAAATGATCTGGGAGGCTTGCAGAGTGCTCCTGGAGCCGGGGAGGACAAAACCTTTTCTTTCCTTTATTTACCTCTTTGAAATTTTGGCGCATCTTTTAGTCCGGTGTGTCTTATAGTCCAAAAAATACAGTAATTGGGAATTGCCAGAGTTAGTAATAAAGTGGGTGGCTGTATAAATGTTTTAAATTAATAATTTTCATCACTTATTATATCTTAGGTCTGAAAAAATGAATGTGTTTTATGAAAACATGACCATAATCAAATTTGGGCATGAGGATAGCTCTGTCCTTCCAAATAGAGGTTGAGTTATTAGATATACTAGCATATGTAATGACTGACAAACTTTCTAAAAAGCCATCCAACAAATAGTCTTATTTGTTGATTTAGCATGGTATGGCTTTTTACTGGGATTTTTCTTTGAAAAATGTCTGATGAAGTTATCTATTATATGTGGTACAAGCAATTGAATTTTATTTTGCACTCTTGCAGATTGCATTCACTACAAAAATATATCATCCCAACATAAATAGCAATGGAAGTATTTGTCTTGATATCCTGAGGTCACAGTGGTCACCAGCACTGACTGTATCTAAAGGTAAATCTATTTGTGAAGCATACCAACAGCATACTGTTTTATATGCATATTGTATAAAGTTTATATTCTGTGAGGATCCCCTAAGTGAGATAATTAAACAACCAAGCCTGAATTCATTACTGTGTATTGGGCATAAGACCATTGCTGTTGTCTTGAGGGGAGATTTTAAACTATGATCAAAGTTTGTGACTGTAGGGATCAGATTAGAGCTTTCAGAGGAAAGAAACTTTCATAGTCTAAGAGAGGTCTTCTGGAAACTTCACTTAAGACAGTAAAATTCATTGTAAAAAGATTGAGCATAAAGTAATTTTAAAACATCAGTTGTGTGTTTTAATAAAATTTGTTAGTTGGACCAGATTCCTGATTTTTTTTGGCAGCAAAATTCAGTATTTGACATTAAGATGATGATGATGATAACAACAACAACAATAGATGGAAATAACAATTGAAATTATCAGTAAACGAGTGAGAAAAATAAAGAACTGGACATCACCTGGCAGTGATGAACTGCATGGATTTGGGCTCAAATATCTGACCAGTCTGCATGAAAAAATGGTCCAACAATTGAATGAGATACTGCAAAAAGGAAGCATGAATGAAAGGTTGACAACTGGGAGCAAACCAGCAAAAGGAGCAGGGCCAGAAAACTAAAGGCCAATAACATTTTTACTATTGACTGCATTATGGCTGACAGAATTCAAGATTATCTTGAGGAAAAGATAAGTGCACTAGCGTGCCTCCTGCCCCTGTCCTATTGTCTCTCCTATATCGCATATATCATATCTACTATCCTTATATCTTTTCTCCTATTATCTTACTGATATATTTTATTCCTATATTTCCACTTCTATTCTTTATCTAATATATTTACTCCAGTATATCCTCTATAACCTTCATTGTGTATTATTGTGCATTGGACAAAATAAATAAATAAAATAAAATAAATAGAATTATATCTTACTATGTGAACAGAAAGGCAACAAACGAAAAAGCAGGGGAACAAACATCAGTTTTAATTGACAAAATGATTGTGGAGAACTGAAAAAACTGAAAAACTAATCTTCACACAATGTGGATTGACTATAAAAAGCTTTTGACTCACTCCCACACAGTTGGATCATCAGGTGCCTAGACCATTGGGATCTGCAAAAATGTTGCCACCTTCATTGAAAACATGACAAAGCACCGGAAAACTGAGCTTTTTGTTGGAAATGAAAACTATGGATTTGTCAATATCAAAAGAGAAATTTTTCAAGGAAGTCTCATTATCACCATTCATCATTGCCATGATTCCCTTGTCAACAATCTTACAAAAAACAAACCTTGGTTATCAAACATCCAAGAAATCTAATAAAATTTCACATCTGCTGTACATGGATGACCTGAAGCTGTATGGAAAAACTGAAACTGAAATCTATAGCCCTCCACCTCTTCCTCCCGCCTCCCTCCCAGCCTCTCAACCGGCCGACAGCTCCCCGGCATTCTCCTTCCTCTGCCGCCACCGGCGCTCAGCTCCTCCTCTTCTCAGAAGATGATAGGTGGCCGGGGTTCGGAGGCTGGGAGAGTGGGGGGGATTCCCCTCTGCCTGCTGCCGCCCCCTCCCCTTTCCAAAGAGCGCCAGGGTGGACTTCAACTCCCAGAGTTCCTCAGCCAGCCAACCTCACTTTAAGACTTTGTGGACTTCAACTCCCAGAGTTCCTCAGCCAGCTTTGCTGAGTCAGAGCCCTCCTCCCCTCCCCCTCCCACCCACCGCTGTGTTTGAGCGAACACTGAACCTGAACACGGACTTTTTAAAAAGTCCGGGTTCGGGTTCAATATGCCGAAGACCGCAAAGTTCTGCATGGACCCGAAGTATGCAAGTTTGGTTCGCCCAATACTAGTAATTGGCACACCTAGTGCTGTACCAAAAGACCTCATCCAGCAAACAATAAACATTGACAAAATCATGATTTGTCAGTTGCAAAAGGCCCCGGTACTTGGAACTGCGTGTATCATATGAAAATACATCACAGTCTTAGACACTTGGAATTGTTCGACTTGTGATATTGTGATACGAAATCCAGCATATAAATCTCATTTGCTGTGTATTACTGGTTTTTGTGAATAAAATAATAATATAAAGGGATTTAACAAATAGTTTCTGAAATTTCCAAATAATCTTTGATGCCAGAAGCAATAGGAGAAACTAGAGATAGAGGAATACTGATCCATGTAATTTGTTCTAGGTTCTGAGTGATTAGTTGGAATAAACATTAATTAGGAAAATCTAACTGAGAGACAAAGCCATAAGATATGGTAGTTTACATAGCTGGGCAAAATTCTGCTATGTTAGAAATATAAATTTATATTTGGATAACTAAGGACTACATGTTAAATGGTATTTTACAATCTGAAAAGCAACACTTTACTCCTTAATCTTAACTTTACTCATTTTGTGAACCATTCTCTAGTGGTGATGTCACCTACATGCTTCAGAACCAAATTATTGAGTTTCTAGAAAGTACAGTGGAGTTATTTTGGTGGCAGTAGTTTAAGGTTTTATTAAACAATGTAGATTTAGATCTCCTGTATTAAGAATTAAAAATAATAGAATTCTGCACAATTTTGTTTTATTCCTCTGTAACTGTCACATTGTTTTGAATCAAAAGTTACCCATATTCTTTACAAAGAAACAACTTAATTGACTGGAGCAATTATACAGTTATTTAAAATCTGCACAACTTTTCAAGTGCCTCCAGATAAGAGCCCTGTGTTGTATAGTGAGTGCATGGAAAGAATTGAGACAAGACTGCCTTCAATTTAAATACCTTTTGCCTATGGAAACCTAACTTCAAATTGCCACACATATACTGTTAGAATTTCCCCCCCAACTTCATTACCATGAATTTTAGCTGGTTCGGGTATTTTTAAATAAATACTTAAAGTATTGTAAGTATTAAAGTATCTTAAATACTTAAGATATTATAAAACACTTCTTAATGGCCAGATATGTGCTTTAAAGAAAAATCAGCTCAGAAGAGGGGAACTGGTTTCATTAGAAGTGTAATGTCATTTATATTTCTCAAACTGCTATGCTTAGGCAGTTTTAAAAATATTTTGGAAAGGGAGGCACTCTAGTCAAAAGGAGATACAGAAAATTAGTTGCATTTTTAAAGATACTAACTCCTGTATTAGTGTTTTATTCCTAAAAATAAAAGGATTGCCAAAATTAGTTTTGTGGTAAACTCTATTTTTATTGAAAAGAAGTAAAATGTTTCCCTAAAGCATGTTATAGCCTAATATATACTATATATTTGATGTCTATTTATGCACATTTATATATGGGACTTAAATTCTGATGGGGTTAACTTGCTGCCTTGTTTTTAAGCTTGGGAGTGGGATAAAAAGGAGAATGCTTATTTTGGTAATAGTTCTTTAAAAAAAGTAAAGACTGGGGATGTATTGAAATTGTATTGTACTTTCCCTTAGATTATATAAAAAAGGAAGCCAAATTTCTTTCAGAAATAGGAAGCACCTCTGGAATTGGATAGAGTTGCAATTATGTTAGAATTCCCAAATACAGTGGTACCTCAAGATACGAACCCCTCGTCTTACGAACAACTCGTGATACGAACCCGGGGTTCAGAAAAAATTTGCCTCTTCTTACGAACGTTTTTCGAGTTACGAACGCCAAACCCGAACTTCCGGGTTTGGCGTTCGGAGGCTCCTGGGAAGCCGCCTGGCTGTTTTAAAAGGTGACCGCCGGGCTGGGGGGCTTCCCAGCACCCCCCCGAACCCCGAACCCGGAAGTTCGACAAAAGTTCGGGGTTCGGGGGGGTGCTGGGAAGCCCCCCAGCCCGGCTGTCACCTTTTAAAATAGCCGCGCGGCTTTCTAGGAGCCTCCCAAAGCCGAACGCGGAAGTTCAGGTTTGGCGTTCAGCTGCGGGAGGCTCCTGGAAAGCCGCCCGGCTGTTTTAAAAGGTGACAGCCGGGCTGGGGGGCTTCCCAGCACCCCCCCAACCCCGAACCCGGAAGTTCGGCAAAAGTTCGGGGCTCGGGGGGGTGCTGGGAAGCCCCCCAGCCCGGCTGTGAAATGCCTCTTGTAGCAGCTGCTAGAGCCACCGGCATTTCACCTTCCCTCCCAGGCAAAAAGAAGCCGCGGAGAGGGGCACGCCTTCTGCCTGGGAAGTCCGGCCCCATCATCCCAGAATGCCGGCCTTTTTGCCTGGGAGGGAAAGTGAAATGCCGCTCGTAGCAGCTGCTAAAGCCGCCGGCATTTCACCTTCCCTCCCAGGCAAAAAGATGCCGAAAAGAGAGGGGCACGCCTTCCGCCTGGGAAGTCTGGCCCCATCATCCCAGAATGCCGGCCTTTTTGCCTGGGAGGGAAAGTGAAATGCCGGCGGCTCTAGCAGCTGCTACGAGCGGCATTTCACTTACCCTCCCAGGCAAAAAGATGCCGGGGAGAGGGGCACGCCTTCCGCCTGGGAAGTCCGGCCCCATCATCCCAGAATGCCGGCCTTTTTGCAAGGGAGGGAAAGTGAAATGCCGGCGGCTCTAGCAGCTGCTACAAGCGGCATTTCACTTTCCCTCCCAGGCAAAAAGATGCCAGGGAGAGGGGCACACCTTCCGCCTGGGAAGTCCGGCCCCATCATCCCAGAATGCCGGCCTTTTTGCAAGGGAGGGAAAGTGAAATGCCGCTCGTAGCAGCTGCTAGAGCCGGCGGCATTTCACCTTCCCTCCCAGGCAAAAAGAAGCCGCGGAGAGGGGCACGCCTTCCGCCTGGGAAGTCCGGCCCCATCATCCCAGAATGCCGGCCTTTTTGCCTGGGAGGGAAAGTGAAATGCCGCTCGTAGCAGCTGCTAGAGCCGCCGGCATTTCACCTTCCCTCCCAGGCAAAAAGAAGCTGCGCTGCTGCTCCAGTCGCCCGGTCCTCTCCTGCCTCCCGCGCCGATGTTCCCCACTGCGTCGGGGGCCACCAGCCCCGAATCGGACGCACCCTCGCCACTACCGCTGCCGCCGCGCCCACTGCCCGCCCCATCCTCGCTGGAGGTCTAGCCGGAGCCGGAGCCAGGTCCGCTCGGCTGCGCCTCCTCGCCCGCCGCCCAGCCTCCCAGGATGCTGACCTGCTACCTCGCGGCGCGCCCGCCGCTGGCCCGATCCTGCACCTCCTGCTTCCCCCCCCCCGCAGCCAAAAATACAAAGGCGGTCTGCCACTCCCGCGGAGCAATGGGAAGCTGAAGCCGCCGGCGGTTTCAGCCTCCCTTTGCTCCATGCTGCTCCGCCCTGCCTGTCTTTGTGTTTTTGGCTGGGGGGGGAGCAGGAGGACCTTCCTGACTCCCTCCCCCCAGCACTTCACCCAGGACAACAGGCAGGGCGAAGCAGCGTGGGGCAAAGGGAGGCTCAAGCCTCCTTTGGTGGTGGCGGCCGGCTTCCGGTTTTCTGAGTTTTGGGCTTGCACGCATTAATTGTTTTTCCATTGATTCCTATGGGAAACAATGTTTCGTCTTATGAACTTTTCACCTTACGAACCTCCTCCCGGCACCAATTAAGTTCGTATCTTGAGGTACCACTGTACAGTGGTACCTCGGTACTCGAACGCTTCCTTTCTCGTACATTTCGGATACCGAACAAAATTTTCGGCAAAAATTTGCTTCGGTATCTGAACAAAAATTCGGATACCGAACAGCCACAGAAAATTTTGTTTATTATCCGAAATGAGGGGACGGGGTGAGAAGGAATGGGAGTCGGAATCTGACACGCCCATTCTGGCCGCCCACTAAACAGCCTCCCAGTCGTGCTCCAAGCTGTAGGGAGTGGGGGGGGGGGCGCTGCAATACCGGCAGTTTCGGGGGAGCTCCTTTCCTTTAAGCAGTTACACCAACTTTCTCTTTCCCGAGAGTAGCAACGGCAGCAGAGGCTTTCCTTAGAATAACAGCAGCAGCGCCAGGAACGTGAGATGAGAAAGGGAAGCCTCTGACGTTCCCGGCGCTGCTGCTGCTCTAAGGAAAGCCTCTGCTGCCGTCGCTACTCTCGGGAAAGAGAAAGTTGGTGTAATTGCTTAAAGGGAAGACGAACCACTGAGGAAAGGAGCCCCCCCGAAACTGCCCCCCCCCCCAACTACAGCTTGGAGTGCTTAGACCTCATATCTTTATCCCATAGGAAATAAAGGAAATAGGGGCTGGAAACCAATTACAGTGATCCCCCGCTCTTTGCGAGGGTTCCGTTCCAGGACCCCCCGCAACGAGCGGGTTTTCGCGAAGTAGCGCTGCAGAAGTAAAAACACCATCTGCGCATGTGCAGATGGTGTTTTTACTTCCGCAGCGCTAGCGAGGAGCCGAAGGTTGGGGGCGGCGCGGGTGTTTTAAAACGTCCCCGCCGACATGGGGGGCTCGCTAGCACCCCCCTAACCCGGGTTGGGGGTTTGGGGGTGTGCTAGCGAGCCCCTCATGTCGGCGGGGATGTTTTAAAACACCCGCGCCACTTTCCAATGAGTCCCGAAGACAACGCGTTTGTCTTCGGGACTCATTGGAAAGTCGCGCGGGTGTTTTAAAACATCCCCGCCGACATGGGAGGCTCGCTAGCACACCCCCGAACCCCCAACCCGGGTTTGGGGGTGTGCTAGCGAGCCCCTCATGTCGGCGGGGATGTTTTAAAACACCCGCGCGACTTTCCAATGAGTCCCGAAGACAACGCGTTTGTCTTCGGGACTCATTGGAAAGTCGCGCGGGTGTTTTAAAACGTCCCCGCCGGCATGGGGGGCTTCCTAGCAGCCCCCCAAACCCGGGTTGGGGGTCCGGGGGGTGCTGGTAAGCCCCCCATGCCGGTGGCGACGTCGCGCCGCCCCAATCTTCGGCTCCTTGCTAGCGGGCAGGCAGGCGGCTCCTCGCTAGTGGGCAGGCAGGCGAGAGCTAGCGCCAGCGAACAGCTTGTCCGCGCTCGCTCTGGCCGCGAGAATGAACGGTGTGGGCGGGCGAAGGGCGGGCGGCAGCGAGGAGTTTGCGTGGGCGGTGGGGAAACTCCTTGCTGATGCCCGCTGCTCGCCCTCTCGCCAGCAAGAGGGGGAAGACCCAGGGAAGCCGCCCGGCAGCTGATCTGCCGGGCACCATCTACGCATGCGTGCCCATAGAAAAAAGGGCACGCATGGGCAGATGGTGTTTTGACTTCCGGGTTGAAAAATCGCGAATTACCCTGTTCGCAATGGTCGAGGACGCAATAACCGGGGGATCACTGTAAACCCATTTCCATTATTTCCTATGGGATAAATTAATTCGGTACTCGACCAAATCGGTTGTCAACCACACTTTTGGAACGGATTATGGTCGAATACCGAGGTACCACTGTATTAATGTGCAGGAGCTAATAAAGCTGAGGAGCAATAGTTTTATCAAATATTGGAAAACAGGAACTACTGAATTATAAAACACATGAAAAATGAGTAGCTATTTTTGAGGCCTAATTAGTATCTTACATCATTAAGACTCTTAATTGATTATTTTTACCTTCCCCTTTAGTGCTTTTGTCCATATGCTCTCTACTTTGTGACCCTAATCCAGATGACCCTTTAGTACCAGATATTGCACAAATCTACAAGTCAGACAAGGAAA
This sequence comes from Erythrolamprus reginae, assembly GCF_031021105.1. Lineage (NCBI taxonomy): Eukaryota > Metazoa > Chordata > Lepidosauria > Squamata > Dipsadidae > Erythrolamprus > Erythrolamprus reginae. The sequence continues at coordinate 32,327,813 of NC_091954.1, forward strand.
AGTATGTATAAATATTATTTCAAAAATTGTAAGCCACTAGTTTATTTTTTCTGGGTTTTTTTTCCTCCTTGCACCCCAAAGACCTTGATGAAATGATTTTACTAGACATTTTTCCCCAATCACGTTACCTTTTGTTTTAAAACCGCTCTCATTGTTTTCAAGTCCAGTTTCCATTAATATATGTTCAGCATGTAACTTGAAGGGGAAAGGATACAGCCTTGCCATACATTTCTCATATTGATCTGAACTATGGCTTTAATTTAAATAGATACTCTGTCTTAAAACTATTGTCCATTATGCTTTGGAGTAGTGAGACAGTTTTATATGTGTTCTTAATCTAAAAAAGGAGATCGTATGTACACTTCAATTTACCAACTTTGGGAAAGGTTTCACATTATTAACTAGCTGGTTTATTAACTGTCCAAAGATAATAAATGGAGAAAAGACATGCTCGCACAACACAATGACAGTACTTCATGGCATTGATTGTATTCTTTAGTTATTACAGGAGTGACCATAATGTATTTCTTGAAATGTTGACCATATACCAGTGTGGTACTGCATACTTGCTGACGTGTGCCTGTAAAACTCCATCTTTAACAGAAAAAGTTGCTGTACAAATTTAATCTTTATAATACATGTTTTATATCTGAGCCAGCAATTTATATCTGGTTTTCCACCCCCTTGAGATCATCATTATGAGTCTGGGGGTTTTTCCCCATCCAATTTGCTATTTGTCCCTGAAAATCATCAACACATTTTGCATTCCAGCTGTTACAAATCAGTCCAGTTAAAATGGTTCCTCCAAAACACTTGATTTTTTAAATTCTATAATGATCAGATAGGCTGATACAAACCAATCTTGTACTCTTTAAATTTCTACAGTACCAAACAGATACATTTTTCTGGTAGAATAGAAGATCATGACTATTTAAGCCAGCTTTCTCAGTTGTGTGCTTTCAATGTGTGTTAGAATTGCACCTCCCAGACTCATCATGATTCTTTTCATGGGGATTATGGATGCTGCAATAGGACTGAAGGCAGCTTTTCTAAACACTTGTATCTTGTAGTTGATTGTGTTTGGAATGTGATAACAAAACTGTAAATCATAAGCTTGTATATTTACATTTTTTCTTGGACAGATATAACAGACATGCAAGAGAATGGACACAGAAATATGCAATGTAAACTTTGAAGACATTTTCTTATATACCAGAGTACTGTAAATTTTAGGGTTTTTCAAAATTAGAAGTAAATGGAGCACAGTTTACTGTTTTCAGTGTACCAAGAAGCCCTTTTTGATTTTTACCCATATAAGTGTGTTTCTGGAACAAGGAAATTTAACTACAAAAATTAACCTGAAGACTGTGATGAGAGTATTTATCCTTTCTGTATGCTTTGCAAAAGACATTATGTTTTTTAAAGATACTTGGACATCTGCATCTCCAGCCTACAAGATTCATAGTGCAGTTGTAGAGCAACCAAACTATTTTTGCTGAAAACTAGGTGATACATAATAAATATTCTGTGTCTTTGAGATGTCAGTCTTGTAAGTCTGTTTGAATGTCATTCTTTGTTAGCTCATTGTATAATTTGTATTTTTTTACTGTATAGACTATATTTTATTTACCATATATTTCAACTCATTTTAGACTTTCTGCACAGTATTGAAAAATACAACTTCAAGACTTCTAAAAACAAACTTTGCACTCTAATCTTCAGTATGCTGATTATGGGGAAACACATGGTTTTGATTTTGTTGCATACTTTTATTGCAATGTGAACTAATTGCACTGCTCTGTAGAAAAAAAATGTAACTAATTTTGTTCTATTCACAGCTGACTTTTTATCCCATATGGGCAATATAATCTCTGACATGTTAACAAAATTGACTTGAAGCTTTTCCGTATAAATAAAACATGTTTTTTACTACTTGTCTTGGCTGTTCTTTAAATCTAGCACATTCTTTACATGTGCATGCTCTGGAAAGATCAAAATATTGTTGAACATATAAACTACCATTGGAAATAACTGGCCTGTGTGTTTGAAAATGTTCCTGAGAGCATTATTGTAGCTTTTATACAAATTACTTCTTCATTGTATTCTATTGATCTAAGCAGATCAATCTTTTATCCAGTATAAATTAAGTACCTTTAAGCTTACAAACTAGTTTGGAAAATGTGCTTATGACAAAAACAGTCAATTTTAGAAAATCACAAATGCTTCTTTCCAACTGTATAACAATACGTATTTTGATCTGATATTTCTACACACAAACTAATGCTAAAGCCAGTACAGTATATGTATACTGCATGTTTGAGGAAAAACAGCCTTTGGTTACTTAAAGATAAGTGCATTTTTTAAATGTAGATTTTGAGGTACTAAAACAGTATGAAATGCATTTTAATTTGTAGATGAAATAATTCTAAAAAACAATTTAGCTAGTTTTTGCTGCCATAGATAAAAGTTAACCCTTAGTGCTTTGTGACCCCAAAAAGTATTCAAACAAAAACCCATAATTGCAATGCATCAAAATGTGGCAAATATCCCAGAGGCTATTTTTCTGTTTACTTGGCTTTACTCATAATCTTTTTAGCATTTTAATCTCCACATTTTTGCATCATGCTATCTGCCTATGAAAAAGTCTTTACTGAGAAATTTATGCATAATAATCAGCTAGGCTTTTGTTTGTTTGTTTTGTTTTACCTCAGTACAATCTAAAGATGGAAGCTTTATAAGACAGCACTGAAACTTCATTGCATTAGTGTCATTGCTTATTGTGAAACAGGCCATCTCCGCAAATAGACAATACATGTTTCCATGTAGTAAATGAATCCTTCGCTATACTTGAAAATAAAAAGGGGGGGGGGATGCCACTGCTTGTGAAGCTATTAACATTCTGTCATCAGCATTTAAAAATGGTGGTAAAAGATCCTGACTTTCCATATTTTATCTGTATAGTATTAGATGTTTAAAATAGGTTGCTCCCAGAATATCCCATATCTCTTCTTATAATAGGCTCTGTGAAATTTGGTAGTTTGATTTGCATGGCTGTTAAGTGAAAGAGTGTTTAATCTGCTTTACTGAAATTATATGAAAGATGGTTTGAAATTACTTAGATATTATGCTTTGAAGTATATTAATCAGAGAAATTTACTAACCATAATGCAAAATCTTCAGGCTGAGCAAAAAGTGCAAATGAGGTTGCTGCACATTCTTCATGGAGTTCTTTCTATGAAGTATCATTTAAGTATCACAAATGTCTTCAGTTGACAAAACTGAAGTTCAGAAACTGGTTTCACCAACTGAACTTCCAGTCTAAACCTTAACAGCAACTTCTTTAAGCAGACATCTGGACCAGAGATTCAAAGTTAACAATAATGTGTTTAAAATTTTGTGTAATTTTCTGGAAATTGGCCATTTTTTGTTTTTAAGTGAATCATGATGGTTGGTTTTATCACCCACCCCCATCTCAATATTTGCTCAGTCCTGGTGCATCCATTATGGTGGCATAAATGTGTCTGAATTTCAGTCCCTCCACCAAATGCCAGTTTATACTATACAGTGCCTTAGTGAGGGCACTAACTGAGCCATCCCATTTTCTGTATAATCCTCACTTGGCATTATTGGTATGACTAAAGCAAAGGATCTCTGTATCAGTGAAATTCTTAAAATGTAATCTTTAGTCATTCTAGTTAATGTTAAATAAGGTGTGCTTTCTAGCTACTTCTGATGTGGTATTTTTCTTCCTGAAGATGTCAGCTGGGGCTTGAATGGAAATAAAATTTTGATTTGAACTTGAAATTTGTAAAGTTGTATTTTTAACCCCGCAGTTTCACCTTTATGAATGGGAAAAAAGTGGTGGCAGTAGTCCAAATGTCAGTAACAAGGTTGGTTATTATAATATACTAATGCAGTAGGGCTGCTTTGAGAAATGTATACAGTAAAGGCTCCTATAATCCCCAGAAACATTGAAAGAATCCTGTGTCCATTTCTTGAGCTTAATTCATGGAAATAGATTTATGCCCCTTGCGTTAAAGAACTAGAAACATAAAGGTACAGAGGCAAACTTAATATTCTATTGTTAATTTACCATTATTAGATTTTTTAAAAAACATAGTAAATTTTACAATTGAGTACAGGACTAGGATGCCCAAGCGGGGGAAAAATTCGCCAAAAATGAAAGAGCTCAAGCTGTTGAAACACACCATCTACTATGCGGAGTTTCATTTGTCACATGCATACACCACTCGGTCCTGGAAGGGCTCTGAGCGGCTTGGCACGCATAGCCTTCTACCGCCCCTAGCCTCACCCGCCCTCCATTCCCCTCGTGCTACCGCTTTCAGACGGTAGCACGTACGCGCTATCCTTTCGTTTTCCACCCCGTTCCATGTCTGGGGGGACTTGACAGACACGTGGTCCACTGAGCCCGCCTCCATTTTTTAACCTTTCTTTTCTCATCCCGGCGTGGACGGAAATAAACCCTCCCTGTTCACTGATTGGTTTTGCCGTAGAAAATTGATGTTCCCGCCAAAATCGGGAACATCGTGCACGTGCATTAATCACCAAAGCGCTTTCGGGAGCGGGGCCACGGCTGGCTCCCAATATTATTCGGGATAACGGCATCAAACTCTATTTCTTTGTCGGTGGTCAAATAATAATAATGATAATAATCATCACCCCCCACTTCCTCTTTCCTTTCTATACTGTAGACTTTTATTATGGACCAAGCGTAGAAACCGGAAGTTGGCATAACTCCCAAATGTGTCCCCCCCGCCAGGGGTAAGCAAAATTGGCTCTTTTATGACTTGTATACTTCAACTCCCAGAATTCCTGACCCAATCATGCTAGGTCAAGAAATCTACGTCATAGAAGCGCCAACTTTGCCTACCCCTGAATTCCCCCGCCCAATCTCTCGGGCTACCTGGGCGCATGCGCTGAGCGGAGTCCCGCCTCCTTTTATGTCGAATAAAGGAACATCCGGGTCGCCCTTGGACTGCCTCGGTTGCGCGCGGGGTTGGGGGGAGGGGAGGGCGGAGGCGCGAGGGTCTCCTGAAGGGAAGAGTGTGATGGCGGTAGCGCTGGTCGCTCGTCTGTTAGCTTCGGTATCCGTGTCTGGGCCGCGCGGCGTCCTCAGGTAAAGCAAAGCCCGGCCTTTATTTTATTTTTTATTAACTGTATCTGTACGCCGCCCCTCTCCGTGAAGTGTGGCTTCATCTCTTCCTCCCTCCTTTACCTTCCCACTCTCCCAAAGTTTATGTGCGTCCGTCTCGCTGACCTTCTTTTGGCGGGGACCGGTCTGGTTCTCAAGAGCCCGTAACTGGGCGCCGCTTTAAAAAACGACCTTCCGGCGGCCTAATGGATTGGAGTTCCAACGTTCGGAGAGACGCAACAACAATAATAATCCTACCCCTCCCTGCCTTTTGCTAATCTGGGCCCTCCAGATGAGAAAAAAATACAGATTCCTATTATTTAAGATAAAATGTACTAAATTATGGGACTTCTTTCCTCAGTCCCAGTTATGACCATTGGCTTTTCGTCTCGTTTATTTTATTGGGAATGTCTTCACCATTCTTCCTGTCCTCCGCTTTACGTATGGTTTGTATGAGATGTATGATTGTCTTTTATATTAAGGGTTTTAAATTGTTTTAGCCATTGGATTTGTACTGCTTTGTAGTTGTGAGCCGTTCCGAGTCTCTGGAGAGGGGTGGCATACAAATATAATTAATAATAATAATAATAATAATAATAATAATAATAATAATAATAATAATCTGCAAAAGAAACCCCCACAATCAAGTTCAGAGACCCCTCATTTTAATCCTGAACTACAAATATTCTTTATTGGTGATTGCTTTCTCTTAAACTCTTCAGTTTATGTGTCTTTTTTAAAACAATGCCTAGTTTCCCATTATTTATATATTACTTTTAGCAGTTTAAATGTCTTAATAGTTTATATTTTTATTTCTGTTTACCATAGATGTACTGTCACTCCTTCAATGGATAAATGTTTTCCAAAATATTTTAGCTCTGACAGTTCTCCAAAGCGTCCTCTGCCATCATATCTTATTTTTCTAAATAAACAGCGTGACTTTTACAAGAAAAAATATCCAGGTATGTTTGTATAAAGTTAAGAAATTAGGTTTTTTGATATCTGTTAAATGTACTTTTTATTTAATGTAGTAATAAACCATTCAAAGTTTGCCAGGGCAGGTTATAAATATTGTAAAAATATTTAAGTTAGTAAACTAAAAGAAATAACTTCACAGAAATATTTTGTATGTAATGCATATACCATGTTTCTCCGAAAATAAGACCTGGTTTTATTTTCTTTTGGGTTCAAAATTAGGCACTAGGGCTTATTTTTTTTAGGGGGTGACCATGCGATGAATCAGGATCAGCTCTCCACCTCCCAATGTCTCTTCTTGTCTGCTGTGCCTGCAGCACCTGATACTGCTGGCCTCACAGGAGCTCTTCATCCTCCTGGATGTGTTGCTGTTGGCCATTTTACTGGGCTGCTTCTGCCTGACGCAGGGCAACTCAGGCCAGATGCCTGTCCTGCACAAGCTCTGTGGCAGCATTACAGTGCAAGGGAGGGGGAGATTGTCCCTTCCTCTTTTGTGCCCCAAAACCTGTTGTTCAATGGCTGCCGAGTCCCCGCCCTGCACCCCTCGCTGGAGAAAGATGCAGAACTCAATGTTGGACCTATGGAGGCCTCCCGATGTAACGTACTGCAGCAGCTCTGGAGCAAATCACCACCTTCATTGTGTAGTATTGCAAGGTTGGAGGCCTCCGTCGACCAACCCCCAGTTGGGCTGGCTCGATGTCCAGGGAAGATGTGGTTTTGGTGCACAAAGGACAAAGGGGCATTCTCTCCTCCTTCCTCCATCTGTCCTGCTAAAGTGCCACGGAGGGGTGGAGCCACACTTCAGCGGACAGGAGGCCACAAGTAACACGTGAGTTTCACATCTTGCTTCAGTGAGAAGGGTGCAGGCCGGGGCTCAGCTAGGGAAGACGGATTTGGGGGCTCAAAGGAGGTATGGGCAATCTCCCTCCTCCATCCTACTGCAGGGCTACCATGGAGTTCCCTGCATGATGAGAGTGGCGCAGCCTGAAGGCGACAGCAGGCAAGGCACTGCGGGGGTCATAAATCTGGGCCAAGTTGCCCTATGTCAGACAGGAGCAGCCCAGGAGGGTGGCCAAGAGCCCGCAGGAGGTGCAGCAGCTCCAGCAGCTCGACAGAGGTATGGGGCAGGGAGCCGATCCCAGTGTGCCCCACTGCCTTTAAATTTTTTTATAATAATTGCATCGTTGGAATGTACTATTAGGATTTTTTTTTCAAGAGGACAATCTACTTAAAAAGCCATTATCCCTTTATTCTTCTAATGTAAAAACTATGAGTGATTGTCATGTTTTCATAGTTAAAGAAATATAGTTTGCTCACTAAATCTCTTTAGATTTGTCAGAAAATCAGGGTAATTGTGAATGGCATGCATACTAAAGTAACTTAATCTGCCACTGTTCTGATATACATGTGTCATATAAATTGTACATATTTATAGTTTATTACTATTATAGTCATATTATTATCTAGAATTGAACAATCAGCAGTTCATGAAAGAGGTTGGGCGTATCTGGAGGGAATTACCACAACATGAAAAACAAGTATGTATGATTTTGTCCTCTCTATTATTTTTTTGCTTACAGATAGGATATTATTTTCATTAGGAATCATGGAACATGGTGGCTAATGTGATTAGGATGTTGTGTTGGAGGCTAGCAAGCCCAGTTCAAGACCCGAGTGCTGTGTTGTATTAGGGCGATCTTTGTTCCAACTTTTTGTGGCCCGTCCACATCCCATGCAGCTGGTTGTGGATCCTGAGGATTGAGAGGCAGATGTAGTGTGGTACCATCGGCCCGTGCACCTGGCACCCAAATCCAATAGCGAGGAGGTCAGAGAGATTTCGTGTCAGAGGCTGAAAGCCAATCAGTGCCTTCTGCACCTGCCGAGGTGCACATAAGTGATTCAGGAGAAGAAGAGGAGCCTCTTCTTGATGCTAGGACATGCAGGGCTGTTAGAAGACAGGAGTGGCTATGCAAGAGGAAGTCACTTCGTGAATAGAGCTGCAAGCTAATTGGCCATGCCCTTAGACTATTTAAGGCTTAGTCACGTTACGCTTCAGTGTGGAAGTCAAACGTCATTCCGTTACAGATCTTTGTTCGGCACTGTCGGACATTTTTGTTCAGCTTGTGATTTAAAACCTGGTCTTCCTGGTTTTGCTAATGACCTCTGGGCTTTCTGCCAAACTTTCGTAAGTTTCAGCGAAGGATATCTGTTTGGACTCTGATCAGTTGTTAAGACATTCATTAGCAGCTGTCTCACCGAAAACATTTATTTGTTTGTTTGTTTATTTATTTATTTAGACTTATATACCGCCCCTCCATGGATTCAGGGCGGCTTACAAAATTTCGTTTAAAAAGATACAATATGTTCTGCCGGCGTGTCCCAACTGTCCGTAATTACAGGGTAATTAGTCCAAAAAGACACACACCACACATAGAAGGAAAACCAAAAGTCTTTATCAACAGAAAAGCAGAAAAAACTCCCTTTTTAAATGTCCAAGGGATTTTCTGGTACACACAAGGCACAGGTTAAATGCAATCCAATTTCTCACCCAGTAACTGGGAAATTGAGTCCGATTCCAAAGTCCAGAAAGTCCACACACAGTCTTGAACAGGGAAACAGCAAAACCACGATCTTGACGAAACTATGAATCAGATTAACCAGCACTCTGCTCTTTTTATTTGTAGCACCAATTACAGCAGCCCCACCCAACCACAGATGGCCTCACTTATCTCCTGTAATAATCCTTCAGTTCTCTCCTATGCATCACTCTACGCATGTGTGGGTCCGTCACAAGTTTTTGTTCAGAATCCAGGGATGATAAGGATGATTGATCTGAGCTGTCTGCCAAACTCCCCTCTTCCCTGCTACTCACGCTTCCTTCGTCAGAGGAGCCTTCGTCGGCAGAGTCTATCGGGAGTAAAACAGGCATGTGGATGTTTCCCCCACATCCACCTCCACATTCCTTAGGGCAGGAGCTGGGTCAGAGCCAACCACAACACAATATATATAACATTTCTAAGCCAATTAATAGAATAGTTAATTTTAAAATTATCTTAAAACTAATCATTTAAAATCAAACAATCACATGCATACTATCACATCCAATACATTTACTGGGCAGAGGCTGAGGTCTATTGACCCCAAGCCTGACGACAAAAGTGCATTTTCAGGTTCCCCTAGGACTAGTAGTTGACGGGACCCGGAGAAGGCCAACTCTGTGGGACCTAACCGGACATTGGGAGTTGTGCAGCAGTAGGTGGTCCCGCAGGTAATCTGGTCCTATGCTATGTAGGGCTTTATAGGTCATAAACAACACTTTGAATTGGGTCCAGAAAACAATTGGCAGCCGATGCAGTCTGTGGAGTGCTGGAGAGATATGGGCATATCTTGGTAGGCCCATAATAGCTTGCACGGCTGCATTCTGCACAATTTGTAGTTTCCGAACACGTTTCAAAGGTAGCCCCATGTAGAGAGCATTGCAGTAGTTGAACCTCGAGATGATAAAGGCATGAGCGACTGAGCAAAGATCAAATAGGGCTGCAACTGGTGCGCCAGGTGAACCTGGGCAAACACCCCCTTGCCACAGCCGAGAGATGAAAAGGTTGGCAGAACAAAGGAGCCCCCAGCTGGCCAATGGATGTCACCGGCTAATCCTTTCAACCCAGAAGCATTGCTTCCAACATGAGTGCAATGCAGACTATAAATCATGAACTCTAAAACTGATAAGAAACACTGCTTGTATTCCTAGAAATATAGTATCATTTTTAAAGTGTTGCTTGATATGTGTACATGTTTATTGCAAGATTTAGTTTTCTTTATTTTTAGCATTATGAAGCAATTGCGAAATCTGAATTGAATACATATAAAGAACAAATGGCCAAATATAGATCTGAGCTAAATCCTGTAGAGGCGGCAGCTTTGAAAGAGGAAAAAAGAATAAGGAGGCAAATAAAAAAACAAGCAAAAATAAAAAAGGTTAGTGCTTACTATTCTCATTATCCAAATATTTGATATTTCTTTTTATACTTTTTATCCTGATTTTGTTTTTTCCTTTCAAAATATCTAGCGATGACACATTGTGTATACTTATGATTATTTTGATAGAGAAATCTCTAAATTGTGTTTATTCATACTAACAGTAAATGATATGGATCACATCTTTTGATCAAGATATATGTCATTGAAGAATATATTTCACATACTAATATCACAGATAATTTCTAACTCAAATTATATGTTTGCTCATTTGTAATTGTGACTGTAGACCAGTGATGGTGAACCTTTTTTTCCCTTGGGTGCCGAAAGAGAGTACACGTACACTATCACGCATGCGTGAGTGCCTGCACCCATAATTAAATGCCTGAGGAGGGCAAAAACAGCTTCCCCTGCTCCCTGGAGGCCCTCTGGAAATGGCCTGTTTCCCAACTTCTGGTGTGCCCAGCAGGCTCGTGTTTTACCCTCCCCAGGCTCCAAAGGTTTCCCTGGAGCAGAGGGAGGGAAAAAACGCCGTCCCTCATCGCCCTGGAGGCTCTCTGGAAGCCAAAAATGCCCGCCCAGAGCCTCTGTGCAACCCAAAAATCAGCTGGCCGGCACACACATGTACGTTGGAGCTGAGCTAAGGCAATGGCTTGCGTGCCAGCAGATATGGCTCCGCGTGCCACCTGTAGAATATGAACATAGAATTAAAAACCAAATAAAAATAACAATAAAATAATGGCTCCAAAAGACAAGACCTATTTAACTACAGTGTTCCCTCGCTTTTCGCGGGAGATGCGTTCCAAGACCGCCCGCGAAAGTTGAATTTCCGCGAAGTAGAGATGCAGAAGTAAATACACTATTTTTGGCTATGAACAGTATCACAAGCCTTCCCATAACACTTTAAACCCCTAAATTGCAATTTTCCATTCCCTTAGCAACCATTCAGATTATTATTACTGCTTACTTATTAAAGTTTATTAAAAAAAATATTTATTAAAGGCAGACAAAAGTTTGGCAATGACATATGACATCATCGGGTGGGAAAAACCGTTGTATAGGGGGAAAAACGCAAAGTATTTTTTAATTAATATTTTTGAAAAACCGTGGTATAGACTTTCCGCGAAGTTTGAACCTGCGAAAGTTTGAACCTGGTATATGAAAATTCAGAGTCAAATTGATGAACGTTTCCAATTTCCAAGCCTATTATTATTATGGCTTCTTGCAATCAATCTGATGTTCAGAATCCTCCAGGAAAGAGCACCTTGTCAGGGAGACAATTTCACACCCGCTTTGCCTGCTTGCCAGGAAGGAGAGCTGCTCTCTTTCCTGGAGGATTTCATATGAGCGTTGGGAGGCTTCCCAGGGCTTCCCTGACTTCAGGAACTTCGGGGAGGCTCTGGACACTCATATGTTTGGCGGAGAATCCCCGCTGCCCACGCGATGCCACAGCCCTGTAAGCGACCACGGAGGGGAGGGAGGGGAGGGAGGCGAGGGAGGAATCCTCCAGGAAGGAGAGCAGCTCTCCTCACTGGCAGGCGAAGCGGGAGTGATATTGTATCCCTATCAAGCTTCTCTCTTTCCTGGAGGATTTCTTTAGCAGCAGCGGCAAAGACGCTCCAGTCAATGAAGAAATCCTCCAGGAAATAGAGCAACTTGTCAGCTTAAGCTTTTGTTGCCTGCAAAGAAGCCACGGAACAGAGCAAACAATTCAACAAGGGCCCATCCCTTAGGTGGGGGGAGAGCTTTGCCCTCCGCTTTCCTTTTTTTAAAAAAAATATTTTTTATTATTTTCAAAGTAAAACGAACAAAGACATACAACATTAAACATTTAAGGAGCTACTATTGCTCCGCTTATGTTAGAAGTCTAACTAATACAAAATATAAAAAACTCTAACTGTTACAAGATCTAAGCAGAAAAACCACACTTGAAAATTACTTTATCATTAAATTTAATTATAGATTTTTAAAATTAAGATTATTGATTGAGTTTCTCTATATATTTTTTTTGTACAAAAAATAATAATAATATACTTATATGTATATATATATCAAAAAACAATAAGCAAATTATTAGTAATGCAAGAAAAATAAAAAAATAATAATAATATAAACACTTCTGAATTAGTTATAATATGAACTATATAAACTATATAATTCTATCTTATAATTTTTAAGTAATCATTTATTCTTATATGTTTAATTTTTAATACTATTTTTAACATTCCACCAATCATATACTTTATCCCAAATTTTATAAAATTCTGTTTCAGTTTGATTGTTCAACCTTTTAGTCATCATATCTAGTTCTGCACACTCTATGATTTTTTTAAACACCTCAGAGTCTTTCGGTATCGTCTTTTCTTTCCATTTCTGCGCGAATGTTATTCGTGCCGCAGTCAATATATGTATTATTAAATAGTAAATATCTTTTTTATACTTTATATTTGAAATACCCAATAAAAAAAATTCAGGAGATTTTTTAATCTTCTCCTTTGTTATTTCATTTATCCAATTCTCTACTTTATTCCAAAATATTTTTGTCTCCGGACAGGTCCACCATGTATGGTAATATGTACCAACTTCTTTTTTGCATTTCCAACAAATGGGCGATACCGAAGGAAACATTTTAGAGATTCTATATGGTGGAAGGTGCCATCTATAAAACATCTTAATTTGATTTTCTTTGAAAGAGATTGATTTTGTTATTTTCCAATTACAGTAATACCTCATGATACGAACTTAATTGGTGCAAGGAGGAGGTTCGTAAGACGAAAGGTTCGTAAGACGAAACATTGTTTCCCATAGGAAACAATGTAAAGTCAATTAATCCGTGCAACCAAAACCCCCCCCCCCCAAAAAACGGCTTTCCGGCTGTTTTAAAAGGTCGCAGCCGGCCTGGGGGGCTTGCCAGCACCCCCCGCACCCGGGTTCGGGGTGCGGGGGGGTGCTGGCAAGCCCCCCAGGCCGGCTGCGACCTTTTTAAAACACCCACGCTCTTCCCTCACCCCCGCCCCCGCAAGGCATCGCAGCGACAAGCAGGTTTTTCCAACGCGGGTCTTATGCGCCCGAGCCGCGTTTCCCCCCACGTCCGGGCCCACGCACCTGTTCCAGCGGGCTATTTTCCGCCGGTAGTAACGCAGCGCCTCCTGCCCGTTGAGCAGCTTCTCGGCCGGTCTCTCGGGGGTGCTGTAGAGCGGGTGCGCGAATAGCCTCCTCAGCTTGGAGTGGGGGGGCCTGGCTGCTCAGGTTGGCGGGCGGCCGAGTCCGGAGCTTTGGACCGGCGGCGACGGCGACTTCTTCGGCGGGGCAGGAGCAGCGGGGCTCAGCCGTCTCCGTGGCCGGACCGAGGCGCCGCCTCATTTGGGGCCAGAGGTGGAAGTAGAAATCGGCGCTGAGCAGCGCCCCGAGAAGCAGCAGAATGAGCAGCCGGTCGCGCCGGGTCCCCAGCATGGTCAGCGCCGGCGGCTGGGCGAGAAGCAGGCCGGGCGCGAAGGCAGCGGCGCATGGGCGATGCCGGGCCGTGGGTGGGAAAGGAAGGCGAGCCACGCGCCTGTTTGGCCGCGAGAGCCCGGGCGAGTCCCGGCAGGGCCTCTGCCCCGCTGCCGCCGCAGGAGCAGGTGGGGGAAGCCGAGGCAAGGGAAGCAGCAGGCAGCGCCCCGCTTGTGGCCGAGAGGCGACCGGCTGCATCTTTGCCCGGTGGCCTCTCCCGAGTAGGCAGACCGTGCCGCCTCTGGAAGGATGGACGCGTTGGGCGTTTGTTTGCATCACGTGATTGACCGGGTGAAATAAAAGATCTAAAAATCCCTTGTCTCCCCAACCCGGATTTTTAGATCTTTTATTTCACCCGGTCAATCACGAGATGCAAACAAACGCCCAACGTGTCCGAAAGCCAGAGACTTTGGCTAGAGGTCTCTCCGACGAGCTCCGGTTCTGCCGCTCCAGCCCCTTTCGGCCGAGCCTCCCTAGCCAAGCGACTGCCTTCCGTCGCAGCGGGGAACATCGGCGCAGGAGGCAGGAGAGGACCGGGCGACCGGAGAAGCAGCGCTGCCGCCGCCACGCCTGGCTCGACTTCCCTGGCTGCTTGGCCGGGGAGGCTCGGCCGAAAGGGGCTGGAGCGGCAGAGCCGAGCATGCCTTCCGCCCGGGAAGTCCTGCCCCTTCATCCCCACCCCTCGCCCCTGTGGCCGGCTCATCCAGGGGGGCGTGTGTGGACTGGCAAGCGGCAAGCGGGAAGACCAAGGGAAGGTTCCTTCAGCCGCCCAACACCTGATCCGTTCCGCAGCGCGGCAGCAGCGAGGAGCCGAAGATTGGGTTTCCCCTTTGCCTTTACCCCATCTTCGGCTCCTCGCTGCTTCCGCGCTGCGGAGCAGATCAGCTGTTGGGCGGCTGAAGGAATCTTCCCTTGGTCTTCCCCGCCGCCCACACGCAAACTCCACCATCTGCGCATGTGCGGCCATGAAAAAAATGGCGCACATGCGCAGATGGTGGTTTTACTTCCGCATCCAATATAACGCGGAAATCGGTTAGCGCGGGAGGTCTTGGAACGTAACCCCCGCGCTAACCGAGAGATCACTGTATTCCAAAGTGTTAACAATTATTCTTAAATTATTTTTAATTTGTCTTCCTGGTAAAAACCCATTTTGGTCACTGTGTATCATGTTGTTTATAATACTTTTAAGTCTATTGGCAAATATTGATATAAAAATTTTATAGTCTACGTTCAACAATGAGATAGGTCTATAATTTTCAATTTTTTCTTTCTTGGTATCCGCCTTATGTATTAAGGTTATTAAAGTTTCTGACCAGGTTTTTGGTAATTTACCTGTTGTCAATATTTGATTATATATCTCAAGCATGTTGGAAAAGAATATTTCTAAATCTAGTTTGTAAAATTCAGCTGGTATTGCGTCTGGACCGGTCGCTTTATTATTTTTTTGATTCTTTATAGATTGTTTTAATTCTATATCTGTAACGGGTCTATTTAATCTTTGCTGTTGGGCTTCCGTTAAGACTGGAAGTTTTATTTGTTCCAAATATTTAAAAATTAAATCCTCGCTTATCTCTTCTTTCTTATATAATTGTTTATAGAATTCCAAAGCTATTTCCTTTTTGTCTTCTATTCTATGTTTTATAGTACCTTTTGAATCCATCAGATTTTTTATAATTTTATTTTCTCTCTCTTTTCTAAGTTTGTATGCCAGCCATCTTCCAGGTTTATTTGCATATTCAAAATAATCTTGTTTTGCTCTTTTTATCTTTTCTGCAATTGATTCTTGTTCTATTAATCTCAATTTATGTCTTATTAATTCTCTCTGATTTTTTAATTTGTCGTCCTTATCCTCTTTTTGCATTAAAATTTCTAATTTTCTTAATTCTTCTACTAATGTTTCTTGGTATTCTTTCTTTTCTTTATTCTTTTTTGCTGTGAATGCTATTGTTAATCCACGTATATATGCCTTGGTTGTGTCCCATAAATTTTGAGGGGTAGTATCTGCATTTTTATTTATTTTTAAGAAAATCTTTAACTCCTTCTCTACCCATTTCTTATATTCAGGATCTTTTATTATAATTCTATTCATTGACCAATTCTTTATTATCCTTTTACCTTTCCAATATATGGATAGAGGGTTATGATCGGCCCAAGTATTTGTTTCTATTTCTATTTCACTTATTTGTTCCATTATTTGAGTAGGAGCCCATGCCATATCAATTCTAGACCAAGTCTTATGTGGATTGGAATAAGAAGTATACTGTTTATCTTTTAAATGCTGTTCTCGCCATACGTCTTTTAATGCCAATTCTGTTCTCATTTTCCAAAATGATGCCGGTAATATTACCTTTTTTTTCTTTTCTTTTCTTTTCCCATTATAATCCATTTGGTCATCTGATATTGCATTAAAGTCTCCTATTATTATCATATTTTCAATTGATAACTCATTGATTTTTTCATGTAGGTCTTTATAGAATTGTTTTTGATTATCATTTGGTGCATAAATTGAGACAATTGTTAAAGGTTTTATTTCTAAATCTAATTGTACTATCAAGATCCTTCCATCGCCATCATTATATATTTCTTTAGATTCAATTAAATCATCAATATACATTGCTACACCTCTTTTCTTTTGGTTAGCCAAACTTGTGCATAATTTTCCCAATTTGGGATTCTTAAGGAGACTTCTTTTTGATTTTTTGATATGAACTTCTTGTAGGATGCTTATCTGGGCTTTTTGTTTCATAAGTTTAGTTAATACTTGGTTTCTCTTCCTTGGGTTATTTAATCCATTTACATTGACTGAAAATATTTTCAGATCATGTGTCATCTTTATTTATAGTACCTTTTGGGTTCTTTTGGTTCTCGAAGTCGGGTATCTAAAATTAAGTCTTGTGAGATCTGTAGTTGTTTCTGCCTTACCACCAACGCTTCTTCCCCTCCACCACCTGTGGCCCCCCTCACATCGTCGCCAAGCTCTGATTGGATCTGAATTTGCGCAGTACTGTCCAGTCCACTTCGTGCAAGGAAAGATCGTGCTTGTTCTACACTTTCTATTTTCACTCTCGTTGATTGCCATGTTAGGGTCAAACCTTCTGGTATCAGCCATCTGAAAGGAATGCTCTTTCTGATTAAAATACTTGTAAGAAAATAATATTGTCTTCTAGCCTCTCGGACTCTCCTCGGAACTTGTTTCAGAATCGCAATTTCTTTTCCATTACGTTGGAAAGACTCGTTTTTTGTGTATCTCAATATCGTATCTTTGATAATTCTTCTTGTGAACTTGATGTGGACTTCTGGGTAAGTTGTGGCGCCTAACATATCCAGTCTGAACTCGGTAGACTTCGTCGATCTCTTTTACCAGGTCTGTTGGGTCCAACTGCAAAATGGCTCCCATAACTTCTGCCATTTTTGCGGGAAGATCTTCGTCTTTTTCTTCTTCGATGTTTTGAAACCTCAGTCCATGTTGAGCAGAGTGAAGTTCTAAATTGGTTATTGCTATGTCAAAGTCTCTACGGGCAGCGTAGTTACGGTCTTCATATTCTTCTACTCTCTGTCCCACATCTTGAATTTTCCCTTCTGTCACTTGTATTCTCTTTTCGCTGTCTTGTAATTTTTGTTGAATAACTTTTATATTTCCATCCATTTCGGCAACATTTCCTTTTACTTCAGTTAATTCAGTTCGAAGTTCTGCAATTTCTTTTTTAATTTCGTCTTTCATCTCCTTCATCTCTTGCCTCAGTTCCTGTAAGTAGGTTTTCATTTCCTCTTTGTCTGTGTTGCTTTGAGTTTTTGCCTCGGTTTGTAATGCCTTGATGTCAGCTAATGCTTCTTGGATAATCTGAAGACCAGGGTCCATCGTAGGCTTGTCTTTTTCTTTCTCTTTAGCTAACATTGTGGGTATGGTCATTTGTTGTAACGGTGATGAAGTTGGAGAAGTCCTAGGTGTTGAAGTTGGAGCGGGAGTAGTTGGTTGTTTTCGCGTTGTTATTGTAGTCACTGAAGTCACACTCTGTGCCCTGTGGGAACCTTTCATAGTCCAAAATTTACTGTTAATTATTTTGTGTTAAGAAAAATATTTTAATCTGGATCTTATGTATCTTAATAGAAAAATGAAGCAGTAAAAGGAAAAAAGAAAGATTAAATATATTGATTTAATTCAATTAATGCTATAATTTATTGTTGAGTTTAATTAAAAGGAAAGTAAAAAAGAAAAAGAAAATAAAGGGGTAAAGGTAAAGAAAGAAAAAAAATATTTTGGTGAGTTCCTAGATTCCTTAAGTGGGGGTCAGGTAGGGGAAAGGAAGAAACCAATATTCTAGCACATATCTATTTAATAATAATTAAAAAAAGAAAAAAACATAGAAGAGAAAAAAAGGGGGAAGAGAAAAAGAGGAGAAGAAAAAAGGAGAAAAGTAAAAGGAAAGAAGGATAGAGAGGGTTTCTTCAAAGAGGGGTAAATAGAAAGTAAAATCAATACCTAGATAGAATTTCTTTTAAGAAGACAGAAAAGGGAGAGGAGAAATAAATATTCTATATATATTAAAAAAAAATAGAAAAATATATTTAAAATTATTTAAAAAATATACTTATATGTGTGGGAATGCGAAAATAAAATAAAATGAAATAATAAAATAAAATAAAAATTAATCCAATTAATAAACAGACTTTTTGTTAAAAAAGAGAGATATATCAAAAACTCTAAGGGAAAAAGGGTTCAAAAATTTCTAATGAGTCCAAAAAAGAAAAAAAAAAGCCCAAAAAGAAACAGTACGCCTAACTTATGCTCTAATAAAATTATCCAGAGAAAAAGGGAAAAAAGAGAAAAATAGGTCTAAAATCAATGTCCAGAATATTTCTAAATTCAAATACCAATGAGATGGTCCAAGTTTCTATACTATATATTTAAAAAGAGAGAGAACAACGAGAGTAAAAAAAGTAAAAATACAAAAAATATCCTTACGTCTCTGAAATCAGACAAAAAATAGTCCCAGCAAGTCCAAGGAAAGATTTATAATAGAATAAAAATAATATCAAAAGTTTTAAGAATAGGAAAATAAGATGTATACTCCAAAATTCGTTTAAAATATTTATAGCTTCAGAAAAAATCCATTGAAAAGAAAAAAAACAAATTGAATTAGTTCAGTTCATTAGTTCCACAATGCTCAATTGATTAATATATTTTACTTCATTCACTCCATGATTTCCAAGTCAAACTTTAGTTTTAGAAGAGAAAAAATTGTAACAAGAAAAAATATACGAAGAAAAGGGAAAGTAGAGACACCACACTATAATCTTAAGTAGCAAAAAAAAAAGTGAAAGTTATACTTAGTTGTAACAAAGGCAAGTAGTTCCGGCTGATCTTCTCCACCGCGGATGGATATCACTTACAGTTTTCCTCTTTTGTTATATTCGCCTTAGAGTTGAAAAAATCTTCTTTTTCCCAAACTTGTGAAGATACCAAAGGAATTCCGTGTGGTGCTGTGAGTCTCCTCTTTCTGCTGATCAATTATTTGTAGACTTCTTCTATTTTTTTGACCTTCCGCTGTCGGCGACCGCTACGGCTGTGTCCAGGCAGCCGCCTGGGCACAGCTCTCCATGCCTGCAGCTGCGGGGCTATCCCTCACCCCCGGGACCATGGCGATCCGTCCCAGGGTGTCCGGGAGACCCCCTGTCCTGTGCCGATCCCTCCGGAGTCGGCACCACGCGAAACCGCGTCCTGCAGGCTGGAAAGGAGGACCGCGGTGCCGGAGCTCAGCCTCCGCTCCTCCGGCGCGATCGGGCTCCACCCGGAAGTCGCCCTCCGCTTTCATGAAGGCGTTTGCTCTGTTCCGCGGCTTCTTCGCAGGCAACGAAAGCTTAGCCTGACAGGTAGCTGCCGGCCAATTGGACGTCCCTTGGCGGAACACTGGCTTCCTCCACTGGCGCTGGGAAAAGGCTGAACTGCCCCCCTCCTGGCTTTGTGCAGGTCTCCACTCCTGGCTTGGTTTAGCCACAGCTACCCTTGCCAGTGGGCTGGCAGCATCTCCGGCCGCTTAGCTCCTCTCGATGGAGCTCAGCCGAACAAAACCTCCCAGAAGGGAATCCCGGTGGGGGCGGCAAGCAAATAGGAAATTCCTGGCGGTGACAATCACAAGGCAGGAGAATCCCTGCGGCAGTAAGCGAGCGCACACGCAGTAAGAGAGCACACGCACCCAGGCTCGGGCTCGTAAGGTTAAAATGGTTCTTAAGATGAGGCAAACAAATCTTAAACTCCGGGTTCGTATCATGAAAAGTTCGTATGAAGAGGCGTTCGTAAAACGAGGTATCACTGTAAGGGTTTAGGACATTTAGTCTCCGCCAGTTGGATGAAGCTCTTTCCTCCGCAGCAGCTGATCGGCCGCTGCCTTCACTCCATCGCCCAAAGGCCCCTAGCTCTTGGCCCCAGCCCTTTGGCCACAAAAATCCAAATGCAGCCACAGCCTTTTGGCCACATGGGACACTTCGCCACCATCCAATCAGAACGGTTGTTACAAAATGCTACTTTTGGAAGGAAAGAATGGGACAGTTTGCTCTTTCATACACAAACACACACATTGAATGATAGAGAGGGAAGGGACCTCGGGGGCCATCTAGTCTGACCCCCTTCTCATTCAGGAGACTTACAGAATGATAGAGAGGGAAGGGACCTTGGTGACCATCTAGTCTGACCCCCCTTCTCATTCAGGAGACTTACAGAATGATAGAGAGGAAAGGGAACTCAGTGCCATCTAGTCTGACCTGACCCACCTTCTCATTCAGGAGACTTACAGAATGGTAGAGAGGGAAGGGACCTTGGTGGCCATCTAGTCTGACCCACTTTCTCATTCAGGAGACTCACAGAATGATAGAGAGGAAAGGGAACTCAGTGACCATCTAGTCTGACCTGACCCACCTTCTCATTCAGGAGACTTACAGAATGGTAGAGAGGGAAGGGACCTTGGTGGCCATCTAGTCTGACCCACTTTCTCATTCAGGAGACTCACAGAATGATAGAGAGGAAAGGAAACTCAGTGCCCATCTAGTCTGACCCACTTTCTCATTCAGGAGCCTCACAGAATCATAGAGATGGTAGGGGCCTCAGTGGCCATCTAGTCTGACCCCCCTTCTCATTCCGGAGACTTGCAGAATGATAGAGATAGAAGGGGCCTCAGTGGCCATCTAGTCTGACCCCCAGATCAAGCAGGAGAATGGAGGGGACCGCAGAGGCCATCTAGTCTGACCCCCATAGCTCTCTCTCTCTTCTCTCTCTCTCTCTCTCTCTCTCTCTCTCTCTCTCTCTCTCTCTCTCTCTCTCTCTCTCTCTCTCTCTCTCTCTCTCTCTCTCTCTCTCTCTCTCTCTCTCTCTCCCTGTCTCCTAAATGAGACGATGGGTCAGACTCGATGTCCACTGAGGTCCCTTCCATTTCTATCATTCTCTAAGTCTCCTGAATGAGAATGGGGGTCAGACTAGATGGCCACTGAGGCCCCTTCCATCTCTATCATTCTGTAAGTCTCCTGACTGAGAAGGGGGGTCAGACTAGATGGCCACTGAGGCCCCTTCCATCTCTACCATTCTGCAAGTCTCCTGAATGAGAAGGGGGTCAGACTAGATGGTCTCTGAGGTTTCCTCCCTCTCTATCATTCTGTAAGTCTCCTGAATGAGAAGGGGGTCACACTAGATGGCCACCAAGGTCCCTTCCATCTCTATCATTCTGTAAGTCTCCTGAATGAGAAGGGGGTCAGACTAGATGGTCTCCGAGGTTTCCTCCCTCTCTATCATTCTGTAAGTCTCCTGAATGAGAAGGGGGTCAGACTAGATGGCCACCAAGGTCCCTTCCCTCTCTATCATTCTGCAAGTCTCCTGAATGAGAAGGGGGTCAGACTAGATGGTCTCTGAGATTTCCTCCCTCTCTATCATTCTGTAAGTCTCCTGAATGAGAAGGGGGTCAGACTATATGGACATTGAGTTCCCTTCCCTCTGTATCATTCTGTAAGTCTCCTGAATGAGAAAGTGGGTCAGAGTAGATGGACACTGAGGTTTCCTCCCTCTCTATCATCCTGAAAGTCTCCTGAATGAGAAGGGTGGTCAGACTAGATGGCCACTGAGTTCCCTTCCCTCTGTATCATTCTGTAAGTCTCCTGAATGAGAAATTGGGTCAGACTAGATGGACACTGAGGTTTCCTCCCTCTCTATCATTCTGTAAGTCTCCTGAATGAGAAGGGTCAGACTAGATGGCCACTGAGTTCCCTTCTGTATCATTCTGTGAGTCTCCTGAATGAGAAAGTGGGTCAGACTAGATGGCCATTGAGTTCCCTTCCATCTCTATCATTCTGTAAGTCTCCTGACTGAGAAGGGGTGTCAGACTAGATGGCCACTGAGGCCCCTTCCATCTCTACCATTCTGCAAGTCTCCTGAATGAGAATGGGGTCAGACTAGATGGTCTCTGAGGTTTCCTCCCTCTCTATCATTCTGTAAGTCTCCTGAATGAGAAGGGGGGTCACACTAGATGGCCACCAAGGTCCCTTCCATCTCTATCATTCTGTAAGTCTCCTGAATGAGAAGGGGGTCAGACTAGATGGTCTCCGAGGTTTCCTCCCTCTCTATCATTCTGTAAGTCTCCTGAATGAGAAGGGGGTCAGACTAGATGGCCACCAAGGTCCCTTCCCTCTCTATCATTCTGCAAGTCTCCTGAATGAGAAGGGGGTCAGACTAGATGGTCTCTGAGATTTCCTCCCTCTCTATCATTCTGTAAGTCTCCTGAATGAGAAGGGGGTCAGACTATATGGACATTGAGTTCCCTTCCCTCTGTATCATTCTGTAAGTCTCCTGAATGAGAAAGTGGGTCAGAGTAGATGGACACTGAGGTTTCCTCCCTCTCTATCATCCTGAAAGTCTCCTGAATGAGAAGGGTGGTCAGACTAGATGGCCACTGAGTTCCCTTCCCTCTGTATCATTCTGTAAGTCTCCTGAATGAGAAATTGGGTCAGACTAGATGGACACTGAGGTTTCCTCCCTCTCTATCATTCTGTAAGTCTCCTGAATGAGAAGGGTCAGACTAGATGGCCACTGAGTTCCCTTCTGTATCATTCTGTGAGTCTCCTGAATGAGAAAGTGGGTCAGACTAGATGGCCATTGAGTTCCCTTCCATCTCTATCATTCTGTAAGTCTCCTGAATGAGAAGGGGGTCAGACTAGATGGCCACCAAGGTCCCTTCCATCTCTATCATTCTGTAAGTCTCCTGAATGAGAAGGGGGTCAGACTAGATGGTCTCTGAGGTTTCCTCCCTCTCTATCATTCTGTAAGTCTCCTGAATGAGAAGGGGGTCAAACTAGATGGCCACCAAGATCCCTTCCATCTCTATCATTCTGTAAGTCTCCTGAATGAGAAGGGGGTCAGACTAGATGGCCCCCGAGGCCCCTTCCATCTCTATCATTCTGTAAGTATCCTGAATGAGAATGGGGTCAGACTAAATAACCACCAAGGTCCCTTCCCTCTCTATCATTCTGTGAGTCTCCTGAATGAGAAAGTGGGTCAGACTATATGGCCACTGAGTTCCCTTCTGTATCATTCTGTAAGTCTCCTGAATGAGAAAGTGGGTCAGACTAGATGGCCACTGAGTTCCCCTTCCTCTCTATCATTCTGTAAGTCTCCTGAATGAGAAGGGGGTCAGACTAGATGGCCCCCGAGGCCCCTTCCATCTCTATCATTCTGTAAGTATCCTGAATGAGAATGGGGTCAGACTAAATAGCCACCAAGGTCCCTTCCCTCTCTATCATTCTGTGAGTCTCCTGAATAAGAAAGTGGGTCAGACTAGATGGCCACTGAGTTCCCTTCCCTCTGTATCATTCTGTAAGTCTCCTGAATGAGAAAGTGGGTCAGACTAGATGGACACTGAGGTTTCCTCCCTCTCTATCATTCTGTAAGTCTCCTGAATGAGAAGGGGGTCAGACTAGATGGCCCCCGAGGCCCCTTCCATCTCTATCATTCTGTAAGTCTCCTGAATGAGAAGGGGGTCAGACTAGATGGCCCCCGAGGCCCCTTCCATCTCTATCATTATGTAAGTATCCTGAATGAGAAGGGGGTCAGACTAAATAGCCACCAAGGTCCCTTCCCTCTCTATCATTCTGTGAGTCTCCTGAATGAGAAAGTGGGTCAGACTATATGGCCACTGAGTTCCCTTCTGTATCATTCTGTAAGTCTCCTGAATGAGAAAGTGGGTCAGACTAGATGGCCACCGAGGTCCCTTCCATCTCTATCATTCTGCAAGTCTCCTGAATGAGAAGGGGGTCAGACTAGATGGTCTCTGAGGTTTCTTCCCTCTCTATCATTCTGTAAGTCTCCTGAATGAGAAGGGGGTCAGACTAGATGGCCACCAAGGTCCCTTCCATCTCTATCATTCTGTAAGTCTCCTGAATGAGAGGGGGGTCAGACTAGATGGTCTCTGAGGTTTCCTCCCTCTCTATCATTCTGTAAGTCTCCTGAATGAGAAGAGGGTCAGACTAGATGGCCACCAAGGTCCCTTCCCTCTCTCATTCTGTAAGTCTCCTGAATGAGAAGGGGGTCAGACTAGATGGTCTCTGAGGTTTCCTCCCTCTCTATCATTCTGTAAGTCTCCTGAATGAGAAGGGGGTCAGACTAGATGGCCACCAAGGTCCCTTCCCTCTCTATCATTCTGCAAGTCTCCTGACTGAGAAGGGGGTCAGACTAGATGGCCACCAAGATCCCTTCCATCTCTATCACTCTGTAAGTCTCCTGAATGAGAAGGGTCAGACTAGATGGCCACTGAGTTCCCTTCTGTATCATTCTGTGAGTCTCCTGAATGAGAAAGTGGGTCAGACTAGATGGCCATTGAGTTCCCTTCCATCTCTATCATTCTGTAAGTCTCCTGACTGAGAAGGGGTGTCAGACTAGATGGCCACTGAGGCCCCTTCCATCTCTACCATTCTGCAAGTCTCCTGAATGAGAATGGGGTCAGACTAGATGGTCTCTGAGGTGTCCTCCCTCTCTATCATTCTGTAAGTCTCCTGAATGAGAAGGGGGTCACACTAGATGGCCACCAAGGTCCCTTCCATCTCTATCATTCTGTAAGTCTCCTGAATGAGAAGGGGGTCAGACTAGATGGTCTCCGAGGTTTCCTCCCTCTCTATCATTCTGTAAGTCTCCTGAATGAGAAGGGGGTCAGACTAGATGGCCACCAAGGTCCCTTCCCTCTCTATCATTCTGCAAGTCTCCTGAATGAGAAGGGGGTCAGACTAGATGGTCTCTGAGTTCCCTTCTGTATCATTCTGTGAGTCTCCTGAATGAGAAAGTGGGTCAGACTAGATGGCCATTGAGTTCCCTTCCATCTCTATCATTCTGTAAGTCTCCTGAATGAGAAGGGGGTCAGACTAGATGGCCACCAAGGTCCCTTCCATCTCTATCATTCTGTAAGTCTCCTGAATGAGAAGGGGGTCAGACTAGATGGTCTCTGAGGTTTCCTCCCTCTCTATCATTCTGTAAGTCTCCTGAATGAGAAGGGGGTCAAACTAGATGGCCACCAAGATCCCTTCCATCTCTATCATTCTGTAAGTCTCCTGAATGAGAAGGGGGTCAGACTAGATGGCCCCCGAGGCCCCTTCCATCTCTATCATTCTGTAAGTATCCTGAATGAGAATGGGGTCAGACTAAATAGCCACCAAGGTCCCTTCCCTCTCTATCATTCTGTGAGTCTCCTGAATGAGAAAGTGGGTCAGACTATATGGCCACTGAGTTCCCTTCTGTATCATTCTGTAAGTCTCCTGAATGAGAAAGTGGGTCAGACTAGATGGCCACTGAGTTCCCCTTCCTCTCTATCATTCTGTAAGTCTCCTGAATGAGAAGGGGGTCAGACTAGATGGCCCCCGAGGACCCTTCCATCTCTATCATTCTGTAAGTATCCTGAATGAGAATGGGGTCAGACTAAATAGCCACCAAGGTCCCTTCCCTCTCTATCATTCTGTGAGTCTCCTGAATAAGAAAGTGGGTCAGACTAGATGGCCACTGAGTTCCCTTCCCTCTGTATCATTCTGTAAGTCTCCTGAATGAGAAAGTGGGTCAGACTAGATGGACACTGAGGTTTCCTCCCTCTCTATCATTCTGTAAGTCTCCTGAATGAGAAGGGGGTCAGACTAGATGGCCCCCGAGGCCCCTTCCATCTCTATCATTCTGTAAGTCTCCTGAATGAGAAGGGGGTCAGACTAGATGGCCCCCGAGGCCCCTTCCATCTCTATCATTCTGTGAGTCTCCTGAATGAGAAAGTGGGTCAGACTATATGGCCACTGAGTTCCCTTCTGTATCATTCTGTAAGTCTCCTGAATGAGAAAGTGGGTCAGACTATATGGCCACTGAGTTCCCTTCTGTATCATTCTGTAAGTCTCCTGAATGAGAAAGTGGGTCAGACTAGATGGCCACTGAGTTCCCTTTCCTCTCTATCATTCTGTAAGTCTCCTGAATGAGAAGCGGGTCAGACTAGATGGCCACCGAGGTCCCTTCCATCTCTATCATTCGGCAAGTCTCCTGAATGAGAAGGGGGTCAGACTAGATGGTCTCTGAGGTTTCTTCCCTCTCTATCATTCTGTAAGTCTCCTGAATGAGAAGGGGGTCAGACTAGATGGCCACCAAGGTCCCTTCCATCTCTATCATTCTGTAAGTCTCCTGAATGAGAGGGGGGTCAGACTAGATGGTCTCTGAGGTTTCCTCCCTCTCTATCATTCTGTAAGTCTCCTGAATGAGAAGAGGGTCAGACTAGATGGCCACCAAGGTCCCTTCCCTCTCTCATTCTGTAAGTCTCCTGAATGAGAAGGGGGTCAGACTAGATGGTCTCTGAGGTTTCCTCCCTCTCTATCATTCTGTAAGTCTCCTGAATGAGAAGGGGGTCAGACTAGATGGCCACCAAGGTCCCTTCCCTCTCTATCATTCTGCAAGTCTCCTGACTGAGAAGGGGGTCAGACTAGATGGCCACCAAGATCCCTTCCATCTCTATCACTCTGTAAGTCTCCTGGATGAGAAGGGGGTCAGACTTGATGGCCACCGAGGTCTCTTCTCTCTCTATCATCCTGCAAGTCTCCTGAATGAGAAGGGGGTCAGACTAGATGGCCCCCGGGGCCCCTTCCATCTCTATCATTCTGTAAGTCTCCTGAATGAGAAGGGGGTCAGACTAGATGGTCTCTGAGGTTTCCTCCCTCTCTATCATTCTGTAAGTCTCCTGAATGAGAAGGGGGTCAGACTAGATGGCCACCGAGGTCCCTTCCCTCTCTATCATTCTGCAAGTCTCCTGAATGAGAAGGGGGTCAGACTAGATGGTCTCTGAGGTTTCCTCCCTCTCTATCATTCTGTAAGTCTCCTGAATGAGAAGGGGGTCAGACTATATGGACATTGAGTTCCCTTCCCTCTGTATCATTCTGTAAGTCTCCTGAATGAGAAAGTGGGTCAGAGTAGATGGACACTGAGGTTTCCTCCCTCTCTATCATCCTGAAAGTCTCCTGAATGAGAAGGGTGGTCAGACTAGATGGCCACTGAGTTCCCTTCCCTCTGTATCATTCTGTAAGTCTCCTGAATGAGAAATTGGGTCAGAGTAGATGGACACTGAGGTTTCCTCCCTCTCTATCATTCTGTAAGTCTCCTGAATGAGAAGGGTCAGACTAGATGGCCACTGAGTTCCCTTCTGTATCATTCTGTAAGTCTCCTGAATGAGAAAGTGGGTCAGACTAGATGGCCATTGAGTTCCCTTCCATCTCTATCATTCTGTAAGTCTCCTGAATGAGAAGGGGGTCAGACTAGATGGCCACCAAGATCCCTTCCATCTCTATCATTCTGTAAGTCTCCTGAATGAGAAGGGGGTCAGACTAGATGGCCCCCGAGGCCCCTTCCATCTCTATCATTCTGTAAGTCTCCTGAATGAGAAAGTGGGTCAGACTAGATGGCCACTGAGTTCCCCTTCCTCTCTATCATTCTGTAAGTCTCCTGAATGAGAAGGGGGTCAGACTAGATGGCCCCCGAGGCCCCTTCCATCTCTATCATTCTGTAAGTATCCTGAATGAGAATGGGGTCAGACTAAATAGCCACCAAGGTCCCTTCCCTCTCTATCATTCTGTGAGTCTCCTGAATAAGAAAGTGGGTCAGACTAGATGGCCACTGAGTTCCCTTCCCTCTGTATCATTCTGTAAGTCTCCTGAATGAGAAAGTGGGTCAGACTAGATGGACACTGAGGTTTCCTCCCTCTCTATCATTCTGTAAGTCTCCTGAATGAGAAGGGGGTCAGACTAGATGGCCCCCGAGGCCCCTTCCATCTCTATCATTCTGTAAGTCTCCTGAATGAGAAGGGGGTCAGACTAGATGGCCCCCGAGGCCCCTTCCATCTCTATCATTCTGTAAGTATCCTGAATGAGAAGGGGGTCAGACTAAATAGCCACCAAGGTCCCTTCCCTCTCTATCATTCTGTGAGTCTCCTGAATGAGAAAGTGGGTCAGACTATATGGCCACTGAGTTCCCTTCTGTATCATTCTGTAAGTCTCCTGAATGAGAAAGTGGGTCAGACTAGATGGCCACCGAGGTCCCTTCCATCTCTATCATTCTGCAAGTCTCCTGAATGAGAAGGGGGTCAGACTAGATGGTCTCTGAGGTTTCTTCCCTCTCTATCATTCTGTAAGTCTCCTGAATGAGAAGGGGGTCAGACTAGATGGCCACCAAGGTCCCTTCCATCTCTATCATTCTGTAAGTCTCCTGAATGAGAGGGGGGTCAGACTAGATGGTCTCTGAGGTTTCCTCCCTCTCTATCATTCTGTAAGTCTCCTGAATGAGAAGAGGGTCAGACTAGATGGCCACCAAGGTCCCTTCCCTCTCTCATTCTGTAAGTCTCCTGAATGAGAAGGGGGTCAGACTAGATGGTCTCTGAGGTTTCCTCCCTCTCTATCATTCTGTAAGTCTCCTGAATGAGAAGGGGGTCAGACTAGATGGCCACCAAGGTCCCTTCCCTCTCTATCATTCTGCAAGTCTCCTGACTGAGAAGGGGGTCAGACTAGATGGCCACCAAGATCCCTTCCATCTCTATCACTCTGTAAGTCTCCTGGATGAGAAGGGGGTCAGACTTGATGGCCACCGAGGTCTCTTCTCTCTCTATCATCCTGCAAGTCTCCTGAATGAGAAGGGGGTCAGACTAGATGGCCCCCGGGGCCCCTTCCATCTCTATCATTCTGTAAGTCTCCTGAATGAGAAGGGGGTCAGACTAGATGGTCTCTGAGGTTTCCTCCCTCTCTATCATTCTGTAAGTCTCCTGAATGAGAAGGGGGTCAGACTAGATGGCCACCAAGGTCCCTTCCCTCTCTATCATTCTGCAAGTCTCCTGAATGAGAAGGGGGTCAGACTAGATGGTCTCTGAGGTTTCCTCCCTCTCTATCATTCTGTAAGTCTCCTGAATGAGAAGGGGGTCAGACTATATGGACATTGAGTTCCCTTCCCTCTGTATCATTCTGTAAGTCTCCTGAATGAGAAAGTGGGTCAGAGTAGATGGACACTGAGGTTTCCTCCCTCTCTATCATCCTGAAAGTCTCCTGAATGAGAAGGGTGGTCAGACTAGATGGCCACTGAGTTCCCTTCCCTCTGTATCATTCTGTAAGTCTCCTGAATGAGAAATTGGGTCAGAGTAGATGGACACTGAGGTTTCCTCCCTCTCTATCATTCTGTAAGTCTCCTGAATGAGAAGGGTCAGACTAGATGGCCACTGAGTTCCCTTCTGTATCATTCTGTAAGTCTCCTGAATGAGAAAGTGGGTCAGACTAGATGGCCATTGAGTTCCCTTCCATCTCTATCATTCTGTAAGTCTCCTGAATGAGAAGGGGGTCAGACTAGATGGCCACCAAGGTCCCTTCCATCTCTATCATTCTGTAAGTCTCCTGAATGAGAAGGGGGTCAGACTAGATGGCCACCAAGATCCCTTCCATCTCTATCATTCTGTAAGTCTCCTGAATGAGAAGGGGGTCAGACTAGATGGCCCCCGAGGCCCCTTCCATCTCTATCATTCTGTAAGTATCCTGAATGAGAATGGGGTCAGACTAAATAGCCACCAAGGTCCCTTCCCTCTCTATCATTCTGTGAGTCTCCTGAATAAGAAAGTGGGTCAGACTAGATGGCCACTGAGTTCCCTTCCCTCTGTATCATTCTGTAAGTCTCCTGAATGAGAAAGTGGGTCAGACTAGATGGACACTGAGGTTTCCTCCCTCTCTATCATTCTGTAAGTCTCCTGAATGAGAAGGGGGTCAGACTAGATGGCCCCCGAGGCCCCTTCCATCTCTATCATTCTGTAAGTCTCCTGAATGAGAAGGGGGTCAGACTAGATGGCCACCGAGGCCCCTTCCATCTCTATCATTCTGTAAGTATCCTGAATGAGAAGGGGGTCAGACTAAATAGCCACCAAGGTCCCTTCCCTCTCTATCATTCTGTGAGTCTCCTGAATGAGAAAGTGGGTCAGACTATATGGCCACTGAGTTCCCTTCTGTATCATTCTGTAAGTCTCCTGAATGAGAAAGTGGGTCAGACTAGATGGCCACCGAGGTCCCTTCCATCTCTATCATTCTGCAAGTCTCCTGAATGAGAAGGGGGTCAGACTAGATGGTCTCTGAGGTTTCTTCCCTCTCTATCATTCTGTAAGTCTCCTGAATGAGAAGAGGGTCAGACTAGATGGCCACCAAGGTCCCTTCCCTCTCTCATTCTGTAA
The DNA here is from genome assembly GCF_031021105.1 of Erythrolamprus reginae. NCBI lineage: Eukaryota > Metazoa > Chordata > Lepidosauria > Squamata > Dipsadidae > Erythrolamprus > Erythrolamprus reginae. Next base: position 32,358,137 of record NC_091954.1, read on the forward strand.
GTCTCCTGAATGAGAAGGGGGTCAGACTAGATGGTCTCTGAGGTTTCCTCCCTCTCTATCATTCTGTAAGTCTCCTGAATGAGAAGGGGGTCAGACTAGATGGCCACCAAGGTCCCTTCCCTCTCTATCATTCTGCAAGTCTCCTGACTGAGAAGGGGGTCAGACTAGATGGCCACCAAGATCCCTTCCATCTCTATCACTCTGTAAGTCTCCTGGATGAGAAGGGGGTCAGACTTGATGGCCACCGAGGTCTCTTCTCTCTCTATCATCCTGCAAGTCTCCTGAATGAGAAGGGGGTCAGACTAGATGGCCCCCGGGGCCCCTTCCATCTCTATCATTCTGTAAGTCTCCTGAATGAGAAGGGGGTCAGACTAGATGGTCTCTGAGGTTTCCTCCCTCTCTATCATTCTGTAAGTCTCCTGAATGAGAAGGGGGTCAGACTAGATGGCCACCAAGGTCCCTTCCCTCTCTATCATTCTGCAAGTCTCCTGAATGAGAAGGGGGTCAGACTAGATGGTCTCTGAGGTTTCCTCCCTCTCTATCATTCTGTAAGTCTCCTGAATGAGAAGGGGGTCAGACTATATGGACATTGAGTTCCCTTCCCTCTGTATCATTCTGTAAGTCTCCTGAATGAGAAAGTGGGTCAGAGTAGATGGACACTGAGGTTTCCTCCCTCTCTATCATCCTGAAAGTCTCCTGAATGAGAAGGGTGGTCAGACTAGATGGCCACTGAGTTCCCTTACCTCTGTATCATTCTGTAAGTCTCCTGAATGAGAAATTGGGTCAGAGTAGATGGACACTGAGGTTTCCTCCCTCTCTATCATTCTGTAAGTCTCCTGAATGAGAAGGGTCAGACTAGATGGCCACTGAGTTCCCTTTTGTATCATTCTGTAAGTCTCCTGAATGAGAAAGTGGGTCAGACTAGATGGCCATTGAGTTCCCTTCCATCTCTATCATTCTGTAAGTCTCCTGAATGAGAAGGGGGTCAGACTAGATGGCCACCAAGGTCCCTTCCATCTCTATCATTCTGTAAGTCTCCTGAATGAGAAGGGGGTCAGACTAGATGGCCACCAAGATCCCTTCCATCTCTATCATTCTGTAAGTCTCCTGAATGAGAAGGGGGTCAGACTAGATGGCCACTGAGGCCCCTTCCATCTCTATCATTCTGTAAGTATCCTGAATGAGAATGGGGTCAGACTAAATAGCCACCAAGGTCCCTTCCCTCTCTATCATTCTGTGAGTCTCCTGAATGAGAAAGTGGGTCAGACTATATGGCCTCTGAGTTCCCTTCTGTATCATTCTATAAGTCTCCTGAATGAGAAAGTGGGTCAGACTAGATGGCCACTGAGTTCCCTTCCCTCTGTATCATTCTGTAAGTCTCCTGAATGAGAAAGTGGGTCAGACTAGATGGACACTGAGGTTTCCTCCCTCTCTATCATTCTGTAAGTCTCCTGAATGAGAAGGGGGTCAGACTAGATGGCCCCCGAGGCCCCTTCCATCTCTATCATTCTGTAAGTCTCCTGAATGAGAAGGGGGTCAGACTAGATGGCCCCCGAGGCCCCTTCCATCTCTATCATTCTGTAAGTATCCTGAATGAGAAGGGGGTCAGACTAAATAGCCACCAAGGTCCCTTCCCTCTCTATCATTCTGTGAGTCTCCTGAATGAGAAAGTGGGTCAGACTATATGGCCACTGAGTTCCCTTCTGTATCATTCTGTAAGTCTCCTGAATGAGAAAGTGGGTCAGACTAGATGGCCACCGAGGTCCCTTCCATCTCTATCATTCTGCAAGTCTCCTGAATGAGAAGGGGGTCAGACTAGATGGTCTCTGAGGTTTCTTCCCTCTCTATCATTCTGTAAGTCTCCTGAATGAGAAGAGGGTCAGACTAGATGGCCACCAAGGTCCCTTCCCTCTCTCATTCTGTAAGTCTCCTGAATGAGAAGGGGGTCAGACTAGATGGTCTCTGAGGTTTCCTCCCTCTCTATCATTCTGTAAGTCTCCTGAATGAGAAGGGGGTCAGACTAGATGGCCACCAAGGTCCCTTCCCTCTCTATCATTCTGCAAGTCTCCTGACTGAGAAGGGGGTCAGACTAGATGGCCACCAAGATCCCTTCCATCTCTATCACTCTGTAAGTCTCCTGGATGAGAAGGGGGTCAGACTTGATGGCCACCGAGGTCTCTTCTCTCTCTATCATCCTGCAAGTCTCCTGAATGAGAAGGGGGTCAGACTAGATGGCCCCCGGGGCCCCTTCCATCTCTATCATTCTGTAAGTCTCCTGAATGAGAAGGGGGTCAGACTAGATGGTCTCTGAGGTTTCCTCCCTCTCTATCATTCTGTAAGTCTCCTGAATGAGAAGGGGGTCAGACTAGATGGCCACCAAGGTCCCTTCCCTCTCTATCATTCTGCAAGTCTCCTGAATGAGAAGGGGGTCAGACTAGATGGTCTCTGAGGTTTCCTCCCTCTCTATCATTCTGTAAGTCTCCTGAATGAGAAGGGGGTCAGACTATATGGACATTGAGTTCCCTTCCCTCTGTATCATTCTGTAAGTCTCCTGAATGAGAAAGTGGGTCAGAGTAGATGGACACTGAGGTTTCCTCCCTCTCTATCATCCTGAAAGTCTCCTGAATGAGAAGGGTGGTCAGACTAGATGGCCACTGAGTTCCCTTCCCTCTGTATCATTCTGTAAGTCTCCTGAATGAGAAATTGGGTCAGAGTAGATGGACACTGAGGTTTCCTCCCTCTCTATCATTCTGTAAGTCTCCTGAATGAGAAGGGTCAGACTAGATGGCCACTGAGTTCCCTTTTGTATCATTCTGTAAGTCTCCTGAATGAGAAAGTGGGTCAGACTAGATGGCCATTGAGTTCCCTTCCATCTCTATCATTCTGTAAGTCTCCTGAATGAGAAGGGGGTCAGACTAGATGGCCACCAAGGTCCCTTCCATCTCTATCATTCTGTAAGTCTCCTGAATGAGAAGGGGGTCAGACTAGATGGCCACCAAGATCCCTTCCATCTCTATCATTCTGTAAGTCTCCTGAATGAGAAGGGGGTCAGACTAGATGGCCACTGAGGCCCCTTCCATCTCTATCATTCTGTAAGTATCCTGAATGAGAATGGGGTCAGACTAAATAGCCACCAAGGTCCCTTCCCTCTCTATCATTCTGTGAGTCTCCTGAATGAGAAAGTGGGTCAGACTATATGGCCACTGAGTTCCCTTCTGTATCATTCTGTAAGTCTCCTGAATGAGAAAGTGGGTCAGACTAGATGGCCACCGAGGTCCCTTCCATCTCTATCATTCTGCAAGTCTCCTGAATGAGAAGGGGGTCAGACTAGATGGTCTCTGAGGTTTCTTCCCTCTCTATCATTCTGTAAGTCTCCTGAATGAGAAGAGGGTCAGACTAGATGGCCACCAAGGTCCCTTCCCTCTCTCATTCTGTAAGTCTCCTGAATGAGAAGGGGGTCAGACTAGATGGTCTCTGAGGTTTCCTCCCTCTCTATCATTCTGTAAGTCTCCTGAATGAGAAGGGGGTCAGACTAGATGGCCACCAAGGTCCCTTCCCTCTCTATCATTCTGCAAGTCTCCTGACTGAGAAGGGGGTCAGACTAGATGGCCACCAAGATCCCTTCCATCTCTATCACTCTGTAAGTCTCCTGGATGAGAAGGGGGTCAGACTTGATGGCCACCGAGGTCTCTTCTCTCTCTATCATCCTGCAAGTCTCCTGAATGAGAAGGGGGTCAGACTAGATGGCCCCCGGGGCCCCTTCCATCTCTATCATTCTGTAAGTCTCCTGAATGAGAAGGGGGTCAGACTAGATGGTCTCTGAGGTTTCCTCCCTCTCTATCATTCTGTAAGTCTCCTGAATGAGAAGGGGGTCAGACTAGATGGCCACCAAGGTCCCTTCCCTCTCTATCATTCTGCAAGTCTCCTGAATGAGAAGGGGGTCAGACTAGATGGTCTCTGAGGTTTCCTCCCTCTCTATCATTCTGTAAGTCTCCTGAATGAGAAGGGGGTCAGACTATATGGACATTGAGTTCCCTTCCCTCTGTATCATTCTGTAAGTCTCCTGAATGAGAAAGTGGGTCAGAGTAGATGGACACTGAGGTTTCCTCCCTCTCTATCATCCTGAAAGTCTCCTGAATGAGAAGGGTGGTCAGACTAGATGGCCACTGAGTTCCCTTCCCTCTGTATCATTCTGTAAGTCTCCTGAATGAGAAATTGGGTCAGAGTAGATGGACACTGAGGTTTCCTCCCTCTCTATCATTCTGTAAGTCTCCTGAATGAGAAGGGTCAGACTAGATGGCCACTGAGTTCCCTTTTGTATCATTCTGTAAGTCTCCTGAATGAGAAAGTGGGTCAGACTAGATGGCCATTGAGTTCCCTTCCATCTCTATCATTCTGTAAGTCTCCTGAATGAGAAGGGGGTCAGACTAGATGGCCACCAAGGTCCCTTCCATCTCTATCATTCTGTAAGTCTCCTGAATGAGAAGGGGGTCAGACTAGATGGCCACCAAGATCCCTTCCATCTCTATCATTCTGTAAGTCTCCTGAATGAGAAGGGGGTCAGACTAGATGGCCACTGAGGCCCCTTCCATCTCTATCATTCTGTAAGTATCCTGAATGAGAATGGGGTCAGACTAAATAGCCACCAAGGTCCCTTCCCTCTCTATCATTCTGTGAGTCTCCTGAATGAGAAAGTGGGTCAGACTATATGGCCACTGAGTTCCCTTCTGTATCATTCTATAAGTCTCCTGAATGAGAAAGTGGGTCAGACTAGATGGCCACTGAGTTCCCCTTCCTCTCTATCATTCTGTAAGTCTCCTGAATGAGAAGGGGGTCAGACTAGATGGCCCCCGAGGCCCCTTCCATCTCTATCATTCTGTAGGTATCCTGAATGAGAATGGGGTCAGACTAAATAGCCACCAAGGTCCCTTCCCTCTCTATCATTCTGTGAGTCTCCTGAATGAGAAAGTGGGTCAGACTAGATGGCCACTGAGTTCCCTTCCCTCTGTATCATTCTGTAAGTCTCCTGAATGAGAAAGTGGGTCAGACTAGATGGACACTGAGGTTTCCTCCCTCTCTATCATTCTGTAAGTCTCCTGAATGAGAAGGGGGTCAGACTAGATGGCCCCCGAGGCCCCTTCCATCTCTATCATTCTGTAAGTCTCCTGAATGAGAAGGGGGTCAGACTAGATGGCCCCCGAGGCCCCTTCCATCTCTATCATTCTGTAAGTATCCTGAATGAGAAGGGGGTCAGACTAAATAGCCACCAAGGTCCCTTCCCTCTCTATCATTCTGTGAGTCTCCTGAATGAGAAAGTGGGTCAGACTATATGGCCACTGAGTTCCCTTCTGTATCATTCTGTAAGTCTCCTGAATGAGAAAGTGGGTCAGACTAGATGGCCACTGAGTTCCCTTTCCTCTCTATCATTCTGTAAGTCTCCTGAATGAGAAGCGGGTCAGACTAGATGGCCACCGAGGTCCCTTCCATCTCTATCATTCTGCAAGTCTCCTGAATGAGAAGGGGGTCAGACTAGATGGTCTCTGAGGTTTCTTCCCTCTCTATCATTCTGTAAGTCTCCTGAATGAGAAGGGGGTCAGACTAGATGGCCACCAAGGTCCCTTCCATCTCTATCATTCTGTAAGTCTCCTGAATGAGAAGGGGGTCAGACTAGATGGCCACCAAGGTCCCTTCCCTCTCTATCATTCTGCAAGTCTCCTGAATGAGAAGGGGGTCAGACTAGATGGCCACCAAGATCCCTTCCATCTCTATCACTCTGTAAGTCTCCTGGATGAGAAGGGGGTCAGACTTGATGGCCACCGAGGTCCCTTCCATCTCTATCATTCTGCAAGTCTCCTGAATGAGAAGGGGGTCAGACTAGATGGTCTCTGAGGTTTCTTCCCTCTCTATCATTCTGTAAGTCTCCTGAATGAGAAGGGGGTCAGACTAGATGGCCACCAAGGTCCCTTCCCTCTCTATCATTCTGCAAGTCTCCTGAATGAGAAGGGGGTCAGACTAGATGGCCACCAAGATCCCTTCCATCTCTATCACTCTGTAAGTCTCCTGAATGAGAAGGGGGTCAGACTATATGGACATTGAGTTCCCTTCCCTCTGTATCATTCTGTAAGTCTCCTGAATGAGAAAGTGGGTCAGAGTAGATGGACACTGAGGTTTCCTCCCTCTCTATCATCCTGAAAGTCTCCTGAATGAGAAGGGTGGTCAGACTAGATGGCCACTGAGTTCCCTTCCCTCTGTATCATTCTGTAAGTCTCCTGAATGAGAAATTGGGTCAGAGTAGATGGACACTGAGGTTTCCTCCCTCTCTATCATTCTGTAAGTCTCCTGAATGAGAAGGGTCAGACTAGATGGCCACTGAGTTCCCTTCTGTATCATTCTGTAAGTCTCCTGAATGAGAAAGTGGGTCAGACTAGATGGCCATTGAGTTCCCTTCCATCTCTATCATTCTGTAAGTCTCCTGAATGAGAAGGGGGTCAGACTAGATGGCCACCAAGGTCCCTTCCATCTCTATCATTCTGTAAGTCTCCTGAATGAGAAGGGGGTCAGACTAGATGGCCACCAAGATCCCTTCCATCTCTATCATTCTGTAAGTCTCCTGAATGAGAAGGGGGTCAGACTAGATGGCCCCCGAGGCCCCTTCCATCTCTATCATTCTGTAAGTATCCTGAATGAGAATGGGGTCAGACTAAATAGCCACCAAGGTCCCTTCCCTCTCTATCATTCTGTGAGTCTCCTGAATGAGAAAGTGGGTCAGACTAGATGGCCACTGAGTTCCCTTCCCTCTGTATCATTCTGTAAGTCTCCTGAATGAGAAAGTGGGTCAGACTAGATGGACACTGAGGTTTCCTCCCTCTCTATCATTCTGTAAGTCTCCTGAATGAGAAGGGGGTCAGACTAGATGGCCCCCGAGGCCCCTTCCATCTCTATCATTCTGTAAGTCTCCTGAATGAGAAGGGGGTCAGACTAGATGGCCCCCGAGGCCCCTTCCATCTCTATCATTCTGTAAGTATCCTGAATGAGAAGGGGGTCAGACTAAATAGCCACCAAGGTCCCTTCCCTCTCTATCATTCTGTGAGTCTCCTGAATGAGAAAGTGGGTCAGACTATATGGCCACTGAGTTCCCTTCTGTATCATTCTGTAAGTCTCCTGAATGAGAAAGTGGGTCAGACTAGATGGCCACTGAGTTCCCTTTCCTCTCTATCATTCTGTAAGTCTCCTGAATGAGAAGCGGGTCAGACTAGATGGCCACCGAGGTCCCTTCCATCTCTATCATTCTGCAAGTCTCCTGAATGAGAAGGGGGTCAGACTAGATGGTCTCTGAGGTTTCTTCCCTCTCTATCATTCTGTAAGTCTCCTGAATGAGAAGGGGGTCAGACTAGATGGCCACCAAGGTCCCTTCCATCTCTATCATTCTGTAAGTCTCCTGAATGAGAAGGGGGTCAGACTAGATGGCCACCAAGGTCCCTTCCCTCTCTATCATTCTGCAAGTCTCCTGAATGAGAAGGGGGTCAGACTAGATGGCCACCAAGATCCCTTCCATCTCTATCACTCTGTAAGTCTCCTGGATGAGAAGGGGGTCAGACTTGATGGCCACCGAGGTCCCTTCCATCTCTATCATTCTGCAAGTCTCCTGAATGAGAAGGGGGTCAGACTAGATGGTCTCTGAGGTTTCTTCCCTCTCTATCATTCTGTAAGTCTCCTGAATGAGAAGGGGGTCAGACTAGATGGCCACCAAGGTCCCTTCCCTCTCTATCATTCTGCAAGTCTCCTGAATGAGAAGGGGGTCAGACTAGATGGCCACCAAGATCCCTTCCATCTCTATCACTCTGTAAGTCTCCTGAATGAGAAGGGGGTCAGACTATATGGACATTGAGTTCCCTTCCCTCTGTATCATTCTGTAAGTCTCCTGAATGAGAAAGTGGGTCAGAGTAGATGGACACTGAGGTTTCCTCCCTCTCTATCATCCTGAAAGTCTCCTGAATGAGAAGGGTGGTCAGACTAGATGGCCACTGAGTTCCCTTCCCTCTGTATCATTCTGTAAGTCTCCTGAATGAGAAATTGGGTCAGAGTAGATGGACACTGAGGTTTCCTCCCTCTCTATCATTCTGTAAGTCTCCTGAATGAGAAGGGTCAGACTAGATGGCCACTGAGTTCCCTTTTGTATCATTCTGTAAGTCTCCTGAATGAGAAAGTGGGTCAGACTAGATGGCCATTGAGTTCCCTTCCATCTCTATCATTCTGTAAGTCTCCTGAATGAGAAGGGGGTCAGACTAGATGGCCACCAAGGTCCCTTCCATCTCTATCATTCTGTAAGTCTCCTGAATGAGAAGGGGGTCAGACTAGATGGCCACCAAGATCCCTTCCATCTCTATCATTCTGTAAGTCTCCTGAATGAGAAGGGGGTCAGACTAGATGGCCACTGAGGCCCCTTCCATCTCTATCATTCTGTAAGTATCCTGAATGAGAATGGGGTCAGACTAAATAGCCACCAAGGTCCCTTCCCTCTCTATCATTCTGTGAGTCTCCTGAATGAGAAAGTGGGTCAGACTATATGGCCACTGAGTTCCCTTCTGTATCATTCTGTAAGTCTCCTGAATGAGAAAGTGGGTCAGACTAGATGGCCACCGAGGTCCCTTCCATCTCTATCATTCTGCAAGTCTCCTGAATGAGAAGGGGGTCAGACTAGATGGTCTCTGAGGTTTCTTCCCTCTCTATCATTCTGTAAGTCTCCTGAATGAGAAGAGGGTCAGACTAGATGGCCACCAAGGTCCCTTCCCTCTCTCATTCTGTAAGTCTCCTGAATGAGAAGGGGGTCAGACTAGATGGTCTCTGAGGTTTCCTCCCTCTCTATCATTCTGTAAGTCTCCTGAATGAGAAGGGGGTCAGACTAGATGGCCACCAAGGTCCCTTCCCTCTCTATCATTCTGCAAGTCTCCTGACTGAGAAGGGGGTCAGACTAGATGGCCACCAAGATCCCTTCCATCTCTATCACTCTGTAAGTCTCCTGGATGAGAAGGGGGTCAGACTTGATGGCCACCGAGGTCTCTTCTCTCTCTATCATCCTGCAAGTCTCCTGAATGAGAAGGGGGTCAGACTAGATGGCCCCCGGGGCCCCTTCCATCTCTATCATTCTGTAAGTCTCCTGAATGAGAAGGGGGTCAGACTAGATGGTCTCTGAGGTTTCCTCCCTCTCTATCATTCTGTAAGTCTCCTGAATGAGAAGGGGGTCAGACTAGATGGCCACCAAGGTCCCTTCCCTCTCTATCATTCTGCAAGTCTCCTGAATGAGAAGGGGGTCAGACTAGATGGTCTCTGAGGTTTCCTCCCTCTCTATCATTCTGTAAGTCTCCTGAATGAGAAGGGGGTCAGACTATATGGACATTGAGTTCCCTTCCCTCTGTATCATTCTGTAAGTCTCCTGAATGAGAAAGTGGGTCAGAGTAGATGGACACTGAGGTTTCCTCCCTCTCTATCATCCTGAAAGTCTCCTGAATGAGAAGGGTCAGACTAGATGGCCACTGAGTTCCCTTTTGTATCATTCTGTAAGTCTCCTGAATGAGAAAGTGGGTCAGACTAGATGGCCATTGAGTTCCCTTCCATCTCTATCATTCTGTAAGTCTCCTGAATGAGAAGGGGGTCAGACTAGATGGCCACCAAGGTCCCTTCCATCTCTATCATTCTGTAAGTCTCCTGAATGAGAAGGGGGTCAGACTAGATGGCCACCAAGATCCCTTCCATCTCTATCATTCTGTAAGTCTCCTGAATGAGAAGGGGGTCAGACTAGATGGCCACTGAGGCCCCTTCCATCTCTATCATTCTGTAAGTATCCTGAATGAGAATGGGGTCAGACTAAATAGCCACCAAGGTCCCTTCCCTCTCTATCATTCTGTGAGTCTCCTGAATGAGAAAGTGGGTCAGACTAGATGGCCACTGAGTTCCCTTCTGTATCATTCTATAAGTCTCCTGAATGAGAAAGTGGGTCAGACTAGATGGCCACTGAGTTCCCCTTCCTCTCTATCATTCTGTAAGTCTCCTGAATGAGAAGGGGGTCAGACTAGATGGCCCCCGAGGCCCCTTCCATCTCTATCATTCTGTAGGTATCCTGAATGAGAATGGGGTCAGACTAAATAGCCACCAAGGTCCCTTCCCTCTCTATCATTCTGTGAGTCTCCTGAATGAGAAAGTGGGTCAGACTAGATGGCCACTGAGTTCCCTTCCCTCTGTATCATTCTGTAAGTCTCCTGAATGAGAAAGTGGGTCAGACTAGATGGACACTGAGGTTTCCTCCCTCTCTATCATTCTGTAAGTCTCCTGAATGAGAAGGGGGTCAGACTAGATGGCCCCCGAGGCCCCTTCCATCTCTATCATTCTGTAAGTCTCCTGAATGAGAAGGGGGTCAGACTAGATGGCCCCCGAGGCCCCTTCCATCTCTATCATTCTGTAAGTATCCTGAATGAGAAGGGGGTCAGACTAAATAGCCACCAAGGTCCCTTCCCTCTCTATCATTCTGTGAGTCTCCTGAATGAGAAAGTGGGTCAGACTATATGGCCACTGAGTTCCCTTCTGTATCATTCTGTAAGTCTCCTGAATGAGAAAGTGGGTCAGACTAGATGGCCACTGAGTTCCCTTTCCTCTCTATCATTCTGTAAGTCTCCTGAATGAGAAGCGGGTCAGACTAGATGGCCACCGAGGTCCCTTCCATCTCTATCATTCTGCAAGTCTCCTGAATGAGAAGGGGGTCAGACTAGATGGTCTCTGAGGTTTCTTCCCTCTCTATCATTCTGTAAGTCTCCTGAATGAGAAGGGGGTCAGACTAGATGGCCACCAAGGTCCCTTCCATCTCTATCATTCTGTAAGTCTCCTGAATGAGAAGGGGGTCAGACTAGATGGCCACCAAGGTCCCTTCCCTCTCTATCATTCTGCAAGTCTCCTGAATGAGAAGGGGGTCAGACTAGATGGCCACCAAGATCCCTTCCATCTCTATCACTCTGTAAGTCTCCTGGATGAGAAGGGGGTCAGACTTGATGGCCACCGAGGTCCCTTCCATCTCTATCATTCTGCAAGTCTCCTGAATGAGAAGGGGGTCAGACTAGATGGTCTCTGAGGTTTCTTCCCTCTCTATCATTCTGTAAGTCTCCTGAATGAGAAGGGGGTCAGACTAGATGGCCACCAAGGTCCCTTCCCTCTCTATCATTCTGCAAGTCTCCTGAATGAGAAGGGGGTCAGACTAGATGGCCACCAAGATCCCTTCCATCTCTATCACTCTGTAAGTCTCCTGAATGAGAAGGGGGTCAGACTATATGGACATTGAGTTCCCTTCCCTCTGTATCATTCTGTAAGTCTCCTGAATGAGAAAGTGGGTCAGAGTAGATGGACACTGAGGTTTCCTCCCTCTCTATCATCCTGAAAGTCTCCTGAATGAGAAGGGTGGTCAGACTAGATGGCCACTGAGTTCCCTTCCCTCTGTATCATTCTGTAAGTCTCCTGAATGAGAAATTGGGTCAGAGTAGATGGACACTGAGGTTTCCTCCCTCTCTATCATTCTGTAAGTCTCCTGAATGAGAAGGGTCAGACTAGATGGCCACTGAGTTCCCTTCTGTATCATTCTGTAAGTCTCCTGAATGAGAAAGTGGGTCAGACTAGATGGCCATTGAGTTCCCTTCCATCTCTATCATTCTGTAAGTCTCCTGAATGAGAAGGGGGTCAGACTAGATGGCCACCAAGGTCCCTTCCATCTCTATCATTCTGTAAGTCTCCTGAATGAGAAGGGGGTCAGACTAGATGGCCACCAAGATCCCTTCCATCTCTATCATTCTGTAAGTCTCCTGAATGAGAAGGGGGTCAGACTAGATGGCCCCCGAGGCCCCTTCCATCTCTATCATTCTGTAAGTATCCCGAATGAGAATGGGGTCAGACTAAATAGCCACCAAGGTCCCTTCCCTCTCTATCATTCTGTGAGTCTCCTGAATGAGAAAGTGGGTCAGACTAGATGGCCACTGAGTTCCCTTCCCTCTGTATCATTCTGTAAGTCTCCTGAATGAGAAAGTGGGTCAGACTAGATGGACACTGAGGTTTCCTCCCTCTCTATCATTCTGTAAGTCTCCTGAATGAGAAGGGGGTCAGACTAGATGGCCCCCGAGGCCCCTTCCATCTCTATCATTCTGTAAGTCTCCTGAATGAGAAGGGGGTCAGACTAGATGGCCCCCGAGGCCCCTTCCATCTCTATCATTCTGTAAGTATCCTGAATGAGAAGGGGGTCAGACTAAATAGCCACCAAGGTCCCTTCCCTCTCTATCATTCTGTGAGTCTCCTGAATGAGAAAGTGGGTCAGACTATATGGCCACTGAGTTCCCTTCTGTATCATTCTGTAAGTCTCCTGAATGAGAAAGTGGGTCAGACTAGATGGCCACTGAGGTTTCCTCCCTCTCTATCATTCTGTAAGTCTCCTGAATGAGAAGGGGGTCAGACTAGATGGCCCCCGAGGCCCCTTCCATCTCTATCATTCTGTAAGTCTCCTGAATGAGAAGGGGGTCAGACTAGATGGCCCCCGAGGCCCCTTCCATCTCTATCATTCTGTAAGTATCCTGAATGAGAAGGGGGTCAGACTAAATAGCCACCAAGGTCCCTTCCCTCTCTATCATTCTGTGAGTCTCCTGAATGAGAAAGTGGGTCAGACTATATGGCCACTGAGTTCCCTTCTGTATCATTCTGTAAGTCTCCTGAATGAGAAAGTGGGTCAGACTAGATGGCCACTGAGTTCCCTTTCCTCTCTATCATTCTGTAAGTCTCCTGAATGAGAAGCGGGTCAGACTAGATGGCCACCGAGGTCCCTTCCATCTCTATCATTCTGCAAGTCTCCTGAATGAGAAGGGGGTCAGACTAGATGGTCTCTGAGGTTTCTTCCCTCTCTATCATTCTGTAAGTCTCCTGAATGAGAAGGGGTTCAGACTAGATGGCCACCAAGGTCCCTTCCATCTCTATCATTCTGTAAGTCTCCTGAATGAGAAGGGGGTCAGACTAGATGGCCACCAAGGTCCCTTCCCTCTCTATCATTCTGCAAGTCTCCTGAATGAGAAGGGGGTCAGACTAGATGGCCACCAAGATCCCTTCCATCTCTATCACTCTGTAAGTCTCCTGGATGAGAAGGGGGTCAGACTTGATGGCCACCGAGGTCCCTTCCATCTCTATCATTCTGCAAGTCTCCTGAATGAGAAGGGGGTCAGACTAGATGGTCTCTGAGGTTTCTTCCCTCTCTATCATTCTGTAAGTCTCCTGAATGAGAAGGGGGTCAGACTAGATGGCCACCAAGGTCCCTTCCCTCTCTATCATTCTGCAAGTCTCCTGAATGAGAAGGGGGTCAGACTAGATGGCCACCAAGATCCCTTCCATCTCTATCACTCTGTAAGTCTCCTGAATGAGAAGGGGGTCAGACTATATGGACATTGAGTTCCCTTCCCTCTGTATCATTCTGTAAGTCTCCTGAATGAGAAAGTGGGTCAGAGTAGATGGACACTGAGGTTTCCTCCCTCTCTATCATCCTGAAAGTCTCCTGAATGAGAAGGGTGGTCAGACTAGATGGCCACTGAGTTCCCTTCCCTCTGTATCATTCTGTAAGTCTCCTGAATGAGAAATTGGGTCAGAGTAGATGGACACTGAGGTTTCCTCCCTCTCTATCATTCTGTAAGTCTCCTGAATGAGAAGGGTCAGACTAGATGGCCACTGAGTTCCCTTTTGTATCATTCTGTAAGTCTCCTGAATGAGAAAGTGGGTCAGACTAGATGGCCATTGAGTTCCCTTCCATCTCTATCATTCTGTAAGTCTCCTGAATGAGAAGGGGGTCAGACTAGATGGCCACCAAGGTCCCTTCCATCTCTATCATTCTGTAAGTCTCCTGAATGAGAAGGGGGTCAGACTAGATGGCCACCAAGATCCCTTCCATCTCTATCATTCTGTAAGTCTCCTGAATGAGAAGGGGGTCAGACTAGATGGCCACTGAGGCCCCTTCCATCTCTATCATTCTGTAAGTATCCTGAATGAGAATGGGGTCAGACTAAATAGCCACCAAGGTCCCTTCCCTCTCTATCATTCTGTGAGTCTCCTGAATGAGAAAGTGGGTCAGACTATATGGCCACTGAGTTCCCTTCTGTATCATTCTGTAAGTCTCCTGAATGAGAAAGTGGGTCAGACTAGATGGCCACCGAGGTCCCTTCCATCTCTATCATTCTGCAAGTCTCCTGAATGAGAATGGGGTCAGACTAGATGGTCTCTGAGGTTTCTTCCCTCTCTATCATTCTGTAAGTCTCCTGAATGAGAAGAGGGTCAGACTAGATGGCCACCAAGGTCCCTTCCCTCTCTCATTCTGTAAGTCTCCTGAATGAGAAGGGGGTCAGACTAGATGGTCTCTGAGGTTTCCTCCCTCTCTATCATTCTGTAAGTCTCCTGAATGAGAAGGGGGTCAGACTAGATGGCCACCAAGGTCCCTTCCCTCTCTATCATTCTGCAAGTCTCCTGACTGAGAAGGGGGTCAGACTAGATGGCCACCAAGATCCCTTCCATCTCTATCACTCTGTAAGTCTCCTGGATGAGAAGGGGGTCAGACTTGATGGCCACCGAGGTCTCTTCTCTCTCTATCATCCTGCAAGTCTCCTGAATGAGAAGGGGGTCAGACTAGATGGCCCCCGGGGCCCCTTCCATCTCTATCATTCTGTAAGTCTCCTGAATGAGAAGGGGGTCAGACTAGATGGTCTCTGAGGTTTCCTCCCTCTCTATCATTCTGTAAGTCTCCTGAATGAGAAGGGGGTCAGACTAGATGGCCACCAAGGTCCCTTCCCTCTCTATCATTCTGCAAGTCTCCTGAATGAGAAGGGGGTCAGACTAGATGGTCTCTGAGGTTTCCTCCCTCTCTATCATTCTGTAAGTCTCCTGAATGAGAAGGGGGTCAGACTATATGGACATTGAGTTCCCTTCCCTCTGTATCATTCTGTAAGTCTCCTGAATGAGAAAGTGGGTCAGAGTAGATGGACACTGAGGTTTCCTCCCTCTCTATCATCCTGAAAGTCTCCTGAATGAGAAGGGTGGTCAGACTAGATGGCCACTGAGTTCCCTTCCCTCTGTATCATTCTGTAAGTCTCCTGAATGAGAAATTGGGTCAGAGTAGATGGACACTGAGGTTTCCTCCCTCTCTATCATTCTGTAAGTCTCCTGAATGAGAAGGGTCAGACTAGATGGCCACTGAGTTCCCTTTTGTATCATTCTGTAAGTCTCCTGAATGAGAAAGTGGGTCAGACTAGATGGCCATTGAGTTCCCTTCCATCTCTATCATTCTGTAAGTCTCCTGAATGAGAAGGGGGTCAGACTAGATGGCCACCAAGGTCCCTTCCATCTCTATCATTCTGTAAGTCTCCTGAATGAGAAGGGGGTCAGACTAGATGGCCACCAAGATCCCTTCCATCTCTATCATTCTGTAAGTCTCCTGAATGAGAAGGGGGTCAGACTAGATGGCCACTGAGGCCCCTTCCATCTCTATCATTCTGTAAGTATCCTGAATGAGAATGGGGTCAGACTAAATAGCCACCAAGGTCCCTTCCCTCTCTATCATTCTGTGAGTCTCCTGAATGAGAAAGTGGGTCAGACTATATGGCCACTGAGTTCCCTTCTGTATCATTCTATAAGTCTCCTGAATGAGAAAGTGGGTCAGACTAGATGGCCACTGAGTTCCCCTTCCTCTCTATCATTCTGTAAGTCTCCTGAATGAGAAGGGGGTCAGACTAGATGGCCCCCGAGGCCCCTTCCATCTCTATCATTCTGTAGGTATCCTGAATGAGAATGGGGTCAGACTAAATAGCCACCAAGGTCCCTTCCCTCTCTATCATTCTGTGAGTCTCCTGAATGAGAAAGTGGGTCAGACTAGATGGCCACTGAGTTCCCTTCCCTCTGTATCATTCTGTAAGTCTCCTGAATGAGAAAGTGGGTCAGACTAGATGGACACTGAGGTTTCCTCCCTCTCTATCATTCTGTAAGTCTCCTGAATGAGAAGGGGGTCAGACTAGATGGCCCCCGAGGCCCCTTCCATCTCTATCATTCTGTAAGTCTCCTGAATGAGAAGGGGGTCAGACTAGATGGCCCCCGAGGCCCCTTCCATCTCTATCATTCTGTAAGTATCCTGAATGAGAAGGGGGTCAGACTAAATAGCCACCAAGGTCCCTTCCCTCTCTATCATTCTGTGAGTCTCCTGAATGAGAAAGTGGGTCAGACTATATGGCCACTGAGTTCCCTTCTGTATCATTCTGTAAGTCTCCTGAATGAGAAAGTGGGTCAGACTAGATGGCCACTGAGTTCCCTTTCCTCTCTATCATTCTGTAAGTCTCCTGAATGAGAAGCGGGTCAGACTAGATGGCCACCGAGGTCCCTTCCATCTCTATCATTCTGCAAGTCTCCTGAATGAGAAGGGGGTCAGACTAGATGGTCTCTGAGGTTTCTTCCCTCTCTATCATTCTGTAAGTCTCCTGAATGAGAAGGGGGTCAGACTAGATGGCCACCAAGGTCCCTTCCATCTCTATCATTCTGTAAGTCTCCTGAATGAGAAGGGGGTCAGACTAGATGGCCACCAAGGTCCCTTCCCTCTCTATCATTCTGCAAGTCTCCTGAATGAGAAGGGGGTCAGACTAGATGGCCACCAAGATCCCTTCCATCTCTATCACTCTGTAAGTCTCCTGGATGAGAAGGGGGTCAGACTTGATGGCCACCGAGGTCCCTTCCATCTCTATCATTCTGCAAGTCTCCTGAATGAGAAGGGGGTCAGACTAGATGGTCTCTGAGGTTTCTTCCCTCTCTATCATTCTGTAAGTCTCCTGAATGAGAAGGGGGTCAGACTAGATGGCCACCAAGGTCCCTTCCCTCTCTATCATTCTGCAAGTCTCCTGAATGAGAAGGGGGTCAGACTAGATGGCCACCAAGATCCCTTCCATCTCTATCACTCTGTAAGTCTCCTGAATGAGAAGGGGGTCAGACTATATGGACATTGAGTTCCCTTCCCTCTGTATCATTCTGTAAGTCTCCTGAATGAGAAAGTGGGTCAGAGTAGATGGACACTGAGGTTTCCTCCCTCTCTATCATCCTGAAAGTCTCCTGAATGAGAAGGGTGGTCAGACTAGATGGCCACTGAGTTCCCTTCCCTCTGTATCATTCTGTAAGTCTCCTGAATGAGAAATTGGGTCAGAGTAGATGGACACTGAGGTTTCCTCCCTCTCTATCATTCTGTAAGTCTCCTGAATGAGAAGGGTCAGACTAGATGGCCACTGAGTTCCCTTCTGTATCATTCTGTAAGTCTCCTGAATGAGAAAGTGGGTCAGACTAGATGGCCATTGAGTTCCCTTCCATCTCTATCATTCTGTAAGTCTCCTGAATGAGAAGGGGGTCAGACTAGATGGCCACCAAGGTCCCTTCCATCTCTATCATTCTGTAAGTCTCCTGAATGAGAAGGGGGTCAGACTAGATGGCCACCAAGATCCCTTCCATCTCTATCATTCTGTAAGTCTCCTGAATGAGAAGGGGGTCAGACTAGATGGCCCCCGAGGCCCCTTCCATCTCTATCATTCTGTAAGTATCCTGAATGAGAATGGGGTCAGACTAAATAGCCACCAAGGTCCCTTCCCTCTCTATCGTTCTGTGAGTCTCCTGAATGAGAAAGTGGGTCAGACTAGATGGCCACTGAGTTCCCTTCCCTCTGTATCATTCTGTAAGTCTCCTGAATGAGAAAGTGGGTCAGACTAGATGGACACTGAGGTTTCCTCCCTCTCTATCATTCTGTAAGTCTCCTGAATGAGAAGGGGGTCAGACTAGATGGCCCCCGAGGCCCCTTCCATCTCTATCATTCTGTAAGTCTCCTGAATGAGAAGGGGGTCAGACTAGATGGCCCCCGAGGCCCCTTCCATCTCTATCATTCTGTAAGTATCCTGAATGAGAAGGGGGTCAGACTAAATAGCCACCAAGGTCCCTTCCCTCTCTATCATTCTGTGAGTCTCCTGAATGAGAAAGTGGGTCAGACTATATGGCCACTGAGTTCCCTTCTGTATCATTCTGTAAGTCTCCTGAATGAGAAAGTGGGTCAGACTAGATGGCCACTGAGTTCCCTTTCCTCTCTATCATTCTGTAAGTCTCCTGAATGAGAAGCGGGTCAGACTAGATGGCCACCGAGGTCCCTTCCATCTCTATCATTCTGCAAGTCTCCTGAATGAGAAGGGGGTCAGACTAGATGGTCTCTGAGGTTTCTTCCCTCTCTATCATTCTGTAAGTCTCCTGAATGAGAAGGGGGTCAGACTAGATGGCCACCAAGGTCCCTTCCATCTCTATCATTCTGTAAGTCTCCTGAATGAGAAGGGGGTCAGACTAGATGGCCACCAAGGTCCCTTCCCTCTCTATCATTCTGCAAGTCTCCTGAATGAGAAGGGGGTCAGACTAGATGGCCACCAAGATCCCTTCCATCTCTATCACTCTGTAAGTCTCCTGGATGAGAAGGGGGTCAGACTTGATGGCCACCGAGGTCCCTTCCATCTCTATCATTCTGCAAGTCTCCTGAATGAGAAGGGGGTCAGACTAGATGGTCTCTGAGGTTTCTTCCCTCTCTATCATTCTGTAAGTCTCCTGAATGAGAAGGGGGTCAGACTAGATGGCCACCAAGGTCCCTTCCCTCTCTATCATTCTGCAAGTCTCCTGAATGAGAAGGGGGTCAGACTAGATGGCCACCAAGATCCCTTCCATCTCTATCACTCTGTAAGTCTCCTGAATGAGAAGGGGGTCAGACTATATGGACATTGAGTTCCCTTCCCTCTGTATCATTCTGTAAGTCTCCTGAATGAGAAAGTGGGTCAGAGTAGATGGACACTGAGGTTTCCTCCCTCTCTATCATCCTGAAAGTCTCCTGAATGCGAAGGGTGGTCAGACTAGATGGCCACTGAGTTCCCTTCCCTCTGTATCATTCTGTAAGTCTCCTGAATGAGAAATTGGGTCAGAGTAAATGGACACTGAGGTTTCCTCCCTCTCTATCATTCTGTAAGTCTCCTGAATGAGAAGGGTCAGACTAGATGGCCACTGAGTTCCCTTCTGTATCATTCTGTAAGTCTCCTGAATGAGAAAGTGGGTCAGACTAGATGGCCATTGAGTTCCCTTCCATCTCTATCATTCTGTAAGTCTCCTGAATGAGAAGGGGGTCAGACTAGATGGCCACCAAGGTCCCTTCCATCTCTATCATTCTGTAAGTCTCCTGAATGAGAAGGGGGTCAGACTAGATGGCCACCAAGATCCCTTCCATCTCTATCATTCTGTAAGTCTCCTGAATGAGAAGGGGGTCAGACTAGATGGCCCCCGAGGCCCCTTCCATCTCTATCATTCTGTAAGTATCCTGAATGAGAATGGGGTCAGACTAAATAGCCACCAAGGTCCCTTCCCTCTCTATCATTCTGTGAGTCTCCTGAATGAGAAGAGGGTCAGACTAGATGGCCACCAAGGTCCCTTCCCTCTCTCATTCTGTAAGTCTCCTGAATGAGAAGGGGGTCAGACTAGATGGTCTCTGAGGTTTCCTCCCTCTCTATCATTCTGTAAGTCTCCTGAATGAGAAGGGGGTCAGACTAGATGGCCACCAAGGTCCCTTCCCTCTCTATCATTCTGCAAGTCTCCTGACTGAGAAGGGGGTCAGACTAGATGGCCACCAAGATCCCTTCCATCTCTATCACTCTGTAAGTCTCCTGGATGAGAAGGGGGTCAGACTTGATGGCCACCGAGGTCTCTTCTCTCTCTATCATCCTGCAAGTCTCCTGAATGAGAAGGGGGTCAGACTAGATGGCCCCCGGGGCCCCTTCCATCTCTATCATTCTGTAAGTCTCCTGAATGAGAAGGGGGTCAGACTAGATGGTCTCTGAGGTTTCCTCCCTCTCTATCATTCTGTAAGTCTCCTGAATGAGAAGGGGGTCAGACTAGATGGCCACCAAGGTCCCTTCCCTCTCTATCATTCTGCAAGTCTCCTGAATGAGAAGGGGGTCAGACTAGATGGTCTCTGAGGTTTCCTCCCTCTCTATCATTCTGTAAGTCTCCTGAATGAGAAGGGGGTCAGACTATATGGACATTGAGTTCCCTTCCCTCTGTATCATTCTGTAAGTCTCCTGAATGAGAAAGTGGGTCAGAGTAGATGGACACTGAGGTTTCCTCCCTCTCTATCATCCTGAAAGTCTCCTGAATGAGAAGGGTGGTCAGACTAGATGGCCACTGAGTTCCCTTCCCTCTGTATCATTCTGTAAGTCTCCTGAATGAGAAATTGGGTCAGAGTAGATGGACACTGAGGTTTCCTCCCTCTCTATCATTCTGTAAGTCTCCTGAATGAGAAGGGTCAGACTAGATGGCAACTGAGTTCCCTTTTGTATCATTCTGTAAGTCTCCTGAATGAGAAAGTGGGTCAGACTAGATGGCCATTGAGTTCCCTTCCATCTCTATCATTCTGTAAGTCTCCTGAATGAGAAGGGGGTCAGACTAGATGGCCACCAAGGTCCCTTCCATCTCTATCATTCTGTAAGTCTCCTGAATGAGAAGGGGGTCAGACTAGATGGCCACCAAGATCCCTTCCATCTCTATCATTCTGTAAGTCTCCTGAATGAGAAGGGGGTCAGACTAGATGGCCACTGAGGCCCCTTCCATCTCTATCATTCTGTAAGTATCCTGAATGAGAATGGGGTCAGACTAAATAGCCACCAAGGTCCCTTCCCTCTCTATCATTCTGTGAGTCTCCTGAATGAGAAAGTGGGTCAGACTATATGGCCACTGAGTTCCCTTCTGTATCATTCTATAAGTCTCCTGAATGAGAAAGTGGGTCAGACTAGATGGCCACTGAGTTCCCCTTCCTCTCTATCATTCTGTAAGTCTCCTGAATGAGAAGGGGGTCAGACTAGATGGCCCCCGAGGCCCCTTCCATCTCTATCATTCTGTAGGTATCCTGAATGAGAATGGGGTCAGACTAAATAGCCACCAAGGTCCCTTCCCTCTCTATCATTCTGTGAGTCTCCTGAATGAGAAAGTGGGTCAGACTAGATGGCCACTGAGTTCCCTTCCCTCTGTATCATTCTGTAAGTCTCCTGAATGAGAAAGTGGGTCAGACTAGATGGACACTGAGGTTTCCTCCCTCTCTATCATTCTGTAAGTCTCCTGAATGAGAAGGGGGTCAGACTAGATGGCCCCCGAGGCCCCTTCCATCTCTATCATTCTGTAAGTCTCCTGAATGAGAAGGGGGTCAGACTAGATGGCCCCCGAGGCCCCTTCCATCTCTATCATTCTGTAAGTATCCTGAATGAGAAGGGGGTCAGACTAAATAGCCACCAAGGTCCCTTCCCTCTCTATCATTCTGTGAGTCTCCTGAATGAGAAAGTGGGTCAGACTATATGGCCACTGAGTTCCCTTCTGTATCATTCTGTAAGTCTCCTGAATGAGAAAGTGGGTCAGACTAGATGGCCACTGAGTTCCCTTTCCTCTCTATCATTCTGTAAGTCTCCTGAATGAGAAGCGGGTCAGACTAGATGGCCACCGAGGTCCCTTCCATCTCTATCATTCTGCAAGTCTCCTGAATGAGAAGGGGGTCAGACTAGATGGTCTCTGAGGTTTCTTCCCTCTCTATCATTCTGTAAGTCTCCTGAATGAGAAGGGGGTCAGACTAGATGGCCACCAAGGTCCCTTCCATCTCTATCATTCTGCAAGTCTCCTGAATGAGAAGGGGGTCAGACTAGATGGCCACCAAGATCCCTTCCATCTCTATCACTCTGTAAGTCTCCTGGATGAGAAGGGGGTCAGACTTGATGGCCACCGAGGTCCCTTCCATCTCTATCATTCTGCAAGTCTCCTGAATGAGAAGGGGGTCAGACTAGATGGTCTCTGAGGTTTCTTCCCTCTCTATCATTCTGTAAGTCTCCTGAATGAGAAGGGGGTCAGACTAGATGGCCACCAAGGTCCCTTCCCTCTCTATCATTCTGCAAGTCTCCTGAATGAGAAGGGGGTCAGACTAGATGGCCACCAAGATCCCTTCCATCTCTATCACTCTGTAAGTCTCCTGAATGAGAAGGGGGTCAGACTATATGGACATTGAGTTCCCTTCCCTCTGTATCATTCTGTAAGTCTCCTGAATGAGAAAGTGGGTCAGAGTAGATGGACACTGAGGTTTCCTCCCTCTCTATCATCCTGAAAGTCTCCTGAATGAGAAGGGTGGTCAGACTAGATGGCCACTGAGTTCCCTTCCCTCTGTATCATTCTGTAAGTCTCCTGAATGAGAAATTGGGTCAGAGTAGATGGACACTGAGGTTTCCTCCCTCTCTATCATTCTGTAAGTCTCCTGAATGAGAAGGGTCAGACTAGATGGCCACTGAGTTCCCTTCTGTATCATTCTGTAAGTCTCCTGAATGAGAAAGTGGGTCAGACTAGATGGCCATTGAGTTCCCTTCCATCTCTATCATTCTGTAAGTCTCCTGAATGAGAAGGGGGTCAGACTAGATGGCCACCAAGGTCCCTTCCATCTCTATCATTCTGTAAGTCTCCTGAATGAGAAGGGGGTCAGACTAGATGGCCACCAAGATCCCTTCCATCTCTATCATTCTGTAAGTCTCCTGAATGAGAAGGGGGTCAGACTAGATGGCCCCCGAGGCCCCTTCCATCTCTATCATTCTGTAAGTATCCTGAATGAGAATGGGGTCAGACTAAATAGCCACCAAGGTCCCTTCCCTCTCTATCATTCTGTGAGTCTCCTGAATGAGAAAGTGGGTCAGACTAGATGGCCACTGAGTTCCCTTCCCTCTGTATCATTCTGTAAGTCTCCTGAATGAGAAAGTGGGTCAGACTAGATGGACACTGAGGTTTCCTCCCTCTCTATCATTCTGTAAGTCTCCTGAATGAGAAGGGGGTCAGACTAGATGGCCCCCGAGGCCCCTTCCATCTCTATCATTCTGTAAGTCTCCTGAATGAGAAGGGGGTCAGACTAGATGGCCCCCGAGGCCCCTTCCATCTCTATCATTCTGTAAGTATCCTGAATGAGAAGGGGGTCAGACTAAATAGCCACCAAGGTCCCTTCCCTCTCTATCATTCTGTGAGTCTCCTGAATGAGAAAGTGGGTCAGACTATATGGCCACTGAGTTCCCTTCTGTATCATTCTGTAAGTCTCCTGAATGAGAAAGTGGGTCAGACTAGATGGCCACTGAGTTCCCTTTCCTCTCTATCATTCTGTAAGTCTCCTGAATGAGAAGCGGGTCAGACTAGATGGCCACCGAGGTCCCTTCCATCTCTATCATTCTGCAAGTCTCCTGAATGAGAAGGGGGTCAGACTAGATGGTCTCTGAGGTTTCTTCCCTCTCTATCATTCTGTAAGTCTCCTGAATGAGAAGGGGGTCAGACTAGATGGCCACCAAGGTCCCTTCCATCTCTATCATTCTGTAAGTCTCCTGAATGAGAAGGGGGTCAGACTAGATGGCCACCAAGGTCCCTTCCCTCTCTATCATTCTGCAAGTCTCCTGAATGAGAAGGGGGTCAGACTAGATGGCCACCAAGATCCCTTCCATCTCTATCACTCTGTAAGTCTCCTGGATGAGAAGGGGGTCAGACTTGATGGCCACCGAGGTCCCTTCCATCTCTATCATTCTGCAAGTCTCCTGAATGAGAAGGGGGTCAGACTAGATGGTCTCTGAGGTTTCTTCCCTCTCTATCATTCTGTAAGTCTCCTGAATGAGAAGGGGGTCAGACTAGATGGCCACCAAGGTCCCTTCCCTCTCTATCATTCTGCAAGTCTCCTGAATGAGAAGGGGGTCAGACTAGATGGCCACCAAGATCCCTTCCATCTCTATCACTCTGTAAGTCTCCTGAATGAGAAGGGGGTCAGACTATATGGACATTGAGTTCCCTTCCCTCTGTATCATTCTGTAAGTCTCCTGAATGAGAAAGTGGGTCAGAGTAGATGGACACTGAGGTTTCCTCCCTCTCTATCATCCTGAAAGTCTCCTGAATGCGAAGGGTGGTCAGACTAGATGGCCACTGAGTTCCCTTCCCTCTGTATCATTCTGTAAGTCTCCTGAATGAGAAATTGGGTCAGAGTAAATGGACACTGAGGTTTCCTCCCTCTCTATCATTCTGTAAGTCTCCTGAATGAGAAGGGTCAGACTAGATGGCCACTGAGTTCCCTTCTGTATCATTCTGTAAGTCTCCTGAATGAGAAAGTGGGTCAGACTAGATGGCCATTGAGTTCCCTTCCATCTCTATCATTCTGTAAGTCTCCTGAATGAGAAGGGGGTCAGACTAGATGGCCACCAAGGTCCCTTCCATCTCTATCATTCTGTAAGTCTCCTGAATGAGAAGGGGGTCAGACTAGATGGCCACCAAGATCCCTTCCATCTCTATCATTCTGTAAGTCTCCTGAATGAGAAGGGGGTCAGACTAGATGGCCCCCGAGGCCCCTTCCATCTCTATCATTCTGTAAGTATCCTGAATGAGAATGGGGTCAGACTAAATAGCCACCAAGGTCCCTTCCCTCTCTATCATTCTGTGAGTCTCCTGAATGAGAAAGTGGGTCAGACTAGATGGCCACTGAGTTCCCTTCCCTCTGTATCATTCTGTAAGTCTCCTGAATGAGAAAGTGGGTCAGACTAGATGGACACTGAGGTTTCCTCCCTCTCTATCATTCTGTAAGTCTCCTGAATGAGAAGGGGGTCAGACTAGATGGCCCCCGAGGCCCCTTCCATCTCTATCATTCTGTAAGTCTCCTGAATGAGAAGGGGGTCAGACTAGATGGCCCCCGAGGCCCCTTCCATCTCTATCATTCTGTAAGTATCCTGAATGAGAAGGGGGTCAGACTAAATAGCCACCAAGGTCCCTTCCCTCTCTATCATTCTGTGAGTCTCCTGAATGAGAAAGTGGGTCAGACTATATGGCCACTGAGTTCCCTTCTGTATCATTCTGTAAGTCTCCTGAATGAGAAAGTGGGTCAGACTAGATGGCCACTGAGTTCCCTTTCCTCTCTATCATTCTGTAAGTCTCCTGAATGAGAAGCGGGTCAGACTAGATGGCCACCGAGGTCCCTTCCATCTCTATCATTCTGCAAGTCTCCTGAATGAGAAGGGGGTCAGACTAGATGGTCTCTGAGGTTTCTTCCCTCTCTATCATTCTGTAAGTCTCCTGAATGAGAAGGGGGTCAGACTAGATGGCCACCAAGGTCCCTTCCATCTCTATCATTCTGTAAGTCTCCTGAATGAGAAGGGGGTCAGACTAGATGGCCACCAAGGTCCCTTCCCTCTCTATCATTCTGCAAGTCTCCTGAATGAGAAGGGGGTCAGACTAGATGGCCACCAAGATCCCTTCCATCTCTATCACTCTGTAAGTCTCCTGGATGAGAAGGGGGTCAGACTTGATGGCCACCGAGGTCCCTTCCATCTCTATCATTCTGCAAGTCTCCTGAATGAGAAGGGGGTCAGACTAGATGGTCTCTGAGGTTTCTTCCCTCTCTATCATTCTGTAAGTCTCCTGAATGAGAAGGGGGTCAGACTAGATGGCCACCAAGGTCCCTTCCCTCTCTATCATTCTGCAAGTCTCCTGAATGAGAAGGGGGTCAGACTAGATGGCCACCAAGATCCCTTCCATCTCTATCACTCTGTAAGTCTCCTGAATGAGAAGGGGGTCAGACTATATGGACATTGAGTTCCCTTCCCTCTGTATCATTCTGTAAGTCTCCTGAATGAGAAAGTGGGTCAGAGTAGATGGACACTGAGGTTTCCTCCCTCTCTATCATCCTGAAAGTCTCCTGAATGCGAAGGGTGGTCAGACTAGATGGCCACTGAGTTCCCTTCCCTCTGTATCATTCTGTAAGTCTCCTGAATGAGAAATTGGGTCAGAGTAAATGGACACTGAGGTTTCCTCCCTCTCTATCATTCTGTAAGTCTCCTGAATGAGAAGGGTCAGACTAGATGGCCACTGAGTTCCCTTCTGTATCATTCTGTAAGTCTCCTGAATGAGAAAGTGGGTCAGACTAGATGGCCATTGAGTTCCCTTCCATCTCTATCATTCTGTAAGTCTCCTGAATGAGAAGGGGGTCAGACTAGATGGCCACCAAGGTCCCTTCCATCTCTATCATTCTGTAAGTCTCCTGAATGAGAAGGGGGTCAGACTAGATGGCCACCAAGATCCCTTCCATCTCTATCATTCTGTAAGTCTCCTGAATGAGAAGGGGGTCAGACTAGATGGCCCCCGAGGCCCCTTCCATCTCTATCATTCTGTAAGTATCCTGAATGAGAATGGGGTCAGACTAAATAGCCACCAAGGTCCCTTCCCTCTCTATCATTCTGTGAGTCTCCTGAATGAGAAAGTGGGTCAGACTATATGGCCACTGAGTTCCCTTCTGTATCATTCTGTAAGTCTCCTGAATGAGAAAGTGGGTCAGACTAGATGGCCACTGAGTTCCCCTTCCTCTCTATCATTCTGTAAGTCTCCTGAATGAGAAGGGGGTCAGACTAGATGGCCCCCGAGGCCCCTTCCATCTCTATCATTCTGTGAGTCTCCTGAATGAGAAAGTGGGTCAGACTATATGGCCACTGAGTTCCCTTCTGTATCATTCTGTAAGTCTCCTGAATGAGAAAGTGGGTCAGACTAGATGGCCACTGAGTTCCCTTTCCTCTCTATCATTCTGTAAGTCTCCTGAATGAGAAGCGGGTCAGACTAGATGGCCACCGAGGTCCCTTCCATCTCTATCATTCGGCAAGTCTCCTGAATGAGAAGGGGGTCATACTAGATGGTCTCTGAGGTTTCTTCCCTCTCTATCATTCTGTAAGTCTCCTGAATGAGAAGGGGGTCAGACTAGATGGCCACCAAGGTCCCTTCCATCTCTATCATTCTGTAAGTCTCCTGAATGAGAAGGGGGTCAGACTAGATGGCCACCAAGGTCCCTTCCCTCTCTATCATTCTGCAAGGCTCCTGAATGAGAAGGGGGTCAGACTAGATGGCCACCAAGATCCCTTCCATCTCTATCACTCTGTAAGTCTCCTGGATGAGAAGGGGGTCAGACTTGATGGCCACCGAGGTCCCTTCTCTCTCTATCATCCTGCAAGTCTCCTGAATGAGAAGGGGGTCAGACTAGATGGCCCCCGGGGCCCCTTCCATCTCTATCATTCTGTAAGTCTCCTGAATGAGAAGGGGGTCAGACTAGATGGCCCCCGAGGCCCCTTCCATCTCTATCATTCTGTAAGTATCCTGAATGAGAATGGGGTCAGACTAAATAGCCACCAAGGTCCCTTCCCTCTCTATCATTCTGTGAGTCTCCTGAATGAGAAAGTGGGTCAGACTAGATGGACACTGAGTTCCCTTCTGTATCATTCTGTAAGTCTCCTGAATGAGAAAGTGGGTCAGACTAGATGGTCTCTGAGGTTTCTTCCCTCTCTATCATTCTGTAAGTCTCCTGAATGAGAAGGGGGTCAGACTAGATGGCCACCAAGGTCCCTTCCATCTCTATCATTCTGCAAGTCTCCTGAATGAGAAGGGGGTCAGACTAGATGGTCTCTGAGGTTTCTTCCCTCTCTATCATTCTGTAAGTCTCCTGAATGAGAAGGGGGTCAGACTAGATGGCCACCAAGGTCCCTTCCATCTCTATCATTCTGTAAGTCTCCTGAATGAGAAGGGGGTCAGACTAGATGGCCACCAAGGTCCCTTCCCTCTCTATCATTCTGCAAGGCTCCTGAATGAGAAGGGGGTCAGACTAGATGGCCACCAAGATCCCTTCCATCTCTATCACTCTGTAAGTCTCCTGGATGAGAAGGGGGTCAGACTTGATGGCCACCGAGGTCCCTTCTCTCTCTATCATCCTGCAAGTCTCCTGAATGAGAAGGGGGTCAGACTAGATGGCCCCCGAGGCCCCTTCCATCTCTATCATTCTGTAGGTATCCTGAATGAGAATGGGGTCAGACTAAATAGCCACCAAGGTCCCTTCCCTCTCTATCATTCTGTGAGTCTCCTGAATGAGAAAGTGGGTCAGACTATATGGCCACTGAGTTCCCTTCTGTATCATTCTGTAAGTCTCCTGAATGAGAAAGTGGGTCAGACTAGATGGCCACTGAGTTCCCTTCCCTCTGTATCATTCTGTAAGTCTCCTGAATGAGAAATTGGGTCAGAGTAAATGGACACTGAGGTTTCCTCCCTCTCTATCATTCTGTAAGTCTCCTGAATGAGAAGGGTCAGACTAGATGGCCACTGAGTTCCCTTCTGTATCATTCTGTAAGTCTCCTGAATGAGAAAGTGGGTCAGACTAGATGGCCATTGAGTTCCCTTCCATCTCTATCATTCTGTAAGTCTCCTGAATGAGAAGGGGGTCAGACTAGATGGCCACCAAGGTCCCTTCCATCTCTATCATTCTGTAAGTCTCCTGAATGAGAAGGGGGTCAGACTAGATGGCCACCAAGATCCCTTCCATCTCTATCATTCTGTAAGTCTCCTGAATGAGAAGGGGGTCAGACTAGATGGCCCCCGAGGCCCCTTCCATCTCTATCATTCTGTAAGTATCCTGAATGAGAATGGGGTCAGACTAAATAGCCACCAAGGTCCCTTCCCTCTCTATCATTCTGTGAGTCTCCTGAATGAGAAAGTGGGTCAGACTATATGGCCACTGAGTTCCCTTCTGTATCATTCTGTAAGTCTCCTGAATGAGAAAGTGGGTCAGACTAGATGGCCACTGAGTTCCCCTTCCTCTCTATCATTCTGTAAGTCTCCTGAATGAGAAGGGGGTCAGACTAGATGGCCCCCGAGGCCCCTTCCATCTCTATCATTCTGTGAGTCTCCTGAATGAGAAAGTGGGTCAGACTATATGGCCACTGAGTTCCCTTCTGTATCATTCTGTAAGTCTCCTGAATGAGAAAGTGGGTCAGACTAGATGGCCACTGAGTTCCCTTTCCTCTCTATCATTCTGTAAGTCTCCTGAATGAGAAGCGGGTCAGACTAGATGGCCACCGAGGTCCCTTCCATCTCTATCATTCGGCAAGTCTCCTGAATGAGAAGGGGGTCATACTAGATGGTCTCTGAGGTTTCTTCCCTCTCTATCATTCTGTAAGTCTCCTGAATGAGAAGGGGGTCAGACTAGATGGCCACCAAGGTCCCTTCCATCTCTATCATTCTGTAAGTCTCCTGAATGAGAAGGGGGTCAGACTAGATGGCCACCAAGGTCCCTTCCCTCTCTATCATTCTGCAAGGCTCCTGAATGAGAAGGGGGTCAGACTAGATGGCCACCAAGATCCCTTCCATCTCTATCACTCTGTAAGTCTCCTGGATGAGAAGGGGGTCAGACTTGATGGCCACCGAGGTCCCTTCTCTCTCTATCATCCTGCAAGTCTCCTGAATGAGAAGGGGGTCAGACTAGATGGCCCCTGGGGCCCCTTCCATCTCTATCATTCTGTAAGTCTCCTGAATGAGAAGGGGGTCAGACTAGATGGCCCCCGAGGCCCCTTCCATCTCTATCATTCTGTAAGTATCCTGAATGAGAATGGGGTCAGACTAAATAGCCACCAAGGTCCCTTCCCTCTCTATCATTCTGTGAGTCTCCTGAATGAGAAAGTGGGTCAGACTAGATGGACACTGAGTTCCCTTCTGTATCATTCTGTAAGTCTCCTGAATGAGAAAGTGGGTCAGACTAGATGGTCTCTGAGGTTTCTTCCCTCTCTATCATTCTGTAAGTCTCCTGAATGAGAAGGGGGTCAGACTAGATGGCCACCAAGGTCCCTTCCATCTCTATCATTCTGCAAGTCTCCTGAATGAGAAGGGGGTCAGACTAGATGGTCTCTGAGGTTTCTTCCCTCTCTATCATTCTGTAAGTCTCCTGAATGAGAAGGGGGTCAGACTAGATGGCCACCAAGGTCCCTTCCATCTCTATCATTCTGTAAGTCTCCTGAATGAGAAGGGGGTCAGACTAGATGGCCACCAAGGTCCCTTCCCTCTCTATCATTCTGCAAGGCTCCTGAATGAGAAGGGGGTCAGACTAGATGGCCACCAAGATCCCTTCCATCTCTATCACTCTGTAAGTCTCCTGGATGAGAAGGGGGTCAGACTTGATGGCCACCGAGGTCCCTTCTCTCTCTATCATCCTGCAAGTCTCCTGAATGAGAAGGGGGTCAGACTAGATGGCCCCCGAGGCCCCTTCCATCTCTATCATTCTGTAGGTATCCTGAATGAGAATGGGGTCAGACTAAATAGCCACCAAGGTCCCTTCCCTCTCTATCATTCTGTGAGTCTCCTGAATGAGAAAGTGGGTCAGACTAGATGGCCACTGAGTTCCCTTCCCTCTGTATCATTCTGTAAGTCTCCTGAATGAGAAAGTGGGTCAGACTAGATGGACACTGAGGTTTCCTCCCTCTCTATCATTCTGTAAGTCTCCTGAATGAGAAGGGGGTCAGACTAGATGGCCCCCGAGGCCCCTTCCATCTCTATCATTCTGTGAGTCTCCTGAATGAGAAAGTGGGTCAGACTATATGGCCACTGAGTTCCCTTCTGTATCATTCTGTAAGTCTCCTGAATGAGAAAGTGGGTCAGACTAGATGGCCACTGAGTTCCCTTTCCTCTCTATCATTCTGTAAGTCTCCTGAATGAGAAGCGGGTCAGACTAGATGGCCACCGAGGTCCCTTCCATCTCTATCATTCTGCAAGTCTCCTGAATGAGAAGGGGGTCAGACTAGATGGTCTCTGAGGTTTCTTCCCTCTCTCTCATTCTTTAAGTCTCCTGAATGAGAAGGGGGTCAGACTAGATGGCCACCAAGGTCCCTTCCATCTCTATCATTCTGTAAGTCTCCTGAATGAGAAGGGGGTCAGACTAGATGGCCACCAAGGTCCCTTCCCTCTCTATCATTCTGCAAGGCTCCTGAATGAGAAGGGGGTCAGACTAGATGGCCACCAAGATCCCTTCCATCTCTATCACTCTGTAAGTCTCCTGGATGAGAAGGGGGTCAGACTTGATGGCCACCGAGGTCCCTTCTCTCTCTATCATCCTGCAAGTCTCCTGAATGAGAAGGGGGTCAGACTAGATGGCCCCCGGGGCCCCTTCCATCTCTATCATTCTGTAAGTCTCCTGAATGAGAAGGGGGTCAGACTAGATGGCCCCCGAGGCCCCTTCCATCTCTATCATTCTGTAAGTATCCTGAATGAGAATGGGGTCAGACTAAATAGCCACCAAGGTCCCTTCCCTCTCTATCATTCTGTGAGTCTCCTGAATGAGAAAGTGGGTCAGACTAGATGGACACTGAGTTCCCTTCTGTATCATTCTGTAAGTCTCCTGAATGAGAAAGTGGGTCAGACTAGATGGCCACTGAGTTCCCTTTCCTCTCTATCATTCTGTAAGTCTCCTGAATGAGAAGCGGGTCAGACTAGATGGCCACCGAGGTCCCTTCCATCTCTATCATTCTGCAAGTCTCCTGAATGAGAAGGGGGTCAGACTAGATGGTCTCTGAGGTTTCTTCCCTCTCTATCATTCTGTAAGTCTCCTGAATGAGAAGGGGGTCAGACTAGATGGCCACCAAGGCCCCTTCCATCTCTATCATTCTGTAAGTCTCCTGAATGAGAAGGGGGTCAGACTAGATGGTCTCTGAGGTTTCCTCCCTCTCTATCATTCTGTAAGTCTCCTGAATGAGAAGGGGGTCAGACTAGATGGCCACCAAGGTCCCTTCCCTCTCTATCATTCTGCAAGTCTCCTGAATGAGAAGGGGGTCAGACTAGATGGCCACCAAGATCCCTTCCATCTCTATCACTCTGTAAGTCTTCTGGATGAGAAGGGGGTCAGACTTGATGGCCACCGAGGTCCCTTCTCTCTCTATCATCCTGCAAGTCTCCTGAATGAGAAGGGGGTCAGACTAAATGGCCACTGAGTTCCCTTCCCTCTGTATCATTCTGTAAGTCTCCTGAATGAGAAGGGGGTCAGACTAGATGGCCCCCGAGGCCCCTTCCATCTCTATCATTCTGTGAGTCTCCTGAATGAGAAAGTGGGTCAGACTATATGGCCACTGAGTTCCCTTCTGTATCATTCTGTAAGTCTCCTGAATGAGAAAGTGGGTCAGACTAGATGGCCACTGAGTTCCCTTTCCTCTCTATCATTCTGTAAGTCTCCTGAATGAGAAGGGGGTCAGACTAGATGGCCACCGAGGTCCCTTCCATCTCTATCATTCTGTGAGTCTCCTGAATGAGAAAGTGGGTCAGACTAGATGGCCACTGAGGTCCCTTCCCTCTCTATCATTCTGTGAGTCTCCTGAATGAGAAAGTGGGTCAGACTAGATGGCCACTGAGGTCCCTTCCCTCTCTATGATTCTGTAAGTCTCCTGAATGAGAAGGTGGGTCAGGTCAGACTAGATGGCCACTGAGTTCCCTTTCCTCTCTATCATTTTGTGAGTCTCCTGAATGAGAAGGTGGGTCAGACTAGATGGCCACCAAGGTCCCTTCCCTCTCTACCATTCTGTAAGTCTCCTGAATGAGAAGGTGGGTCAGGTCAGACTAGATGGCCACTGAGTTCCCTTTCCTCTCTATCATTCTGTAAGTCTCCTGAATGAGAAGGGGGTCAGACTAGATGGCCACCGAGGTGTGTGTTTGTGTATGAAAGAGCAAACTGTCCCATTCTTTCCTTCCAAAAGTAGCATTTTGTAACAACCGTTCTGATTGGATGGTGGCGAAGTGTCCCATGTGGCCAAAAGGCTGTGGCTGAATTTGGATTTTTGTGGCCAAAGGGCTGGGGCCAAGAGCTAGGGGCCTTTGGGCGAGGGAGTGAAGTCAGCGGCCGATCAGCTGCTGCGGAGGAAAGAGCTTCATCCAACTGGCGGAGGCAAAAAGTCCCATTCCCCACTGTAATTGCTTGTCTCAATTAACTATAAAGCTGGTACGCTTATATTCAAATTATTCCTTTCTGTTCTCCGTTACAATCTTCTGAATCTTTACAATAAAATGTATTTTAAATAATGTGATTAAAATGCCTCATAATGAAATGGTGTACTACCATGTTTCCCTGAAACAAGACCCTGTCTTATATTGTTTTGAACCCTGAAATAAGCGCTTGGCCTTATTGCCATGCACTCAGAAGCCTGATTGGGTAGTAAACTAGAGTCTCTAGCAATGTTCCCTCTAATTTTTTTTTTTGGTGTGGGCAGAAAAATATAGTGTCTGAGAGGCAGTCCCTTTGGGACTGGGCGGCATAGAATTATGTATGTATGTATGTATGTATGTATGTATAAATAAGTAAACATAAACAAACAAAAAATAAATAAAATAAAATAAAAATCCTCTTCTTTTTTATTAAAAGAAATTAATAATAAAACAAAATCAAAATCTATAATTCTATATAGTTCTAAAATTCTGATCCAATTTTACGAATTAATACATCCTAATATTAATCAACACCTAAATATATCTTTTACCATCATTCCATAGTCAATCCATATTTAATAATCAATCATCCCTCAAATTTCTACCACTGTTCTCATTTCGAGGTACCTCTCCTGTCTCCCCCTTTTCTCTCTCTCTCTCATTTATTTATTTATTTAATTGAATTTGTATGCCGCCCTTCTCCGAGGACTCAGGGCAGCTCACAGCATATACAAGAAACAAAACAATAATATGAATCCAATTAATTAATAAATAATACTACAT
Source organism: Erythrolamprus reginae (assembly GCF_031021105.1). NCBI lineage: Eukaryota > Metazoa > Chordata > Lepidosauria > Squamata > Dipsadidae > Erythrolamprus > Erythrolamprus reginae. Next base: position 32,391,809 of record NC_091954.1, read on the forward strand.
TAAAACAACCATTTAATTTAATTAAAAAAGGAAAATCTATCAAACCAACCATTCAGCACTCATACTTAAACATTCATTGGTCAGGGGGAAGATTTAAAAGTCCCAAGCCTGGCAGCAAAGATGAGTTTTTAAGCTCATTTGTTTCTCATTTCTCTTTCCTCCCTTTTCTCTCGTTCCTTCCCGCTCTCACTCTTTTTCCATCCTTTTCTCTTCCCCCCTTGTTTGTATGTGTGTGTGAACTCTTGAACCATTTCCAAAAACAGGTGAGGGCTGGGGTTTTTTTTCTCTGTTATTATTTGGGTGCTTTTTACCATATGCTTTAAATCAAGAGTCACTTCTCTCTCTCTTTTGTTTCTCTTTCCTCTCATTCTCTGCCTCAATCATTTTCTCATTTCTCTTTTTTCTCCCCTTTTTTCTCTCATTTCCTTCCTCTCCTCTCTCTCTTGCTTTCTCTCTCTCTCCCCCCCCTCTTGCTACCTGTTTAACGGTGGCGGATGCTCTTGATGCGAGCTGCCACCGTCTCGTGCTTGTCTTCACTGTAGCGGGATTGGGCGGCGGAGGGGACACATATGCGGAGGGGGAGGAGGCAAAGTTCAGGGATGGGCCCAGAGCAGCAGCAACCGCTGCCTACTCCGCCCCATGCTTTGGCCACACCGGGGCCGAGTAGGCCGAGGCCAGGCCCGTCGCCCCTGGCTCCAAGGGGCAGCCCCCATTGCGGCGGCGGGGGAGGAGGTGAAGCTCGGGGATGGGCCCAGAGCAGCAGCCGCCACCGCCTACTCCACCCTGTGATTCGGCCGCACCATTGCGGCGGCGAGGGAGGAGGCGAAGCTCGGGAACGAGTCCCACCGCACCCAGAATGCGGATCCCCTGGGCTAACTCCTCCAACGCTGCACGGGTGGGTATCACAGCCGGGACAGCCTTGGATATCAGGGCCGCCGATGCCAAAGCGGGGAGGCGAAGAGAAGGAGGAGGACCAAGGGATGAGAGGCCCCCTGGGCAGGAGCCTCGTGCAAGCAGCCCCACGTATCGAGGAAGCGGCGGTGGCCAGACCCAGACATCGCTGGTGGGCGGAAAAACCTGAAAGCCGCGGAGGAAACTCAGCTTCTGGTCTCGCAACTTTTTGCTCTTCACGGCCTCAGCAAAAGGTTGCGAGACCGGAAGCTGAGCTTCCTTCTTTGCAGCTTCCAAGTTTTTCTGGGCGATAGAATCTGCTGGGGGGAGTGGGGAGATTTGAGATCTCCACGCTTGAATGGGAATCTTCTGTGCTGAGATCTCAAATCTCCTGCGCTATAGCGCATGGTAGAGGGAACAGTAGTCTCTAGTAAGACTGGAATTCAAAACAGTTTCTAAGAATGTTTCCAAATTGCCTTAATGTACAGTCCCTTACTGACTTTTTTTGAATGCGTTCTGTATCACTAAACATATTTGTTTTACAAAGGTCCTGTCCATTTGTTACTGTAGGAGTTAACAGCATTTGGAAAACCAAAAAAAAACCGGTCTTCCTTCAATATATTTGTTTCTGAACATTTCCAAGAAATCAAAGGCACCTCAAATAAGGTAAACAAAATGAAATGGCAACTAACATAAAGTGTTAAACTTTGTATTACTTCAAATCCCTGAAATGTATTGGTATACTATCCCACTCCCCCAGTGAATAAAATTAACGGTGGCAAAAAATAATATACAAGTAGTCCTCAAGTTACGAGCACAATTGAGCCCACAAATTTTTGTTGCTGAATGAAATATTTATTAAAATGAGTTTGCCCTATTTTATGACTTATTGTCACCGTTGTTAAGTGAATCATTGCATTTGTTAAGTTAGTAACGTAGTTCTTAAATAAATCTGGCTTCCCCATTTACTTTGCTTGCCAGAAGGTTTCAAAAATTGAATATATGACCCCATGCCATTGTAGCCATCATAAATATGAATCACTTGCCAAGCCTCTAAATTTTGATTGTGTTATGATGGGGATGCTACAACAGTTGTGTGAAAAATAGTCATAAGTCCTTTTTTCAGTGCCGTTGTAACTTTAAATGGTCACTAAATGAATTTTGGTTGTAAAATAAATTTCTTACTTTGGACTTCATGCAAAGCCAAGTAGGTAAATAATTAGTTTACAGTTTCCTATTTGTACTTACAGTGATTCGATTTTGCTAGATATAAACCAGTAATTTTTTCATGTAATTTATCATAGCTGTCCTCTATATTAAGTATTCCAATCGATGTATGAATTTTGATTGATTCCTATTATTAAGAGTTAGTAAGTTGGCAGAAATGTTAAATACTGAACAGAAAAGTTCTCAATGGAGGCTTTTCTCTTTTCCTTGAACTCTAATAGATTGAGCACAGCCTCTGCATGAACTATAATGTTTAAAATTGTCAAGAATGACCCTTAATAACTAAACTTAACAGTAGGGAAGACTCAAAAAGTAAGTCTATTCACCCAAGACCTATTTCTGAGATCTATCCTTGATTACATTTTGAAAGTTGTACTTTCCACATAAACCTACAATGGTTACATCTAATACATGACATAATACATTAAGAAATAGATTATTTTCAGGTAACTAATAAGACCTTTTTATATTCTGACTCCATCTTGAATTGTTTTTCAGACAATGTTGTAGTGACAATTTTTTTTTGCTAATTTTCCTTTTGTGTGTGTGTGGGGTGGTGGTGGTTTAGCAGCTAATTTAAAGTTGTAGATATTATTTCCAGTTTCAACAATAGATTATTCTCTCTTTGGAAATCTGTGTCTGAAAGCAATGTTAGGGTCGTTTAGTTTAAATAAGCTAGCAAGTAAGAATTAAGAAAAGTTCTTTATAATTTATCTTCTTTTGTCATTCTACTTTTCATTCCTGCTTCATCCATAACTCTCAAAAGAAAATAATTTTGCTAAAACTGTGATTTTATTAAATGTGAATCACTTATTATTTATATCTATACTTGTAGATTCTCACAAGTACCATATAAATTGATTGAAGAGCAGTATAAAATTAATTATAATTTATTTACCTTGGATCATTTGGTAGTCTCATTTTAGAGTAATACATATTGCCCAATATAAGTACAGAACAAAGTGACTAGGGGATTTCCACATAATTTTAGTCAATTATTCTTTTCTTTTTTTTCTTTTCATGTAGGAAAAATTTAAAGTGTTATGTGAAGAATGGAGAAATCTCCCCAATCCCCAAAAGCAGGTAATTTCATAAAACTGGTATTGATGCCAAGTAAGTTTAGCCTGATATCTAAATTAGGAATATCATGTTTAATTCTGCAGCCAATGGTTTTAGAATATTAATTGAATGCCCTATTGCGAAAGGAGTTATTGTCTATTTCATAGTTCTAATTATTGAAACAAATGCATATATGAACCTAAGACTATTGATCTATTATGTCCGAATTATGATTTGTTTTATCAAGTGAAAAATCAGAAAGAATGTATTAGTAAAATGTTTAAATCTCCTCATTCACAAAGCAGCTCCTTTTATCAGATGAAATAAGCTATATCATGAAAGTATGCTATTCCATAAAATTGTGTGTGTGTGTGTGTGTGTGTGTGTGCGTGTATGTGTATTTATGTATATATAACATATTTTGCTGATAATGAAAAGGAAGGGAGACCACGTAGATCTATTTTGGGCTTATTTGCCTTCATCAGGTAGCCACACCCTTACTGGGATTTGAACCTGGGGCCTCTGCCTTTATATATATATAAAATTTGGTTCAGAGGAGAGAAGAAATCAGAGTTCTCTATGAATTGTAGTAGGACGGCCATGTTACTCTTAGAACAGCCAACAATCAAGAATCTAGTATACTGCTTTGTACAGTAATACAGTACTTTTTACAACCAGTCTTTGAATGGTAAACATTGCAAAATTCACTAATATTGAAACGCTGAAACAATATTTGTAGTTTTGACAACATCTCAGTTATATTTTGCAGTGGCATCCTTCAGTATCGAAAGACCATGGTATGCTCTGTATTCCCCATGCTAAGTTATATACTTTTTCAGTTAATATGGGCAAATTTGCCTTAAGGTCTGTTTTTTTTTTTACCTTAAGATTAGAGCATAGTTCCATTTGCCAGATATGAAGGCTTATCTTGCCTGTTTCAAACAGATAATATATCAGCTAACCAAGCTCTTGATTCCCTCCCCCCTCAGGAATTTGCATGATTTGTATAAACAGTTCCTCTGTAATGTTAAATCCTGTGAAACTTTACAGGTGGTTGAGGTTTTGCAGAGAAATGCTTTTGTATGACAATTTGTGCAGAGATTATTTTGGAACCCCATTTCTTTGCAACTGTTTCATACATGAAACTAAACCATAATGAGGTTCGTTTCATTTTGGTTTAGAGAGTATGCAGACCAAGCCATAAAGGTTTGTAAATTGTCATTTATACCTTTGCACAATTCATATGAATTGTTTTCAATCTGGGATTAATCAAAATGCGGTTAAAGATTGTGACTAAATATATATGACTAGTTTATATGCTACTTTGCAGGTCTACTGCCAGCTTGCAGAAGATGATAAGATTCGCTATGAAAATGAAATGAGATCATGGGAAGAGCAAATGAAAGCAAGTGGGCATGGAGATGTTCTAAATTATAAATTCACACGAAAATTTAAAAAACCTGTAACAGAACCTTTAAGCTGAAAATATATATTTGAAAAGCAAGATTGTTTCATCAGCTACAAAGAAAACCAGTGCAAGAGTAAAGCTGTCTGAAGAATAAGTTTAAAAATGTCTTATTCATTATTCCTGACTGCAAGTGAAAATAATTTGTCATTTATTGAGGGTTATTCCCCATAAATACAATTATTTTACTTTTTTTGTAAGCAGTCAAGCATTTGTAATCAAGTTTATGGAAATTTTAGTGATTGCTAATCATGAGAAAGGTTGATTTTTTTTTCAAAAGTGTCTAACTATTGGACATAGATTTTTTTTAAATTAAAACAACTTGAAGTACAAACCCGTGTCTTCTGATTTATAGGAATTTAATTGAAATATTTATTACAGTAATTTAGTGCTTGTGTGTGTATGTTTGTGTGTATGTATGATATACCGTATTTTTCGGAGTATGAGACCAGAGTATAAGATTGATGATACTTAGTTTTTGGGAAGGAAAATGAGGTGGGGTGGGGTGGAAATCTGCCTACCAGATATTCATCTGGCTAGCGTCCCTTCTAGTCAGCTTCATTCAGCACATTATTTTATCCCCTGGTTAGGGCTTTAAAAAAAACCTTATTTGGAGAGAGTAACAATGAAAGAGCTTGCAAGCTGATAAGAGCTGGGAACATTGTTAGCACCTGGTTGGAAAGAAACATTCAGAGCAAGTAGAGCAATGAAAAAACAACCTGCAAAGACTTAGGGCTTAGAAAATATTCTTTGCAGGGAAAAACAATGAGAGACTGCAAGGTAAGAGCTGGGAACATTGTTAGCAGCTAGTTAGGGCTGAAAAAAAAGCTACATTCAGAATATAAGACACACCCAGATTTTTAGCCTCTTTTAGGGAGGAAAAGGCTGTGTCTTATACTCTGAAAAATATGGGTGTGTGTATCAGTGGTGGGCTCCTGCTGGTACAGCAAATTGTGCACAGCTCTGCGGCTCTGGTATGTGAATGGGATTGCATGCAATTTTGCTTCCCACATCTGTGCAGGTAGCAAAATCTCAGACAGGGACGCACGTGCATGCACATTTTGGCAAATTTTGCTTAGCCATAGCAGCAGGAGTCCATCACTGGTGTGTGTGTGTGTGTGTGGATATATGTATGTACGTATAACATTTTTGCTGAGCATGAATATAGATACAGTATATATATATGTATGTAAAGTTTTGTGCATTTCGTCAGACTTCAGCGTGAAGATGGTGAGTGTGATCTTGCTGAAACGTTGCAAAAACACTCATAATATTACACAGGAAAAAACCTTATAAGGTTTATGCAAAATATATTTGTATTTTTAGATCTGGCAGTGATTAGCACTGCAGTAGCACTTAGCACTTATACCATTTCACAGGGCTTTACAGCCCTCTAAGTGGTTTACAGAGAGCATTCAGGTGAAACTCGAAAAATTAGAATATGCAAAAGTCCATTTCAGTAATGCAACTTAAAAGGTGAAACGTAATATATGAGATTCATTATAAATACAAGTCAAGCTAGTTCAAGCCCAAGCCAAGTACTGAGTACATAAGCATGCTTATAGTTTTCAGAAATCCGATATTCTACGTACAATCCTTATTTTATTGATTGCATGTAATCTAATTTTCTGAGATAGTGAATTTGTGGTTGAGTTGTACGCCATAATCATCACAATTATGGCAAACCATGTCCTCATGCAAGATTTCACCTTGCGCCACATGCACAGGAGCCAAACCTGGTGCTGGGTGTGTCTGCACATGCCCGCTGCCAGGAGCGTACGAGTACTGTTGGTAGGGGGTAACCCCTCGCTGACAATAATATACCCATCCTTCACATTAAGCGGAGCATATCACTCAGGTAATCTTCAATTTACAATGGTTTATTTAGTGACCATTCCAAGTTACCAACGGCACTGACAAAAAGTGACTTATGACTCTTATTCACAGTTACAGCCTTTGCAGCATCCCTAGGATCCTGCAATCAAAATTCAGCCCCTTGGCAACTGGTTCATATTTATGACAGTTGCTGTATCCCATGGCCACCTGATCAAAGTCAGATTCACTTAACTCCGTTATTAACTCAACAAATGCAGTGATTCAGTTGACAACCGTGGCGAGAAAGGTCATAAATCGGGGCAAAACCCACTTCAAGAAATGTCTCAACAGTTTTCACCTCAATTTCGGTCGTAAGACGAAGACTACCTGTAAGGGCGCTTCTACCCATTTCCCTGTCTCCGGGCAGGCAAAGTTGGCTCTTCTATGATACGTGGACTTCAACTCCCAGAATTCCTGAGCTATCATGATTGACTCGGGAATTCTGGGAGTTGAAGTCCACAAGTCATAGAAAAGCCAACTCTGCCTGTCCTTTGCCCTATCTCTACGGTTTCACGCTCCCCGGGTCCTTCGGTTTCCTTGACTTCCTTTGTTTGCGACATCGATTGACCCGCGCCGCAAAGTAAAAGGGAGGGAGGGAGGTCACGACCGGCGGGAAAGCCGGGCGCGTGCGCGTTGTCTAGCAGGGAGGAGGGAGAGGCAGCGGTCCCGCTTTCTGGCATGCGCACAAGTGACTCCTGTTTGTCGCGGGAAAGAAAAAGGGGTTGGTGGGGGGGGGGAGAACAATAAACGCCTAACATCAACAGGATGGGTTTGCTGGAGCTGTGCCGGGAGGCCTTCGGTGCGGGCGACCTGTACCAGGTGCTGGGCGTGAAGCCGGAGGCGTCAGCCAATGAGATCCGCCGGGGTTACCACAGGGTCTCCCTCCGGGTGCATCCGGACCGCGCTGAGCCGGCTGATAAGGAGCGCTGCACCCGGCATTTCCAGGTAAGAACCGAGCTCCCCGGGGCGGTTTATTTTCCCTGGACCGCAGAGTGTGTGGGGGGGAGCTGAGGGGAAGTTACTTTGGACCAATACGGGGATGGCAGACCACCAGGAAATCCCAGGGCTGCATGGAAGGGGCGTGCATAAGTGCACCAGCATGCCTTCCGTCCCGTCTTAATGTTTCTCTCTTACCAGTATCATGCATATAAACATTGTTATATCTTTGTATACTACGAATACGTACTTGACAAAATAGAAAGGTAGGTTGGTGGATAGACACAGGACACACACACACAGTTATAATGTCTTCCCCTGACCAACTAATGTTTTTAGTATGATTTTATTGAATGAATGCTAATGAAAGTTTTTAAAGTTATAATTTTTAAAGATTATTTTTAAGATTTTTGTTATGGATGTTAATTGGATTACTACGCTATTGTATCTTTGTATATGTTGTGAGCCGCCCCGAGTCCTTGGAGAGGGGCGGGATACAAATCCAAATAAATAATAAATAAATAAATAAATGTCAGATATATAAACATTGTTATATCTTTGTATACTACCAATACCTAGTTGGCAAAATAGATAGGTAGATAGGTAGGTAAACAGAGACAGACATGACACACACACAAATTCTGTTCTAAAAGGGTGCTTCAGGGCACACAAGGCACGAATATAGCATTTAAGCTTTACTTTGTATGTTATACAAAAGTTACACACATGCATGCACACACACATCTTAGAAGAAGCGGGGCAAATTGTCTTGAAGAAAGCCACAGGGATGGCTTCATTTGGTCTCCTGAAGTTGAACTCTGGGAAAAACTCTTTAAGAGGTGACCGTCTTGGTTAACCTCAATGAAAGCTAACTTGGGATGGGCCTAGTGGTTAAATGAGGATTGGAAAGTTGTTCTGCCACTTTTCTCCATTCTGTGCTGAGGACATTTTTAAAAAAAGGCAGGGGTAAAATACAAGAAAATCCATGTCAGTTAGTCAGGGCAACAGTACTACAAAACCCATATTGGCAAGGATCGCAAAGGCCAGATACTGGGTGACCCGCCTGAGACAGAGAAAACTAGCAAGTGGCAACATTTCCACTCATTGCATTGGGGGCAGAGGGGGGGAGTAGACAGAAAGTGGACACCCAGGAGAAATCTAATGGACAAAATATAAATATTGGAGATTTAAGCTAGTCTGGCAATTGTTCTGCCGGCGTGTCTCAACTGCCCGTAATTACAGGATAATTATTCTGACCACACGATAAAAGGAAAACCCAAAACTTTTTATAAACAGAAACATCTCCCTTTTTAAATGTCAAAGGGATTTTCTGGTACACACAAGGCACAGGTTAAATGCAATCCAATTGCTCACCCAATAACTGGGAAATTGAGTCCAATTCTAAAGTCCAGAGAGTCCACACACACAATCCAGAACAGCAAAAACCACGATCTTGACGAAACAATAAATCAGATAAACTGCCATGAGACTAAAACATCAGGCTGCACTTTTATCTGTAGCACTAATTACAGCAGCCCCACCCAACCACAGGTGGCCTCATTTTCTCTTATAATAATCCTTCAGTTGTTGTCTCCTATGCATCACTCTACGCATGTGTGGATGTGTCATTAATTCTTGTTCAGAATCCAGGGATGATACAGATGACTGATCTCCTCCTGGGCTGTCTGCCAAACTCCCCTCTTCCCTGTCACTCACGCTTCCTTGGTCAGAGGAGATTTTGTCGGTGTTGTGGTTAGCTCTGGCCCAGCTCCTGCCCCAAGGACTGTGGATGTGGGGGAGACATCCACATGCTGCTGGCCTGTTTTGCCCCCGGGTGGAATCTGATGATGAAGGCTCCTCTGACCAAGAAGACATGAGTGACAGGGAGGAGGAGAGTGTGGCAGACAGCTCAGAAGGAGATCAATTATCTAGCTCCTCCTTGGATTCAGAGTCTTCGGAGAGGGGCGGCATACAAATCTAAGTAATAAAGAGTTAATGATACAGCCACGCATGCGGAGAGCGATGCATAGGCAACAACTGAGAGATTATTATCAAAGAAAATGAGGCCACCTGTGGTTGGGTGGGGCTGTGAGGCTGTTATAAAGCATGTGGGTTTGGCCATTGTGGAGGATTATCTGATCCTTGTGTTTCATGACTGCTTTACTGACTGACTTGTATGTGCTGATTTTTCCCTGCTTGGAAACTAAACCAGAGCAAAGTGTGTTTCACTTTGTGAAAGAAGGACTTTGAATTGCCTCACAGCTGCAAGCTAAATATCACAGGACTGATAAGGGACTTGTATAAATTAGCAGTTTGTTGGGAGATGAGTGCTCTTTGCTATACCAAAAGAGGGCTTAATTTAAGTGAATTTTCATTATAAAGAACGTTGTTTTGAATTTTCAAAAGCGTGTGTGTCTGAAATTTGTACCTGTGAATTTTTGGGAGGATTCTACCAGAGAGCCCGACAGAACAGTCGGCAGATTCTACTGGGAGCAAAACAGGCATGTGGATGTCTCCCTCACATCCACCTCCACATTCCTTGGGGCAGGAGCTGGGGCAGAGCTAACCACAACAGCAATTAGCCTGGTTGAGATTCTGGATGGGCTACTATGAACTTTAAACTGTCATTCTCTGGCTAGCTTTTGGGCTTGATGTAACTTTCTAGGACTGGGTGGAGGGGGAGGGGAAGTAGCAGTAACAATAGCATTTAATAAACCGCTTCATAGTGCTTTCAGACTAGCAAAGTCAGTAGGAAGCCAAATTCGCTTAACAAGTGAATGCTAACTTATCAACAGCAGTGATTCACTTAAAAACAGTGGAAAGGTCATAAAATGGGGCAAAACTCACTTAACAAATGTTTCACTTAACAGAAATTTTGGGCTCAATACCTGCATTATTGTTATACTGTGGTTTTGAGGTTTGACTTTGAATTGTAGGCTGCTTAGAATTAAATGAAGCAGCATAAATGTGCTTGCAGTAAATACATTAAATTGTTATTTTTATAAAAAGCTTATACATCAGAAGAACAAATCATAGAAACATAGAAGATTGATGGTAGAAAAAGACCTCATGGTCATCTAGTCTGCTTTTATACTATTTCCTATATTTTATCTTAGGATTATTATCCCAGACATGTTTAAATTCAGTTACTGTGGATTTACCAACCACGTCTGCTGGAAGTTTGTTCCAAGCATCTACTACTCTTTCAATAAAATAATATTTTCTCACGTTGCTTCTGATCTTTCCCCCAACTAACCTTAAATTGTGCCCCCTTGTTCTTGTGTTCACTTTTTGAAGATTCAGTTGTTTTGCTTTTTAAAAATGAGTTTAAAAGTGATTACTTTAAACTCTGCTTAGAGTGGCCCTAATCACAAATTGATGTTCAGTACAGTAGTAGATTTACTATTAGAAAGAATTATGATAATGTAACATTTTTAATCCTAAAATAAGCCTTTTGGAAGAGGGAAGGGGAAGGGGGCAAGCCATTTATTGAATTATTGAGGTTTGTCTCTATTCTCCTAGATCCTGGGCAAGGTTTATGCAGTACTAAGTGATGAGGAACAGCGGGCTCTGTACGATGAACAAGGGATTGTGGATGAGGAATCAACTGTGTTGACTCAAGATTGTAACTGGGAAGAATACTGGAGGTTGCTGTTTAAAAAAGTGAGTTGTGTTTTCTTTTACTGTGTACTAACTATATAATTGAATTGCCAGAATTAAGATTTCTAGGATAACATTTTGTATATACAGTGGTACCTCTATCTATAAACGCCACCATTTATGAACTTTTCTAGATAAGATGTTCAAGATTTTGTTTGCCTCTTCTCAAGAACCATTTTCCATTTACAAACCCGAGCCTCTGAAACTGTAACCGGAAAAGGCAGGGAGAAGCCTCCGCGGGGCCTCTCTAGGAATCTCCTGGGAAGAAACAGGGCCTCCACCCTCCCTGTGGTTTCCCTAATCGCACACATTATTTGCTTTTACATTGATTCCTATGGGAAAAATTGATTTTTCTTACAAACTTTTCTACTTAAGAGCCTGGTCATGGAACAAATTAAGTTTGTAAGTAGAAGTACCACTGTATTATTGCGTAAGTTTTGTATAATAATTATTTTACCATAGACTTTTATCATAGCTAAAGCCAGTTGCTAGGGTTCTTTTCTTTTTTTAATTACCTCATTGTTCCTGATATGGGCAGCAAACAAATTTAATAAAAAAGACTTAGTGAAAGCTATAATTAAAGAGAAGTTCTGATAATTCTGGAATTTTATATAAATGGCAGAAATTAATTTTTAAATTCATTTTTGCCAAAATCCAAGTAGCTTGTACTTTTTTTACTCTGAACCCTAAAAATTCTGAAGTTACTAATGAACATGGGCCTTGCATGTGAGCTTCCCAAAGTTATAACTTTAGAATCTCCAAATAGAACAGGAAAATATTCAGCTCAAAGCTCACAGAAACTTCTGCTGAACTAGATAAATTGCTGATTTTACTTAAATTGAAACTGCCTTCTCTAGTTCTACACTCCACACAGAGAGTACCTTCTTATTTCATAAAGATTTGGTTCAGATGAGCTTGAATGATTGGAAAAGAAAAACCTTTTTAAATACAGTAACAGAGAATGTGGAATGTAGAAAATATTTCTAACGAGTTTGTTTTTAAAAAGTGTTTAATTTTTTTTAAATCAATTAGATAACTGTAAAAAATATTCAAGATTTTGAAAAGAAATACAAAAATTCCGCAGAAGAACTGGAAGACGTTAAAGATGCATATGAAGACTTTAAAGGCGATATGGACAAAATCATGGAGTCTGTGCTATGTGTCGATTATACAGATGAATCAAGAATAAGACAGATTATTCAACATGCTATTGATTCTGGAGAACTTCCATCTTATAAATCTTTTGTAAATGAGTCTAAGAAAAAGATAAATGCAAGGAAAAGGAAGGTATGTGTAACTCATGATATTTATTATTAAAGCTTGTAACACTAAATATAATTCTAAATATATCAGTGTATCTTTATATTATAATCCTCAAGTTTATAAATCAAAGCAGAATTGTTGAAAGTGACTAACCCTCTTATATTTTGTATTATATTACATTCTAGTGATTTATTTAGAAAATATTTTCTAAAATTATGAACATGATAAATCTAAAGTTAGTTAGTCAATGACATACTACTATGCATATGTGTTTATTTCAAGTTTAGTAAAACAGTTATTAAGCTATTGTATTTATTCCTGGGGATTAACTTTACCGTAAATTCATGTGTGGCTTTGGCCAATTTGACTTAAAGAATGGTTGCTTTAGAAGTATTTCCTTAAATGTTAAATAAATTGCAGTTGGTGATTTGAGTTAGGAAAGAAATGGATTCAGTATTGTTGCTTTTTTAGGCAGAAAAGGAAGCTAAAGAGGCAGAAGAATACAGAGAAGAAATGGGACTTGGTGAAGGAGATGATGATCTGAAAGTATTAATTCAAGTAAGGTTATGAAAAGACATTTGAAGATCATTGGGGAAAAATAATTTCTAAACTGATTAAAGAGTTCATAAAATGTCAAAATAAAATTTAGCCCACAGTGACTCACATTGGAACAAAGAATTTTACTTCTTGATAGAGGTTCTGAGTTGAGCTGTAATTTTCCTACACAAAACACAGCAATAATCTGGGAATGTTTCTGATCTTTGTAGCATATTTAATTAACAGGCATTTTGATAATAGTAATTCATGGGTATATAGTTTCTTACTTTATCATTTTTAAACAGTTTTGATTCTTTCAGCAATCTTATTTTAAATTTTAGCCCATTTTAGCTGTTTTAGTATTGGATTGTCACATGCTGTTTTTACCACTGTTATTAGCCACCCCAAGTCCACGGAGAGGGGTGGCATACAAATCCAATAAATAAATAAATAAATAAATAAATAAAATACTTTTAATGTAGATGTTATTGTACAGTTTCTGAATTATTTCAATAAATAATGTAATTTATTTATTTTATTAATTGGATTTGTATGCCGCTCCTCTCTGAGGACTGGACAGACCGTAATCTGTTCAATTAACTTTGTCATTAAGCAGAATAGTAGTTAAGCAAATCCATGACTGCAAAGATTGCTTATTGTTGCAGTCTCATTCAGATAAAGTTCTCTAGTGCAGGCCTGTCAAACTGGCAGTCTACACAGGCCATGCCCATCCCAGCTCCGCAGAGGCAAAAAACATCACTATACATCGCAATACAGCCTGTAATGTGAGCAGGTTTGACACGCCTGTTCTAGTGCATTATGCCAGCGTTACTCTCACTCTTATATTCTTAGTTGCAACACTTTAATGTAAGTGTATACGTTACTAAGAATTATTTTTACTATCATTTATTACCATCTTTGCAAATGGTCACTACCTGAGATAGTTGCTAAATGAGAAGCTATAATGCTTTTTATAATAGAAACTAATATTTTGCTTTTATTAACCAACTTGTTTTTATTCTATTTAACAGAGCAGAATGGGTAGTAGAAAAAAGGAAATGGAAGATTTTGTGGCTCGGATGGAAGCAACGTATGCAAACAAATCCAAAAAAGGAGGAAAGAAAACAACTGCTAAAAAATGACTGGTTTTATAAACGATCTTCATTTATCTCTAATTTGCAGCACACTTTCAGCAATTAATCGATGTGAAAGAAAAAACAAAGGGTTTTAGATACAGTTAGCAAATTTAAAGCAAAATAGCTTGAACGTTTTGGAGGAACAGCTTTTCTGCACAGAAAACTTGATCAAAACCTTTCACTATTATATTTCTGTAAAATAATATTGTTTGTTAAGTTGAATGTAAAATCTTTAAAAATTAAAAAAAATGAGCAAATTATGAAACTTAAATGTGTTTACAGAAGTGAAACTTATAGGAATTTTGAAACATTTTGAAATGACATATTGTTAAGTCAACTTTTCATAGGTGCAGTAGGTAAACTATTATCAGGGCAGTGCTAGATGATTGTTTGTATACAGTACATCCATTAGGATTCTAATTCTACAAGTAATTTTAACAGTGCTGCATGAACTGAAATTTTATTGGTGTTAATTCAGAGAGATTGAGATCTGGAAGATAAAGTTTCTTAAATGCAATTAATATGCAATTGTATCAATATTTGTGAGGGTCTGAATTCTCTGGATATGTCTTATGTAAAGGGGTGGGGATCAGTCTGAATATCTTACCTCTCAAATTCCATTCTGGAAGAGACGGTGGCTGTGGCAAAACCCATATCCAACCAGTTTGACAGGATGAAACCCAGGCTGATCGGGATATCTCTTCCAATATAATACAAACATGCAGCAAAACTGTTACTTGTAAGTTCAGACAGTCAGCAACTTGAGAGCAGTATAGGAATAAGAACTGTTGCAAAAGCAAAAATAATGCACTGGAAGGTTGCATAATTAACAGGTAAGAAATTTGAGAAATTTCCTCTTCCCAATCACATCCACTTATCCAATCAAGTCCAGCAGGAAGGGCATGTTGGGACCTCATCTACAAAGGAATGTCATCTGATGGGTCCTGAGAGCCTTTTCTGCTGTGGCACCTGCCTTTGGAACATCATTGCCTCTGATGCCAGATTGGCCCCAACATCACTGGCCTTCTGGAAAAACCTGAAAATGTGGTTTTGTTACCTGGCCTGGGGATCTGATTACATGCATATGGAGTCTTCAAAATGGCCGTGTTGCTAAGGAAATTGTCCTCGCTTGTAAATTATATTTTTTTTAAATAATTTTTAAAACTTATAATTATTTTTGTTACAATTTTTGTACTATTTTGTGATTTTTAACTATAAACTGTTCAGGGTCACACACAGTGGGGGGGGGGGAGTATTTAGTCAGACATCAGTTGCACAAGTTCTCCCACTTAAAAAGATGAGAGAGGCCTGTAATTGACATAAGTAGACCTCAACCATGAGAGACAACATGAGAAAACATATCCAGAAAAGGACATTGTCTGATTTTTAATGAATTTATTTGCAAATTGTGGTGGAAAATAAGTACAGTAGTACCTCGTGATACGAACCCCTCATCTTAATAACTTTTTGAGATACGAACCTGGGGTTCAGGATTTTTGTGCCTCTTCTTATGAACTTTTTTCACCTTACGAACCTGCCGCCGTGAACGCCGAACCCGGAAGTTCGGCCAAAGTTCGGGCTCAGCATTCGGGTTCGGGAGGCCGCCGAGAAGCGCCACCGCCCGGCTGTCACCTTTGCAGAAGAGCCACGGAGCTGTCGGCCAGTCAGGAGGCTCAAAGGGAGGTGGGGAATCCCAATAAGGAATTCCATGGGCGGAGCTTTGATGTCACAGAGACGTCCTTCCTGGCCGGCAGAAACATGGACTCCAGGAAGGACGCCCATTTTGAGCCCATGGGGTGAGATCTTGGATGGAGCCCCAGATTGAGTATCAGTAGTCTTGTATGTCTTCCATTTTCTAATTATTGCTCCCACAGTTGATTTCTTGACACCAAGCTGCTTGCCTATTGCAGATTCAGTCTTCCCAGCCTAGTGCAGGGCTACAATTTTGTTTCTTGTGTCCTTCAACAGCTCTTTGGTCTTCACCATAGTGGAGTTTGGAGTGTGACTGTTTGAGCTTGTGGACAGGTGGCTTTTATACTGATAACAAGTTCAAACAGGTGCCATTACTACAGGTAATGAGTGGAGGACAGAGGAGCCTCTTAAAGAAGAAGTTACAGGTCTGGGAGAGCAAGAAATCTTGCTTCTTTGTAGATGACCAAATACTTATTTTCGACCATAACTTGCAAATAAATTCATTAAAAATCAGACAATGTCCTTTTCTGGATGTGTTTTCTCATGTTGTCTCTCGTGGTTGAGGTCTACTTATGATGTCAATTACAGGCCTCTCTCATCTTTTTACGTGGGAGAACTTGCACAACTGGTGTCTGGCTAAATACTTTCCCCCCCACTGTATATGAACAGCTATACTGTATAAGTTTGCCAAATAAATAAATACTAACTTTTCTGAGTGACCCTGAGCCAGCGATTCTCAGCCTACCCTGTTAAACAAGATTGCCTTGAAGTTAAAACTACATAGCATACTTACCCACCTTAAGCTCTTTGACGGGGGAAAAAAGTAGAATGAAAATTTTTAAAGTATTCTGGAAATTCATTTTTCCATTTCCAGTTTCTATCATTTTTAAATTCAGGAGGTAGGCCCCAACCCTGATATTTAATTTCAACTCAAATACAGTCTAGAAAATGCTTTAATTTGCATACAAAATAGTCTCCATTTTACAATTTAATCAGACTCTGCCTATCTTGTTTCTTTTACATCTCTCACATGGTATCAGGGAAAATGCAAAGTTACCTTTGTTTTATACATAGCTTCAGCAGTTAATGGCTGCATTTACTAGTTCATCTTACTAATTAAGTCTGTTGAATTACATTAAAATTATGTTAGACATTAAACACAATATTTAGGTTGCTATGTTTTTATCTGTTTCTACATACCTCACCGGATGTGTCTCCTACAAAACGTAGAAAATATTCTGTCTTCCCAATGAGAAAACCCTAAACTCTTAAATCTGAGTATATGGTGAAAAAGTTACTTAAAAGTTTTCATCAAAATTTTTCATTTACTTAAAAAAGATATTATGTATTGACTACAATTGAAAAATACACAGCTAAAGCGGTGCTTTATGATCGCAGCCAAAGTTGGCATAGTTAAAAAGTGATTAAACATGTATGGATTTAATTGGAAAATAATGGTATCCTGCATAAACATATAGGAATTCAAATATACTGTGTTTAATCCTGGTCACCTTTCAAATACCAATTTTCCCCAAATACATGAACTAGTAATGACAACCTTCAACTGTTTAAACATTTAGGGAAACTACTTGAGGTGCAGACCAATCAATAATCAAATTTAATATCGTTATAAATAATATTGTTAAACATATTGCTATTAGGTATTAGTAACTAGCAAGTCTTTGAATCATAACTAGTATTGCCACTGCATTCTTCAGCTAAACATTTTTGTAATGGAACATACCAACGGCATGATAGCGGAGTTCCACAGAACACAAACTTTTAGTGCTCCATCAAAAAAGAGGGTGACAGTTTCTGCTGGCACAAAATTCTCCTATAGCCACATAGTCTTTGGCATTTGTTATACAAAAATATGACTTTTTAAAAGAAAAAAATCAAATTCTTCTGTAAATGGATTTGATATTGCTGTCGTTGAATACTCTTCTAAAAGCTTCAGAAGATTCTCCCTCCTTGGAGATGGATGGCTTAAAATCCCTGTTTAGTTCGTGATCCAGCTCGGCTGTGAATTTCTACAGAACCATATAACTGAAGACCTACTAAGCAAGAATGAGATAAGGCTTGAAAGTAACTACAGTATACAATTCCAGTCTACTTTATTACCTGTAAAAAAAACAACATTATTGCCTTCAAGACATCGAGACAATAAAGCTGTTGTACATTTTTCAAGCGTGCATCTTATGTTATCAATCTTTGGCACAAGGGCACTGTTCTCACCCAGCTCCTCAAACATGACAAACCCTCTGAAAGTAACTCAAATATTCCTTTATTAGAAGCGCTAGCAGTCCCAGCACAAAATTTCTCTCTCAACGCAGGCTAACAAGTCTGGTTGGCCAGAATATGAATAGTCTGCCACATCTATTTATCTCCATCCCGCCTTTTATACCTAGAGCTAAGGTGGGGCTTCACTAGCATCAGTGGCTCTTCCCTCCCAAAGATGACCCACAGATTTCCACTGCTCCCCTCTGCCTTCTGCACATCCACATCTCAGGCACTGGACCAAGCTGTTCATCCTCTTTCTCATCAGCCACCTCCAGACCTGTGGGTTGTTGACTCTCCATCTTAGGGCTGATGGACGGCCCAGGCTCTGCCTCTGTCTCTGCCAGCTCCACTCCCTCTTCCCTCTTAGCGCTCTCAGGTTGACTTGATGCTGACCCTGACTCCCATGCCGCTGCCTCCTCTGATTCAGCTGTTGATGGGGCCAATGGCCAACAGGCCACAATAGGCGCGTCTTGTGTGAATCAAGTTTCTCTGCAAAACTACTTGTTGCGTTTTGTGAAAAAGTAAATCCAGAATGAGTTATGGAATTGTTTCAGCTATTAAGGTTCATGTGACTGAGCTGAGTCTATTTGTCATCTGTCTGCAGTTTTTATTCTTATGGGGCATATAACATAACACGATAGGTTGCAATTTGTCTTTTTGAAACTACTGTGACAATCTGGCGGCTACCCTCTTGTTAAACTGACTGAATAAACTGAATGGGAATAAACCCTGGAGTGTATCCTGAATGAGATTAAAAATGTTATTCTGGCTTAAGAAATAAACTAGGCAAAAATGACAAAACACATTTCAAAAAAAGATGCCAGGTTTTTTATGGCTTGCAACCAAATAGATTGTACACATTCTCAGATCTGTTCCTTTACTTCTTACCCAGAGGGGGATGGTCATTATCTTCCTCATCTTCATCAAGAAAATGACCAAGAGGCTGGTGGTGGAAAGAATTAATGTAGGAAGAGCTAGATATCCCTAAACTGGTTCCTGTGACACCTACGTTGACAGGATCTGTAGAATAATAAAGATTCCAATGTTGAAGTTGCTTTATGTTATTTGCTCTACATTAAGCAGTCATTTTTAAAAAGTGTTCAGCTATCAATGTACCTGTACCAGCAGATCCTTTATTGTTTCGTGGCTGATTAGCATAATCAATAACAGTGCACGAACGACGATATTGTGTTTCTGCCTAAAGGGTTCAGATCAAATTTATTGCATCAGGTCCTGCATCAAATCATACAAATCCAAAATATTCAGCAAAATGTTCATGGTTCCAACCCATCCTAAATGCATATAGCGTATATCAGGGGTGTCAAAGTCAAGGCCAAATCCGCCCAGCAGGGTGTTTAGATCTGGCCTGAAGGGCTGCCTGGAAACAGAAAAGGACAGCGTGCGCCCCTTCTGAAATCCTTTTTCGCTGGCAAAGGCTTGCAGGAAGCCGTCACAGCTGAAAATGAAGCTTGCAAGTGCCTCATGCGGCACACCTGAGCTCCATTTTCGTTGGCAGAGCTCTCGGGCCACCATAGACACCCCTGACACAAGTGTTGTCGAGCTGGACACGTCCATCCCGGCCCTTTGAAGTCAAATACTACTCTGAAGCGGCCCTCAATGAAATTTAGTGTGACAACCCTGGTATAACCCAAGGTAGATATCCAGGTTACTCGCTGAAGGAACACATACTGGTATTTCTTTGGATGCAAACAAATCTCTCTGCTTGATCTGGAATCTTCCCTGTTAAGTTTGTATGCAGATATAGAAGTTGTCCTCTACATACAACAGTTTCTTTAGTCACTGTTCAAAATTACAAGGGCATTGAAAAAAAAGACTTATGACCCTTTTTTCACACTTGTATCATCCCGGTGGTCACATGATCAAAATTCAGAAGCTTGGCAACTGACTTGTATCTATGACGGTTGCACTATCTCAGGGTCCTGTCATCACTTGACACCTTCTAACACGCAAAGTCAATGGGGAAGCCAGATTCACTTAACAATTATGTGACTAACTTAACACCTGCACTGCATTGGCAGCCTTAAGTCTTGAAAGACTATGATATTGCGCTCTGGAAAGAGTTCCTAGGACAGCATCCAGTGTGGCAAAAGAGGCCAATCTGAGTGTGGCAATCCCTTCCACACTGAGCGCAGATCCATTCTGTCCCATCTGCCCCCTGGATTTCGTTGATTTCGGGACTGCCTCTTTGTCTCACACTGCCAAACAAGTGTCTCCTCGAAATTGTGGTGGCCATGCTGCGTCTTTAGCCTCCAAGCTGAATGATCAGAGGTCAAGGTTTCTCAGCTGTTAATGTCCAATAAATCCCTTTTACAGATATCCTTATATCGCAGCTGTGTTCTCCCTTTGGGGTGCTTTCCTCTGTTGCCTCTAAGCTGCGCATGTCTGCGCGCGCGCACCCCAAAACACCCCCCGCACACCCTTTTCCAAGGGCGCGCAAGAAGCCGCGGCCGCCCCCACCCCTCCGCACCTCCGCCCCCCTCGCGCCCCTGGCTTCTCGCCGCTGCCCCCTGCCTGCCCGATCCGCCTCTCTTTCTCCTCCTCTGCTTCCCACCTTGGGGCGTGGCTCCTTCCGCACCGGGAAAGCCCGCCCCTCTCGCAGTCCCTTCGCCAAGAGTGCTTTCGTCCCGGGTTGTCAGCGAGGGGGCTGCAGGAGAGGCAGGGCAGGCGTTCTCACAGCGGAGGCCGGCAAAGGTGATTTTCAATGTCGGGTGCGCAGGTGCGTGCGCTCCCCATTCCCCTGCCAGCCCGCTCGGAACATTCAAAATAAGAAAAACTTTCGCCAGCAAAGGTTTTTATTTTGAATGTTCCGAGCGGGCTTGCAGGGGGATGGGGAGTGCACGCACCCGCGCGCCTGACATTAAAAATCACCTTCGCCGGCCTCCGGTGAGAAGAGCAGAGAGAGAACGAGAGAGAGTGAGAGCAACAGACAGAGCAAGATAGAGAGAAAGTGAGAAAGAGAGAGAGAAAGAGATAGAAAGAGAGAGAACAAGAGAAAGAGTGAGAGAAAGAAAACAAGAAAGAGTGAGAGAGAGAGAAAGCGAGAGAGAGAAAGAAAACAAGAGAGAAAGTGAGAAAAAGAGAGAGAGAGAAAGAGGGGGAGAGAAAGAGAGAGAGATGAGAGAGGAAGGAAGAGAGTGAGAGAGAGGAAGAAAGCAAGAGAGAGACAGAGTAAGCAAGAGAGAGAGAGAAGAGTGGAAGGAAGAGAGAGAGAGAGAGAAATGATAGAAAAAAGGGGAGAAAAGAGAAATGAGAAAATGATTGAGATAGAGAATGACAGGGAAGAGAGAGAAACAGAGAGAGAAGTGACTCTTGATTTAAAGCATATGGTAAAAGCACTTAAATAATAACAGAGAGAAAAACACCCAGCCCCTACCTGTTTTTATTAATAGCTATGTTTTTGGTTTTGCTGGTTGTTTTAGTTTTAATAGTAATGGATTTTGGTTTTTTAAAATTATTAATTTCTTTTAATAAAAAAGATTTTTTTCTTATTTATTTATTTATATTATTATTATTATTATTATTATTATTATTATTATTATTATTATTATTATTATTATTATTATTATTATTTTTCTATGCTGCCTAGTCCCAAGGGGACTGCCGCTCAGACACTATACTTTTCCGCCCACACCGGGGAAAAAACTAGAGGGAACTTTGGTGCTTTCCCTGAACTAGTTCACCATACATGAGATCTTTCGGAATTCACCCATCATCCATTCTCACAACATGCCCAAGCCAGAGAAGACATTGCTGTTTCAATAGTGTATACATGCTAGAAATTCCAGCATGTTTCAAGACTTTGCTATTTAGAATGTTGTCATGCCAGGTGGCCAAGGATACTTCAGAGACAGCACATATGGAAGGTATTCATCTTTCTCTCTCGCCGTGGGTAAAGGGTTCAAGCTTTGCTGCAATGAAAGAGTGTGCTCAGGAAACAGGCTGTATAAACCTGGATCTTTGTATGGTCTCTCTTTGTATGTCCTTCTTATTAGGCCATACTCTCTTTCTGAGTCTAGAGAATGTGGTGGCCGCTTTACTACTACTACGCTCAGGATCTAGAGAAAAAATGTTGCCGATGGTTGAGCCAAGATACACAAAGTCATGGACTACCTCCAATTCTTGTGCAAAGATTGTAATATGTAAACATTTGGAAGGACAACTTCTAAACCCTCTGCGCACCCCATTTTTGCAAAAAGTGCACCCATTTTTCACAAAAATGGGACAAAGGACAAGGCTTCTGGAAGCCAAAAATGGTTGTAGAAGATGCACTGTTATTTCCACCCTCTTTTGGGGAGAAAAAGTTGTGTTTTATACTCCGAAAAATGCCAGTCTCCCTTCAGACCTCTAACAAGTTATACAATGTGGCAATTTCCTGAGAGGTCCCCAAAATAAGGAATTCTGTACAATATTCTATTACAAATGGAATTTTTTTACACCTTACCCAAAATGCATGTGATGTATTAGGCCTGGAAAAACTCTCAGGTAATAAAAATCTCTCATGAACTGGTTGATGGCTGACATCATCTGCTACTGCACTTCGAGCCCGGTTAGCATTTACCCGGGATTTCTGCAACATGAAGAGAAAAAAAGTTTTATATCCAAAAGAGCTATTTCAAAAATTAGAAATAAGCATCAAATATATGCAACAGTTCTAACTCTCTTGGTTAAAGAGAGGTTGCATAGGATTATTTAGTGCAGCTTTCCTCCCAATTTCCTAAGTTTCCCCTAAATATAGCATTTGGGATGTAGGTGCTGTGATTATCTTTGCACAGGTTCAGTGATGCCTGAAAAGTTTAGTAGCCTTATTTAAGAGATATTATAGTTCCACATAAAGAGAAAAGTTGGAGGTGTCTGTCCACATAATAGAAGAAATACAAGTGGTGTCACAAATCACAGCCGTCGGCCTTACGGGGCCGCTGATTTGAATGCCAGGTAATTCACAAATAAAAAGCAATATTGTTCAGTTTCTAGATCATCAACCTCCTATAGCATCTCTCAATGATTAGACATCCTATTATTTCAGGTTTTTGTTAGCATATTTCAATGAGTGTTTATAGAAAAAAATAACCATGAAAGCCATTAATAAAAACCTTTCATTTAGAACTGAAAAATAATTTTTAAAATGTTATTCTTTTTTAAAAAAAATCAGGGATAATCTACAGGGGCAGTAGGAAACTTTAAAAAACACACAGTTGATTTACCGTTTGCTTTTGGGATACTACTACATGTTCTGTTCCTTCTATGGTACTAATAGGAGGCAAGAGATTATTTCTGCTTAATGGCATCGGAGAAGGGGATGACAGCTGCTCATTTGCAGCAGAGCTGAAAGGGAAAAAAATAGCAGTACTTACAAGCTGTCCAATTCCATTATAAATGGTAAGTTTGACATAAACTTCTTTAAATTGAAAATTGAAAACGGTAGGCCTTGCAAGCTGAAGCAGTGTTCGTTGATGATGGCCTGGGGATAGTTGAGACTAAGCAAGTGGTGAACTCCACATTAGGTGCATTTCAGTGGAGATATGAAATGGATCTTGTTTTTATGTTTATGAAGTTTACTTGCCACCCATCTCTTATGCAATAACTCTCAGTATCATGATTTTTATCAAGGTCTCTTTCTAGTATTACATTGAACAGTAATTCTAAGTGGTCAATATCAATTTTCCCACTAGCCTAAAAACAAAATAATCTGCAACAGTGTTTTTCAACCGTGGCAACTTTTTAAGAAGTGCAAACTTTGAGAGAGTTGAGCAGTTTAGAAACATGAAAAACAAGCAAATAAATAAAATAAAAGGTGTCAAAGTTGAGAAACACTGATCTACAGAAAACTTAAAATCCTCTGTATTTACTTATAACTAACTAATTAACTTATTTAAATTTAATTTAATTTAATTTAAATTTATGTGCTGCCCAGCTCCCGAAGGGCTCTGGACAGCTTACAACAGAAAAGAGACATCTAAAAAAAGACAATTTAAAACCCCTTTAAAAAACCATACATATCTTTTGAGGCCAGATCTAGAAGTTGTATCATTTGATCAATGGCCCCAGGCCTGCTGGCAGAGCCAGGTCTTTAAAGCTTTCCAGAAGGCCAGTAGGTTGGGGACAGTATGGATCTCAGGAAGTAGTTGATTATAGAGAGCCGGTGCTACCACAGGGAAGGCCCTTCCCCATGGCCAACTGACATTGCTTAACCGACGGAACCTAGAGAAGGCCAACCCCGTGTGCCCTTATCGGCCGCTGGGAGCTATGCTATTTATAATTAAGTAATGAAGGATGTTTTTACTTATTTGCTTTCTATCTTGCACTGTGCTTGGAGCGGAAGTTGATATGCACAGCATTTTCTCCTCCTAATTTTCTGCAACTTAAACAATCTGGTGTGATATGTTATGCTGAAAAAAGGGAGACTCGCCTAACGTCTCCAAGTGAACCTCTGTGGGCACACCCAGGTACTCTTGCAATTTACTTCCGAATGTTCCCTTTTTATACCAACAAGTATCTGTTTCAAATAAATAAAGGGAACACTCAAATAACACATCCTAGATCTGAATGAATGAAATATTCTCATTGAATACTTTGTTCTGTACAAAGTTGAATGTGCACAACAGCATGGGAAATTGATTGTCAATAAGTATTGCTTCCTAAGTGGACAGTTTGATTTCACAGAAGTTTGATTTACTTGGAGCTATATTGTATGTTTAAGTGTTCCCTTTCTTTTTTTGAGCAGTGTATATACAAGACTGTTCAGTGCAACAGGATGAATTCACTCAGTCACTCCGAATCATGACTGAGATAGGTGGCTCTATGAATTTACAAAATGGGTCAATAAATAACAGGAAAGAAGGAAAGAATTCATCTCATCTTATATGTCAACCTACAGTCGAGTTCCCCTGATGACATCATCTAAGGCTCGTGGGGTTCCTGAGCGAGAAAGGCTGGCATTGATAGGATGCAGGGTACGTGGTGGGGGGTTACGCCTCCTCGCCGACTGTGCACAGTAGGACAGAGAAGATGCACTGAGCTCAAGGGGACGATTTGGCCGAGCTCTGGTTGACAAGATAGAACTAGATCCTGGTCTCATAAGCATTCTTTCATCATAGTCTCTAAAACCAAGAGAGGGTGCAAAAGCAAAATAATGCAATGAACTATCAAGCCGAAAGAAAAGAAAGAAAAACGCGGAGGCTGCAGGAGTCGGGATGTGTGGAAGAGGTCCACGGGAGAACTGGGGGGACCCCAGCCCACGCCTGCTGCTTGCTCTCCCGGAAAGACCCCAGCCCACACCTTCGGGAGCTTCCCAGCCGGGTCCCTTCCACGGGGCAGTGGCCACGGCTCCCCCCAGTTCTCCCGCTGACCCTTTCCACACACGCACACCATCCCCAGCCTCCGCGCTGCCGGTTGGCTGTCATCTTCTAAAGAAGCAAGAAGAGAAGGAGAAGCTGGGTGCCGGTGGTGGTGAAGGAAGGCGCCCAGCTCCTCCTCCTCTTCTTGCTTCTTTAGAAGATGACAGCCGGCCGGCGGCGCGGAGAATGTGGCCCGGAGGCTGGGAGGGAGGCGGAATACAGGAGGAGGAGGAGGAGGGAGGCCAGGAGGGAGAGGGGGAAGGAGGGAGGGAGGAAATCAGAGAAGACGCACGTACAAACCGCCCGTGCGTTTCCCTCCCTTCCCTTCCAGTCATTGCAAGCCGGACAGTAACTGTTGACTTTTCCGTTAATCCACCCACGAGGCTCTTTCTGGGCAGCCTGCGCTGTCTCCCCCGTCTCCTCCCCTCCACCCACACCCGAACAAAATCCGAATGCCGGCGGAAATGAGGCAAAAGGGGTGAATTTTGGGCTTGCGCGCATTAATCGCTTTTCCATTGATTCCTATGGGAAACTTTGTTTCGTCTTACGAACTTTTCACCTTATGAACCTCCTCCTGGCACCAATTAAATTCATATCATGAGGTATTACTGTATTTATCTTTACACCATCTTATAGAATTTTATTCTTGTATCTAATTTTTTATCTCGTCAGTTATAAATATCTAATTTATATTTCAGGATCTTAATTCTACAATGTAATAAATTATGCATTTAAACTAAAAGTAACTTACAAGCTTACAGGTTTAATACAATCAAATATTTAAAAGCCATTAAAGTTATACATGTTTTAATTAATTATCTGACTAATAAGTTGCAGAAGTATTCTGTTTCCATAGATACAAGTAGAAAGTCAACTCTAAAATCTGTCTGAACAAAGACTGAACCCCAAATACAGTGGTACCTCATCTTACGAACTTAATTCGTTCAGTGACCAGGTTTGTAAGTAGAAAAGTTCGTAAGAAGAAGCAATTTTCCCCATGAGAATCAATGTAAAAGCAAATAATGCGTGCAACCCCATCCCGAAAGTCACCCCTTTTGCCTTGCGCCGCTGGGAATCCCTGCTTCCGGACTTCCATTGCCAGCCGAAGCACCCATTCTTGCATTGCTGGGATTTCCCCTCGCCTCCCCTTGCTGGGAATCCCCACCTCCGAACTTCCGTTGCCAGCCGAAGCGCCCGTTCTTGCGTTGCTGGGATTTCCCTGAGCCCCCCCTTGCTGGGATTCAAAGCAACGCTGGCAAAAATGAAGGGAACCCCAGCGAGGGGAGCCTCCGGGGAATCCTAGGAATGCAAGAACGGGCGCTTCGGCTGGCAATGGAAGTCCAGAGGCGGGGCATCCCAGCGGCGGCGGCTCGGGTTCGTAAGGCGAAAATAGTTCGGAAGAAAAAGCAAAAAATCTAAAACACCGGGTTCATATCTCGAAAAATTTGTTAGTAGAGGCGTTCATAAGACGAGGTACCACTGTACTTCAGATTCATCTCTGTAATCAAAAAGCCAGCTTTTTGCAGAACAAACAATTTTTGTAAATTCTTACAATATTTTGTCCATCAAGGGCAAGGTCCTTGGATGTAAGGGAATCCCATGAATTACCATCAAGCCATTCAAATTACGTTGTACACCAGCATTTGCACCTTGAGAAACATTTACCTATACATTAGAAGAAATTAAATTGGGTCATAATTAAACAACAATGATAAGAAAAAGTTAATTCACAATAGTTCATTCCCACTGGCCATTTCTACTAAAAAGGGTAAGAAAAGAGAAGTCTATAATTGTAAAGAAAATTAGTCTTTGATGTTGCATAATAAATGCAATAAGGCACATAGAAAGAAAATGTTTTCATTTTGGACACAATTAAATAAATGTAACATCAAAGACTAATTTTAAGCTCAGTTTTGTATGCCACCTTTGAAAATAAATCACAACAACACTATTAAATTCTACTCTTTGTAAATACTGTCAACTCATTCCCAAGCAACGGGCCTCTGACAAGCAACTAAGGCTGGCTGGATCTTTCTTTTAAGTACTATACATGTGATAAGTTATACAAGAGGATTATATAGAAAATGAAAGAGTGAAAAAAGGAAATAAACTGAATTAAACAGATGAAACACAGACTTAATACGTATACGTATTTCAATAATACGTACATACATACATACAGAATGTACCTCACTTGCAGAGTATGCACAATGAGAATCAGAATATTATTATTATTATTTATTAAATTTGTATGCCGCCCCTCTACGCAGACTCGGGGCGGCTCACAACTTTAAAAATATATTTTTAAAACTCAGAGAGATTAACTCAGTTAATTTTAAACTGAAGAAATCGTATTCCTTTCTGATTTCCATTAAGCTGAGCAGAATCAACATTAACATCTTTTATGCTTAATCAAAACCTCACACAGTATTTTTAAAGAAACTGAATACTTATGTTCCAATCCCAATCTCAAAATATAAGAGCATTTGCAGCACAAGGAAAAGACTTCTAAAATATGTGATAACATATGACCACCAACACCACCAAAAACATTTTGAAGGACAATTGATCAATTATTAAATTTACCAGATTTGAAGAGATAGAGGGCATCTTGGTTTGTGGCATCCGAGGTAATACCAAAGGCAAAGGTTCAAACTGCATAAAAGGACTCCCGGAATCTGTCCGGTTTGCTTCTACAGAAATGACATTCTTCCCATCATCTACCAATATCCCAAACAAATAACAAATAACAATCCTTATAGGCAAGTTTTTCAGATATTAAAAAACCTACAGCCTGATTTCTCTCATAATTGCTTAAAGAACTACAGCAATATGTGGTTAACGCTTGAACATTTAATACTTGATAATTGAACAAGCATCAATAGATTAAAGAAACTAAATAATAATTGAACAAGCATCAATAGGTTAAATTAAATGTAGCCCAGTATTCTGGCTAAATTTGATTAGGGATAATTCATGCAGCAACTATTTTTATCTTTTGTTTCATAGCTTGCTATTATGAGAAGCTGCACACACACAACTGCTTGTGAAACGAAATAATAACATCTCAAGATTTGCAACACAGATTGTTTAAGCATCTAATTCTGTCATTTGCTGAAGCAGCTAGGGGTGTATGCTAAAAGGAATCTGTGTTTTCTTACAACTCCCAAACTTATTAGAAACATCTTCAAAGGAAAATACAGAGACAGTTCTAATCTAATAATAAATACAATTAATTTGTCAAGCATAGCTAAAACATTACAGAATATAAATACAATTAATGTGTCAAGCATAGCCTAAAACATTACAGTAATACTAAGCATTATTAGAATTAGGAAAGTTCCAAATATAACGGCAAAAAGCTAAATACTATTTTAACAAAAATACATGATTTACTATATCCAAACTATATTCAGGTCCAGTCCATGTCATATTACAAAAACGCATACCTGTAATTACTAATGCTGTATCTGTAATAAAATTGTTTTTGGGAAGAGTTTTTAGAAGAGGCATCCATTTTACCAGTGGTGTCAAAGCTTGGCAACTTGCAGATTTATGGACTTCAATTTACCGAATTCCCCAGTCAGCCTTACTGGTTGGGGAATTCTGGGAGTTGTAGTCCACAAGTTTTTAAGTTGTCAAGCCTGGGCACTCCTGCAGTATATAGATAGAATTACAGCCTAAAAACAAACCTGAGGATGAACCTTCCCAATGTCTGCAGATCAGCTGCTCCATGTAGCCCAAGACTTCGCTCCACACATCATCAAATACGAAAGAAAAAACTGCATCTCTCATGCAGCACGATGGTGAGATTGGAGGAAACCCTAGTTTCCGTCTGGCTGGTGAAAGTCCCATTTTCCATTCATGCAATTCTTCTTCCCTTTGAAAAAAGCAGGTAAACCTTACAGCTGTTCACTACTTAAAACTGTTGGCCAACGGCTTCTCACAGAAGTTCATAGAGCTGGGATTTGGAAACACAAATTGGAAAAACCACAGCTATTAGAGCTCTTCTCCACTTTATAGGAGGAACTGATTGAATTCCTGCCTTTATCCGTCTCTCCCGCTGTTAGGACATCTCTGATGGGAGAAGAGCAAGTCAAGTATTTATAACAGGCTTTGTTGCAAGATATTATCTATTGCCCTTTATCATCCAATGAAAACTAAAAAAAAGTTTTTTACAGGTTTATACTGTTTAATACAGCAGATCTTTTTATTGTTACAAAGAAATATACAATTCTAGGTCAATATAAATAAGGGGTGTCAAACTCAAGGCCCAGGCCCCACATCTGGCCCATGGTGCTTAGATCTGTCTCGTGGGGCCACTCTGGAAACAGCGAAGGACTTGCCCCAGTGCCTCTGCCAGTGAAAATGGAGCAGCCCTTGAGGGCAGCCCTTGTGAGCTCTGTTTTCACTGGCAGAGGGTTTCAGGAGGGCGTTGCAGGCAAAAACGGAGCATGGGAGGTTGTTTTTGCTGGCAGAATGCTCTAGTGTCACAGACGCCCCCAACACGTGTGACGTGAAGCTGGCCACACCCACCCTGCCCCGAGGCCAAACACAACTTTGACACAGCCCTCAATGAAATTGAGTTTGACACCCCTGTTATAAAGTCACTAAATATGCTCTCTACATGGAGCTACCTCTGAAAAGTGTTCGGAAACTACAAAGTCTGCAGAATGCAGCCGCGCGAGCAGTCATGGGCCTGCCAGGGTATGCCCATGTTTCTCCAGCACTCCGCGGATTGCACTGGCTGCCAATTGGTTTCTGGACCTGATTCAAAGTGTTGGTCATGACCTATAAAGCCCTACATGGTATAGGACCAGATTACTTACAGGACCGCCTGCTGCTGCATGAATCCCAGCGCCCTGTTAGGTCCCACAGAGTTAGCCTTCTCCAGGTCCTGTCAACTAGACTATGTCACTTGGTGGGCCCTAGGGGAGGGCCCAGGCTCTCTGGAATCAATTTCCCCCAGAGATTCACACTGCTCCCACTCTCCTTGCCTTTCGTAAGAATTTGAAAACGTATTTATGCCATCAGGCTTGGGGTCACTAGACCCCAGACTCTGGCCAGTGAATGTGTAGGATGTTGTAGAGTGTATTTGAATGTTTGATTTTTAGATGTTTAGCTTTTTTAGAATATTTAAAATTGGTTATTATGTTAATTGGATTTAGAAATGTTTTATATACTGTGTTGGGTTTTTTTACTTAAATGTTGTGAGCCACCCCGAGTCCATGGAGAGGAGCGCCATACAAGTCAGTCAAACAAACAAACAAACAAACAAACAAACAAACAAACAAACGAAGTTGTTGTGAAATGTATTCAATACCTACACATCTCTGCGGTCAAATGCTAAGTATTCCTCCATTATTCCTTCAGAGATAATCACAGTATCTTCCAGTTCTTCATTCTCAAACATCTTTAGCTCAGAGATTTTTGAAAAGTTGTCTTCTTTACCAAGAGAAACAGAAAGGGGAACTTTTTTGCCCCAAATAGTAAACCTGCATAACAAACAAGGCTTTTTAATGTCAATAATAAAGTTGGCTTCTTTCTCTTTAAGATCCAAAGTGCAGATAATCTGCTGTTCATTGCATTAAAACTTTTTATATCCTGTTTTGTTTGTAGAACAAGGCATTCAAGTGCTTGTAGATTATAAAATATTGTCCTTGCATACACTGTTACAATTTTAGGCTTGACGCAATGAAAGAAAGAAAGAAAAGCAGAAAATTCCACAAAGTGTATCTACTTCAATATGCACACCACATGATTAGTTTTAAAAATAAATAAAAGGTTGTAATTCCATTCAGTTTTTAAAACAAAAATCAAGGTACAGGTCGCTTTCATTTAGCACTGCCTTGGATAGCGACTATTCATATTCCAACCAATAGCATGCATTTATGATAATACAAGACTTCAGTGTGAAATTAATTAAGATCAGTTTCAGGCAACAAGTCCAAGGGAGAGTTCTAATCAAGTAGCATCAAGTTAAGATAAGGTGACCAGATGTCCCGCTTTTGGAGCGACAGTCCTGCTTTTGAATGATGTGTCTTGTGTCCTGCCGGGTTTCAAAAATGTCCTGATTTTGGACATTTTTTCACTAGTATACTAATCTGAACATTTCTGAACACAATGAAAGGAAAATTGAAGTGAAAAAATTAATGTTTATTTGTTTATTTTGGTCATAGATGCTCGCGGGCCCCCCCCCCCCCATTTTTATGCAATTTTGTTCATTTTTAACTTGATTAGCCTGCAAAATCAGAACCTTTTGACCATCTTTGGCATTGGCATACTAATTTGAACATTCTGAACATAATGAAATGAAAATTGAAATGAGAAAAAATGATGTTCGCAAAGATTATACACTTGTGCTCCTCCGTGTCCTTTTAGACCCGAAGTATAAAAAGGTTGGTTCTATTTATTTATTAGATTTGTATGCCGCCCCACTCCGCAGACTCAGGGCGGCTCACAACAATAACAAGAACAATATAAGAACAAATCTAATAATTTAAAAAACACTAAAAACCCCATTATTAAAAGCAAACACACACACAAACATTCCATGTATAAACTGTATAGGCCCGGGGGAGATGTGTCAGATCTGAAGTTTCCGAACACTTTTCAAAGGTAGCCCCATGTAGAGAGCATTACAGTAGTCGAACCTCGAGGTGCCTCCTTATAAGGAGCCGGAAAGGACCCCCTCCCCAAGGAGGCGTTGACAATCTCCTGGACCCAGCTCCGTGTCACCTCCCCGCTGGCCGAAACCAGCCAGGAGGGACACGGATCCAGTAAGCAGGTGGCAGAACTCACAACTCCAATGGCCTTGTCCACTTCATCAGGTGTCACCAGATCAAACTCTTCCCAGACAGGTGGACAAGTACATGCCCCAGTCACCTCGACTGACTCGTTGTCAGTCGACTCTGTTATCCAATTGGAGTCGAGGTCCGCTCGGATCCGAGCGATTTTATCAGCAAAAAACGTGTTAAATTCCTCGGCACTACTCTGCAAGGGCTCCCCAACTCTCCCCTGGTTAAGAAGGGAACGGGTCACCCTAAACAGAGCGGCCGGGCGGGATTCCGCTGATGCAATCAAGGCGGCATGATACGCGCATCTTGCCGCCTTGAGCGCCACTTTGTAAGTCTTAATAAAAGCTCTTACAAGTGTTCAATCGGATTCGGACTTACTCTTCCTCTATCGCTTCTCTAGACGTCTCTTCTGGCGTTTCAACTCCCGGAGCTCCTTGCTGTACCATGGAGCTCTACGGGGTCTAGTGCCGCGGAGAAGTCGCAACAGCGCAATCCGGTTGAGAGCCTCCGCTGCAGCCTTGTTCCATAGATAATGTCCTCTGTAGGTCTTTCTTTTAACTCTTTGAATTCTGCCATGTATAAAATTGTCCACTAGGGGCACGGTTCTAGCTACTGGAATAGTTTTTTTGAATACTTTTTTCACTAGTACACTAATTTGAACATCCCTGATCACAAACAAATGAAAAATGAAATGGAAAAAAAAAGGATTTTGCAGGCTAATCTATCTATAAATTGAAATAAATGCACACAGCCGGGGGGGGCAGGCTTTTCTCAGCAAAATAAACAAATAAGCATTAATTTTTTCATTTCAATTTTCCTTTCATTGTGTTCAGAAATGTTCAAATTAGTATACTAGCAAAAAAGTATTCAAAAAAAACATTCCAGTAGCTAGAACCAATCTTTTTTACTCCGGGTCACACATGACCCGGAGGACTACAAGTGTTCAAAACATTTTTTTCCATTTCATTATGTTCAGAAATGTTCAAATTAGTATGCCAATGCCAAAAATGATCCAAAAATTCTGATTTGGCAGGCTATTCTATCTATAAATTGAAAAAAGTGCACACAGCTGTGGGGGGGGAGGCCCTTTTCTGAACAAAATAAACAAATAAGCATCAATGTTTTCATTTTAATTTTCATATCATTGTGTTCAGAAATGTTCAAATTAGTATTTCAATGCCCAAATGGTCAAAAAAGTAAGATTTTGCAGCCTAATCTAGATGAAAATGAACATAATTTCACAAAAACGGGTGGGGGCGGGGTTTGATGAGTAAAATAAACAAATAAGCATTATTTTTTTCACTTCAATTTTCATTTCATTGTGTTCAGAAATGTTCAAATTAGTATACTAGTGAAAAAAGTATTCAAAAAGACCATTCCAATAGCTAGAACCAACCTTTTTATACTCCGGGTCTAAAAGGACCCGGAAGGTAACATTGGTAACTTTTTTTTGCCCAGCAAAAACTATAACCCCCCCCCCAAAAAAACCCCCACTACCCTTAAAAAGAACCCCTCAAATGAGAAAAAGTCATGGAATTTCAAGTTTCAGATATGCAGGGAAATTTTTTTACAGGGTATCAAACTTCATTTTGGGTCCTTTTAGACCCGAGGAGAATACCAGGGTTAAGAGACCTGAACATGTCAGTTTGAGGTTAGCATTTTTTTATGGAAGTGGTGTATAGCCGAGAAAAGTAGCTCAGGTACGGATACCTTCCTTAAGAAATCTTTCTGTCCAATGACAGGGAACAAAAACCAATAGGAAAAAATGGGTCAGGCACAGGACACAGAAAACATTATCTAAATGGTATGACAGCAACTAATAATCTTTGCAACCTCTCTATCATGTGGCTTGCTTAGTGACCATGCCTCTTAGAGACCGTTTCACTAGCAGTTGGTGCAATCACTAAATGAGGACTGCTTCTACACATAGGCCTACAGCAGTGATGGCACACCTTTTTTTCCTTGTTCCCGAAAGAGTCTGTGTACACGCTATCGCACATGCGTGAGTGCCCAAACCCATAATTCAATGTTTGGGGAGGGTGAAAACAGCTTCCCTCACTCCCTGGAGGCCCTCTGGAGACCAGAAATGGCCTGTTTCCCAACTTCTGGTGGGCCCAGTAGGCTCGTGTTTTGCACTCCCCAGGACCCAAAGGCTTCCCTGGAGCCGAGGGAGGGTAAAACACCCTCCCCCACCCCCTTGGAGGCTCCCTGACAGCCAAAAATCTCCTTTCAGAGCCTCTGTGCAAGGCAAAAATCAGCTGACTGACACACACATGCATGTTGGAGCTGAGCCAGGGTAACGGCTTGAGTGCCAGCAGATATGGCTCCATGTGCCACCTGTGGCATCCGTGCCATAGGTTCGCCATCACTGGCCTACAGTATTAAGAATTCCGTATGACTAAATCCTGAATGGGATAAAAAGAATGGAATCTGTTGATAGTCATCTCACATATAGAAGATCTTCTCCCTTTCTAACTGTACTGGAAAGGGGAAGCTTTGAAGCAGTCATAATACGAAAGTAGGAAAAAACATATGCATAATCAATAAAGAATATATGTAGCTTAGGGTTGAAATGTGGGGTCCTTGGTGCTTTCTGAGCTTGGTTGTTTTCTTACAGATGTTTCGTTATCCAAACTAGGTAACATCATCAATACTAGAAGAAGTGCTGCTTGCTCTGAGTTTATATTCTGGTGGCTTGGCTTGTCAGTGGTCTTAGAAATTCTTTGGTTGACCTGTTTACTGCTGGCTTGTTTGGCCAACTAAAGACCCAAAAGACCCCCCAGTCCCAGAAGAAAAAAGGAGTCATTGAAAACCTACATGTAATGATTGCAACAGCCACTACATAGGACAAACAGGTAGAAGACTGGCAGAATGCATCCCATTAACACTAACTAGCAGTTGGAAGGCAAGATGAAAACTTTTATTTCAATTAGGAAATGTGACCCTCCTAGATCAAGTTAAGTCCAAAAATATTAGGAAATTTCTAGCAGCCTGGCTGTCAACCTTCGCTATGCTGCTGCATTCTTTCGCTTGGTTGTCATAGAGACGGGGTGGGTTAGAGATCAAGGGGGCGTGAGAAGTGTGCAGGAGGAGAGTTAAGTTTCGATTTCCCAGGTGCCAGGAGGAGACCTCTTAGATGGAAAATTCCTGAAGAGTGACGGGAGGGGCAACATGTGCCACCTGATGCATCTGGACAATGGAGATTGGGCGAATGCCCAATAGGGGGTAGAAAGGGTTTTTTTTATATATGTTGCAACGCGTCATTTTCCTCAGACTTTGCTTTTCTTTCGATGCTTCAAGTTCTGATTTTGATAAATTCACTTTTGAACCTTTATAAAAGGACTCTGAGTTTTATTTGTCTGAATTCTGACTGGCAGCGTGACATTAAGCAAAGTCTGCCCTAACAGTCACTCCTGGAGAAGTACTCTACCAGGGACTGGCGAAAATGTCTCAACGTGAAAGTGAGGGAGATTCTTCTGAGGAGGATATTGTCCTCAAAAGCCCTGCTCCTCCGATACTGGAGAAAGAAGGAAGATCAGATCCCGGCAGAGACTTACATAGCCAAAACCTTCAGCTTTACACCACTGCCTTAACCACACATTAAACTCTCTGATACAAGTTGTTTTATCCCCCTGGCCATAAACCGGTAACACCTCTGAGAAAGTCACTGAATCAGTTATTTTACCCAGCTCCACACTTAGACATTGAAAATCTCTTTTTACTACATTAACATTTCTCTGGCACAAATTATTTGTGCCAAGATGCACCACCACATCAACATTATTACCTTTACTCACAGCCTTGACAATGTTTGTAATCTGCCTCCTGTCCCTCCTGTCCCTGCTCATCAGCTTCACCACATCCTTATTCAGTCCCAAATCAACACCTCTAACAGTCGAGTCACCCACAAGAAAATGTGTCCTCTTTTTATTTCTACTAACTGCACTTGATGGATTGGTGACACCATGCACCTCATTTACAACAACTTCTCCTTTGAACATCCCCTCATTCTCCACCTGAGGGGCCTTGCTAATACCTACAACATCCTTACTATTTAAATCTGCAAGAACATTATAGAAATTTGATACAGAGAGACCAAAATTGCGATGTTTTTGCTTGACTGCATGTAATCTTCCAGAACCGACAGTTGTCCACACAGCCCTCCTCCTTGGGGGGCGCTGTGGAAGTGGAGGCTGCACACATGGCTGCATTACAGCACGTGGCTGGGACAATCTTTCCACTTCTGCCTGCAAGCTACAAACTAAGGACTGCAATCTAGAGATCTCGCCATATAAACTAGATGTCCTTATGTACTACGGAACACAACAGCCAAACAAGTGTTACACTGCACCAAGCCAGTCATCTTAACAATGTATTGAAATACAAGTACTTAGCAAGAAAATCAACACCCCCTATTGCTACCAAACTTTGCTGATTTTGGTTTATAGTTATATGATTGCAAATAAACTGCCAATAAAATTGTCCCTTACAGCTTGAACACAAACTGCCAATAAAATTGTCCTTTACAACCAGTAATATCTGCCCCACCTCCTTGAATTCAAAAAATACAAAATGTAAGGAGCACTACCTTTCTCTCCTGTATCTCTGTGATCTGAAAGTGCCAACTGTCAACACTTCTTAAGAATATAGCTTGTACACAGAAGAGATGCATTATTGATACTACAGCTGTTTATACTTAACAAAAAGAACCCTCTGGTTTGCAAAGAAAACTTTTCAAGATAGAAATGGACTGAACGGTTGAATATTCACCTCTTAAAACAAAAATAAGGTTGTAATTTTAAAAAGTTCACTTTATGCTGCAGATGACAAAGGCTTAGTTGGTCAAAAACAATAACTGTAATCCTTGTGAAGAGTTAGTGATCGCAGGCACTTACTCACTAGGATCTTTCTCTTGGGTGGGACTCATGCCTGATGAAGTTAAAGTGCTGCACGCAGAACTAATATACCATCCATAGCCTTCATCAGAGGGCATCATTATTTGTTTTCCCACAATCCTGACATTAAAGAGAAAATTATAAAGTATTAATTGGTTTGAATAAACTTGTTAAATGTGATCTGCTCTTTAAAAAATACACACATATATTAGACCAATCCTAGAATACCATTCAACTGTCTAAAATTTCTTACCTCATATCGGACATTAATACAATTAAGCAAGTTCAGAAGTACTTTACAAGAAAAGTCTTGCATTCTTCTGTCCATAACAAAACACCCTATGCTACAAGGCTTGAAATTCTTGGTTTGGATAGTTTAGAACTGCGATGATTGCGGTCAGACTTAGATATGGAATACAAAATTGTACATAGTAAAGCTTTACCAGTAACTGGCTTTTTTAAAAAAGCTTTAATTGTAAGTGTGTGAATAACCACTCTAAATAAATTCAATTTTTGCAACAGAATTGTCAGTCTGGAATATCTTACCTGCTTCAGTTGTCTCAGTTATTTAAATTTTAATTCTAACTTAATCTCTGTGGTTAACTTCACACATATTTAAGAGAGCGTGCAAATACACTGGCATGCCTATAAATCAGGGCTGTCAATCACAAGTCCCGTGGGCCTGACCCGGCCCATAGGGTACTTAGATCTGGCCTGCGGGCCGC
Source organism: Erythrolamprus reginae (assembly GCF_031021105.1). NCBI lineage: Eukaryota > Metazoa > Chordata > Lepidosauria > Squamata > Dipsadidae > Erythrolamprus > Erythrolamprus reginae. Next base: position 32,429,602 of record NC_091954.1, read on the forward strand.
CCTGGAAGCATCAAAGGACCAGCCAGTGAAAACAAAGCTCAGAAGGGCCATAAGCAGTAATCCTGAGCTTCTTTTTCACTGGTAGAGTGTTGTAGAAAGCTGTTGCAGCTGAAAATGGAACTTGGGAGCAATGTTCTCTCTAATTTTTTTTCAGTGTGGGTGGAAAAGTATAATGTCTGAGCGGCACATTTTCATGCCTGAGCATGGATTGGTTGGAAACGCGGTCGTTAAGTGAATCTGGCTTCTCCTCCACCCCGTCTTTGCTTGTGAGATGGTCACAAAAGAGGGTCATGTGACCTCAGGACACAGCAACAGCCATAAATATGAAACGGCGGCCAAGTTTTGATCACACAATTGTGGGGCTGCAAAGGTCGTAAGTGTGAAAAAGGGGCATATGTCACCGTTGTAGGTCGAGGACAACCAGCCTCCCCCCCTAGATGTTTTCTGTGGAGCTTCAAAATGGACACCTGATCTGCTTCTAAAAGAGTGCACTGGTAAGACAGATAATCCTCAACTTCTGTTCTGACCCCAATGGAGGCCAACATTTCTATCTCCTCACTTTACCACCTTTCTTGCCACAGTCGTTAAGTAAATCCCTGCAGTTGATTGTCAGAAGATCCCAAAAGATGTTCACATAACCCTGGGACATTGCCACCATCATAACTGTTGTGATTGGCTCTGGGCCAGCTCCTGCAATTTGGATGAGGCTTTAGGGGAATCCCCGGGATCACAGAGACTTGTTTTATTGCCAGCATACTCTGATAGTGAAGTTGATTCATGGCCAAGGACAGACAGTAGGAGAGAGGAATCAGACGTAGAGATGGGTGCTGCCAGCCCATCAGTCAGTGCTCCAATTAGTCAGAGGAGGATCTACTTGTGGATGCCCGTGTGCACAGGCTCATGGCAAGAAGGGACCAGCTAAATAGGCATCGCCGAAGATAAGGGAGAACACCTGTTTCAGAGGCTAATGTGTTTGGTTAATGTGTTTGGGGGTAAATTACGGGCGTCGGGGAGAATGCGTGTGGGCGTTTATCCATTGGAGAAAGACACTTCACAGTTAAAGAACTCTTGTGTACTTATTGAAGTGGGTGGCTGTGAAGTTTCACAGCTGCCTTATCTGCTCGTTTGTTTTGCCTTTTGCCGCATTTCAGGATTATTTCCGGGTGAGAGAAATTTGGCTCTTTTCAGAGTGTGTGCTCACAAAAACTGTTTGGATAAACTTACTCTTTTTTTCCTCTGTGATGCTGTATGTTTTTGAATTGCATTCCAAACTCACTGGGGGGGCTACTAGTGAAGGGCCCGGCATAACAATAACTATGTGTTGTGGTTGGCTTCAGGCCAGCTCCTTTGGCTGCTGATTTTGACCCAGAGGAGTGGGAGCCGTCTGTTCACAGAAGACCCATCTGGCTGAAGGACAAATCAGACAGTGAACCAGAAGGAGAGGCAGGGAGGGAAATGGAGCAGGAGGGACTGGAGAGACAGAGAGAGGAATGGAGTCAGTCAGATTTCCAGCCAGAGTTTCATCTGACTCAGAAGGGGAAGAATTAATGAACAATCCTATTCTGAATGTTCGTGTAGGAGAATGCTGGGAAGACAAGAGCAGCTGCGCAAACACAGAAACAGATTATAGGTCACAGGTGATAAGAATTAATGCTGCTGCTGCAACCTTGAAAAAGGGGAGAGTTGGAGAGGTTTGTGGGAGTCTATCTTTCAGTTTTGAAGAAAGTTATATTGTGGTTTCAGGTTTGTGGTTTCAAGATTGTCACTACGCACTGTTTTATGTTGTGTGATTTTAAATTGTTAAAAATCAATAAAAAAATATATTTTAAAAAAAAAGGTTTGCTGTGGATTTCTGGACATTCTGACATTTAAGGTGTGAGTTATTCCTGACTGACGTAAGCCTGAAAGGCTTCTGCATTGACTGGAGTAATTAACTCCGACCTACTGAATTCTTAAACTAACATTTCTCTGAAACTCTGTGGTTTGCAGTTTTCTGAATATAAAGGACAACCCTTGTTTTATTTTTACAAGCCTGTGTGTGTGTATTTGATTAATTACTTCGTTTCTCGGTTGCCCGTGGCCAGGCAGAACACTATGGACCAGTTGTCAAGTGTCCAAAGTTTGATCCAATAACCCTTTTATTTTTCTAGCAAAGTCCTTTCTTCCTCCATCCCTCCATTCATTTCATTCTTCCTCCTCCCTCCCTCCCTCGATTTCTCCTTCCTTCCTTCTTTCCTTCCTTGTTCCCTCGATTTCTCTTTCCTTCCTTTCTTCTTTCCTTCCTTCCTTGTTCCCCTCATTTCTCCTTCCTTCCTTCCTTCTTTCTTTCCTTCCTTCCTTGTTCCCTCCATTTCTCTCTTTCCCTTTTCTTTCTTTCTCTCCACTTCTCTCTCTTTTCCCTCTTTCCCCCTCTCTCTCATTGTTTCCCTGCAGGTCTCTCTCATTTCTGTGTACCTCTCCCTCTCTCTCCCCTTCTCTCTCTCATTTGTTTCTCCTCCCTTTTTGCTCTCATTTCTCTCACTTTCATTTGTTTTTTTTCTCTTTCTTCTCTCTCCCTTTTTCTTTCTCTCCCTTCTTTCTCTCATTTGTTTCCCTCTTCTCCCCCCTCTCTCTCACACACAATCTTTCTCTCATTTCTCTCTCCCTTCTCTCTCATTTGCCTCTATTTCTTCTATTTTTCTTTCTTCTTCTTTGGGTGCTTTTTACCATGATTTAAATCAAGAGTCACTTCTCTCTCTTTTTTGTTTCTTTCTTTTTCCTCTCATTCTCTGCCTCCATCATTTTCTCATTTCTCTCTTTTTCTCCCCTTTTTGCTCAATTCTCACTGTCTCCCTTTCATTTGTTTTTCTCTTCCCTCTCCCTCTTTTCCTTCTCTCCCCTTCTCTCTCTCATTTGTTTGTTCTTCCTCTCCCTCCATCATTTTCTCATTTTTCTCTTTCTCCTTTTCTCTCTCTCACATTTCCTCCTCCTCTCATTCCCCCCCCCTCTTTACCTCTTTACCTTGCGCAGCCAGCAGCAGTGTGTAGAAGGCTGCAGCCCCCACGTGGCCCTGGAAAGAAGAGGTGCAGGGAGCCCCCACCCACCATCCCTGGCCTGAAGGGATCGGAGCAATGTCCGCGCTTTTCCCCCCTACACACTGCTGCTGGCTATGCAAGGTAAAGAGCGAATGGAGGATTGGCATGGGTGGGCGTGGTCCAGAGAGCCGGAGAAGCTGGGTGGGGCTCTGGCCCACGGGGGTTTCGCCCCACCCGACAGCTTGATTGCTGGTTGCAGCTGTCGGGTGGAGAGAAACGGCATTGGAAAACACTGCCTGAGAGTGCCTGGGAGTTCATTTTAGCTGACAGAGCACCTGGGCCGCAACAGGCGCCCCTAACACAAGTGATGAGGAGCTGCCGGCGCCCAAGGTCAAACACAACCCTGATGCAGCTTTAATGAAATTGAGTTTGACATCCCTGCTACAGATACTGTCACATTTTGATTTACTTATTTTCTTTGTTTGAATTTGTAATTTTTTTTGACGAACAAAACAAATGAATAAATAAAAATAAGCGCCCCCCCCCCAAAGACACTCAGCAAATATTCAGGGGTTGAAGTAGGGAAAAAAGCAGGCTGCCTGCCATAAAGGACAACACCCAAATAAACAGAGCAGCTCTCTACTACTGTGAAGTACGTAGTAGTAATATATATTTGAGATACCTGAGGTGAGGAAACCTTGACATCCATTGTTCGCATTCCTCCTCTAGGCTAACATATAAACATGGTTTTTGTTCATAAAGGAGCTCATCAATGTGTCTGAATATTTGCTGAACTTGCCGGGTAGCAGCCTTATCAAATTCCTAGAGGAGAAAAAGGCAAAAAGATTAGTTGGGAACATATATGCTATTAATCATGTTCTCAGAAGGTTTTTTTTCAATAGAAAGATAAATTTCATTTTTATAATACTATGCAAAAACACTGATCCAAAAAATGAAATTACTTGCTTAGAAAATCCCAAAGAAAGTCTTTCTGGGGGTATCTAAAACAAAGTCAATTAAAAAATGAGAAAATAAAGCAAGGCATCATAGGCTTAATAGAATCTTCAAGTGTGTTTATTTGTTTATTTAATTTGATTTATAGGCTGCCCCTCTCACGGACTCTGGGTGGCTCACAATAAGAAAAATAAACACATTACACAATAATACAGTATAAAACATTTCAAAATGTATAAAACCCACTATTAAAACAATCATACCTCTTAAATACAAATGGTCGGAGCAAAGCTGACGATTTCCAAGCCTGCCGGGATAGTGTGTTTTTCAGGCTTTTCGAAAGGCAAGGAGAGTGGGGAGAGTGCGAATCTCCAAGGGGAGTTGGTTCCACAGGGTCAGGGCCACAACAGAGAAGGCTCTCCCCCGAGGACCTGCCAGCTGACACAGTTTGGCCAATGGGGCCCGGAGGAGGCTGATTCTGTGCCTTCCTAACCAACCACTAGGATGTATGCGGCAGAAGATAGTCTCGTAAATAATCTGGTCCAATGCCATGTAGGTTTATCAAATTAGAAAAAAATATTTATAAGGAAATAAATTTTTCATACAGTTTCCTTATAAATACTTTTGAAAATTATAATAATTATCAAGGCCATTAAATATTGGCTTTGATTTTTTTAAAAACAGAAATATTTCAAAACTTGTAGAAGCTCTCTTACAAACTCATCCATGAGCCAATTCTTCAAAATCAAAATGTGAAATCATACATAGATTCTATTGACAGTTTAAACTTATTCAATCAAATGTTATACTTCAGTGGTTCTTAACCTGTGGCCCATGGACCCTGGGGGCCATGATATCATTAGAGGTGGTCTGCAAAGGCTTGACAAAATTTAATGATTGAATGTACGAAGACACGAATTCCATTTTGTAGCTCCTAAGATTGTTGGAGGAGCAGGCACAAAAACAACCAGGAATGATTGAAGTCTGGGAAAGAGGCACCTCATTCAATAGCAGTGCAGATTTACCACCAGCCTATCAAGTATTTAGAAGACGAGGGATGGGCATGACCAAGCAAATGACAGCTATTCACTTAAAAGCTAGCCATCAACACACCCTAATCAACATGTAAAAAGCCATATACAAGCACTGTAAATAGCACACACAGAATAGAGCCACTCTACTAGAGAGAAGTTCCCTGAAGAGGGGCTCCAGCACAAGACTAAAAGCTCAAGGGACAAAACCTTTGGTTCCAGTGACCAATCCAGATTGAATCCTGTAACATTATCCTAGGACACATATATCTGCCTATATTCATTGTGATTTAAAGCTTGAGTTAAGTCATAGGGATCTGTGGCCACAAAAGAAAAGGTAGAGAACCACTGCTGTCATTTCAAGTTAAAGGACAATACTCACATCATAGCCCCAAGAAAAAACAGAACTGTCTTCAGTGGAGGTGCCTGTGAAGCTCTGACAAGCAGACCATGAATTTGCATTGTTTGCTTGGTAGTTTGACACTTTCGTAGTTTCAGACTCACTAAAATGCATATTTTGGAGGGAAGAGAAAAAGGGTAAATCAATCTTGAGGGAAAGTAATCTGCATACTGCTGACTTAATTTTTCAAGTGTGTGTGTGTGTGTGTGTGTGTGTGTGTGTGTGTGTGTGTAAAATGTCAGATGCAAAGAGTCAGAATTACTGGTAAGGTTGCAACACATTTTTTTTTCTCCCAAGCCTATACACAAGAATCTGGCCAACTAAAGTTTCTTTCTCCTTCATTATATATATACACACATTTTATCTTTGTAAGTGTCCAAAGTCACCTACAGTGAGTTGGGCAGCCATATAAATTGAATTTTTTAAAAAAGTGTCCGTCATGCTTTTTCTACATAAAGTGTCTATTTAAATTTTATTTGCTTTGTACAACACTCCAGAATGGAGTTGTACAACACTCCAGAATGGTTGTGCTGTATCATCACGGCCAAAAACAGTCACTGATTGTACAGTATGGCTTGTTCCTTTTGATTCTAGCATCATGTCCAAACAGCTATTTAATATAGCTTTTGAACAGAGGTTTAAAGAAGGAAAATAAAAGATGGATATAGGAATGCTTCTTTTATAACTTCTTCTTTCCTAACCATCCACCACAATTAATTATATATCCCAATACCTTGAAATATCTTCTTGACTTTCAGTGGATGGGTAACTGTCATCCAGTAAGTCCGGCAAGGGATGATGTTCTAAGGTATTCTTTGTATGTCCTCGACTAAAAATAAATTAAAATGTCATTTGCTTGGTGACACTGAATTTCTTCAAATCAGTAAAGAGAAAGCATTAAACTCTTTACAAAGTGTATAGTACTCTCATTAACTTCAACAGAAAATTCCTAGTTTATGAGCTACAAACCTTTTGCCAATTCTCTCTCTTTAAAGCACTCTCATCAACCCATTCAACAATAGTTCATGAACCTGAAAAGGTTCACTCCAGCTCTATAGAAAAATCATTCAGCCTATGCCAGTAATGGCAAATCTTTTTTCCTCGGGTGCCGAAAATGTGTACGTGTGTGCTACTGCACACATGCGAGTGCCCACACCCAGAATTCAATGCTTGGGGAGGGCGAAAAAAGCTTTACCCACCCCTCTGGAGGCTGGAAACAGCCTCTTTCCCAACTTCTGGTGGGCCCAGTAGGCTCGTGTTTTGCCCTCCCCAGGCTCCAAAGGCTTCCCTGGAACAAGGGGAAGGTAAAAACACCCTCCCCATCCCTCTAGAGACACTCTGGAAGCCAAAAACGCCCTCCCAGTGCCAGCCAAAAATCAGCTGGCCGACACACACATGAATGTTGGAGCTGAGCTAGGGCAATGTCTTGCGTGCCTGCAGATATGACTCCATGTGCCACCCGTGCCATAGGTTCGCCATCACTGGCCTGTGCAATCCTGACAAGGGAAATTTACTGTAGCCTTACAAGGTTCTAATTTCCCTATTAACTTTTGGTATATTCCCACATTTGTTTTATCCTTAGAATATTTGAAAAAGAAGTCCATGGATGTACTAGTAGAGTGATACCTTGTATTACGAACTTAATTGGTTCCGGGAGGAGGTTCGTAAGGTGAAACGTTTGTAGGACGAAACAATGTTTCCCATAGGAATCAATGGAAAACCGATTAATACGTGCAAGCCCAAAATTTACCCCTTTTTCAAACCAAAGCGCCCATTTTTGCGCTGGTGGGATCCCCTGAAGCTCCCCTCCATGGGAAACCCCAGCTCTGGACTTCCGCGTTTTTGCGATGCTGTAGGGAAATCCCAGGTGGGAAATCCCAGGATCGCAAAAACGGGCGCTCCACTGGCTACGGAAGTCCGGAGGTGAGGTTTCCCAGCGAGGGAATCCTCAACGAAATCGCACCATCACAAAAACACGGAAGTCCTCGAAACCCCACCTCTGGACTACTGTGTTTTTGCGATGGTGTGATTTCGCTGAGGCTTCCCTCTCTGGGAAACCCCACCTCCGGACTTCCGTTGCCAGCGGAGCGCCTGTTTTTGCGATCCTGGCATTCCCCTGAGGCTCCCCTCAATGGGAAACCCCACGTCCTGACTTCTGCGTTTTTGTGATGCTGTAGGGAAATCCCAGGATCACAAAAATGGGCACTCCGCTGGCAACGGAAGTACGGAGGTGGGGTTTCCCAGCGAGGGAAGCCTCAGCGAAATCGCACCATCGCAAAAACACAGAATTCCGGAGGTGGGGTTTCGAGGACTTCCGTGTTTTTGCAATGGTGCGATTTCGCTGAGGCTTCCCTCCTTTCTCCTCTCTTGAGTTCCATGAGGTTTTCCCTCCCGTTTTTGCCCACCCCACTCTGCTCATTTCCCCCACACCTTTCTCCTCTCTAGAGTTCCATGCGTCTTTCCCTTCCGTTTTTGTCCCACCCCCCACTCTGCTCATTTTCCACACCTTTCTCCTGAGTTCCATGAGTCTTTCCTTCCCGTTTTTGTCCCCCCCACTCTGATCATTTCCCCCACACCTTTCTCCTCTCTTGTGTTCCATGAGTCTTTCCCTCCCATTTTTGTCCCCCACCCACTCTGCTCATTTCCCGCACACCTTTCTCCTCTCTTGAGTTCCATGGGTCTTTCCCTCCCATTTTTGCCCCCCCACTCTGCTCATTTCCCCCACACCTTTCTCCTCTCGAGTTCCATGAGTCTTTCCCTTCCGTTTTTGCCCCACCCCCCACTCTGCTCATTTCCCACACCTTTCTCCTGAGTTCCATGAGTCTTTCCCTCCCGTTTTTGTCCCCCCCACTCTGATCATTTCCCCGACACCTTTCTCCTCTCTTGAGTTCCATGGGTCTTTCCCTCCCGTTTTTGCCCACCCCACTCTGCTCATTTCCCCGACACCTTTCTCCTCTCTTGAGTTCCATGGGTCTTTCCCTCCCGTTTTTGCCCATCCCACTCTGCTCATTTCCCCGACACCTTTCTCCTCTCTTGAGTTCCATGGGTCTTTCCCTCCCGTTTTTGCCCATCCCACTCTGCTCATTTCCCCGACACCTTTCTCCTCTCTTGAGTTCCATGGGTCTTTCCCTCCCATTTTTGTCCCCCCCCTGCTCATTTCCCCCACACATTTCTCCTCTCTTGAGTTCCATGAGCCTTTCCTTCCCGTTTTTGCCCACCCCACTCTGCTCATTTCCCTGACACCTTTCTCCTCTCTTGAGTTCCTTGGGTCTTTCCCTCTGGTTTTTGCCCACCCCACCCTGCTCATTTTCCCCACACCTTTCTCCTCTCTTGAGCTCCATGAGTTTTTCCCTCCCGTTTTTGTCCTCCCCACTCTGCTCATTTTCCCCATGCAGTTTGGAAGTGGGGAGTTTGTCACTGGGATTCAAAGCAGTGCTGGCAAAAATGAAGGGAATCCCAGAAAGAGGAGCCTCAGGGAAATCCCAGCAATGCAAGAACGGTGCGCTTTGGCTGGCAAGGGAAGTTCGGAGGCATGGATTCCCAGGGAAATTCCAGCGCTTCGGGGCATCCCAGCAGCGGCTGCTCTGAGGCTCCCCTCTGTAGGGAAATCCCAGGAGGGGAATGCCAGGATCACAAAAACGGGCGCTCTGCTGGAAACTGAAGTCCGGAGGTGGGGTTTCCCAGTGAGGGAAGCCTTAGCGAAATCGCACCATCGCAAAAACACAGAAGTCCGGAGGTAGGGTTTCGATGACTTCCGTGCTTTTGCAATGGTGTGATTTCACTGAGGCTTCCCTCCCTGGGAAACTCCACCTCCGGACTTCTGTTGCCAGTGGAGCGCCCATTTTTGCGATCCTGGGATTCCTCTCCTGGGATTTCCCTATGGAGGGGAGCCTTAGAGCAGCCGCTGCTGGGATGCCCCGAAGCGCTGGAATTTCCCTGGGAATCCACGCCTCCGAACTTCCCTTGCCAACCAAAGTGCCCTATTCTTGCATTGCTGGAATTTCCCTGAAGCTCCTCTTTCTGAGGAAGGGCATCCCAGCGGCAGCGACGGGTTCGTAAGGCAAAAAAGGTTTGTAAGAAGAGGCAACCCCGGGTTCGTATCTCGAAAGGTTCGTATGACGAGGGTTCGTATGACCAGGTAACATTGTACTGTTATATAAATGTATATAATGGAGCTTTATTTCATGCATCTCCTCCCTGAAACATATTTAAAAAAACAAAGATCTGGTTCAAACAAGGTGGAAATTACAGATAATCCTCACTTACAACCAATTGTTTAGCGATCCATTAAAGTTATAACAATACTGGAAAAAAGGGACTTCTGCTTCATTTTCATGTTTATGATTGTTAAAGCATCAGTATAGTCACATGATCAAATCCAGACACTTGGAAACTGGCATGAATTTACGACAGTTGCAGCATAATGGAGTCAAGTTATCAGTATCTTAACCTTCCCAGCTGGCTTCCAATAACACCTGTTACATTTAACACCTGTAATGATTCACTTAACAACTGCAGTGATTCACTTAACATCTGAATAAAATAGCTCGTAAAATGGGGCAAAACTCTATTAACAACTGTCTTGCTTAGCAACAGATATTTTGGGCCTCGTGGTGGTAAGTCAAGGACCACTTGTCTGTACTTGTTTTTTATTTAGCGTGTGAGAATCCAGTTGTTAATCATGGCTGTACAAACCCAGAAATGACTAACTTGTGAACTCTCTGCTTTTCTTTGCATATCATACAAATGCAACCCAGTAAGCAATGTATCATGCCTCAACAAATCATGATTTAGTGCTCTAGTTTTAATTCTTCCTGAAATGATAAAGAGAAATCTTGAGCTTTTCTTGCCGCTGTAAGTGAAATTTACTACGCTTCTGCATCTCTCCTCCTCATGAAAACCATAATGTGTTTATGTCTGTTCAATGTCACGGGAAAGGCAATACTCTATCCAGGGACACGCAGACTGAAAGATCTCAGAAAACAGGATCCAAAACGATCTTGACAGGTTTGAGCAATGGGCTCCATCCAAAAACATGAAATTAACACGGAGAAAAGCAAGGTTTTACACCAAGACAGGAAAATACCAATGGCACAAGTACAAATTAGGTGAAACCTGGCTGAACAACAGTAACTGTGAGAGGTATCTTGGCGACCTAGTGAACGATCATTTAAATATGAGTTGGCAGAGTGCGCGGCAGCCAAAAAAGCCAGTACAATTCTTGGTTGTATAAAGAGAGGCCTAGAATCAAAATCACATGAATTGTTAGTACCTCTTTGCAAAACCTTAGTAAGGCCACACCTGGAATACTGCATTCAGTTTGGTCCCCACATTACAAAAAAGATGTTGAGCCTTTGGAAAAATTGCAAAAGAAGAGCAACTAAAACGATGAAAGGCCTGGAGATTAAAACAAATATGAAGAATGGATATGGCCAGTCTATGAACAAATACAAAGAATGGGGATGGCTGGTCTAGAGGAAAAAAAGGATTTGGGGTGACATCTAGCAATGTTCCAGTAGTTGAGGGGCTGCGACAAAGAAGAGAGGGGACAACTTATTTTCCAAAGCACCAGAAGGCAGGACACAAGAAAGTTACAGTCACAGTTATGCTCATTTTTTGCTTTGCCAGGCAGCGCGATCCATTTTTTTAACATGATTTTCCCCTGACTTTTAAACATTTTAAGTTTGTTTCCCCCCCCCCAATTTATTCTGTTTTTTTCACGAATTCCCTGATATTTCCTGAACCACCGATTTCCCTGATAATTCCCCGATTTCTGTTTTACAGGTTTGCTGGACACCCTGAAGATAACAGGTATAGTATAAACATAAACAAAAGTAAAGTAGGTACAGGTAAATTAAGCAATAGGATAGAGATAGTAGGCACGATGGCGCACTTATGCATGCACCTTACAGACCTCTTAGGAATGGGGTGAGGTCGACTGTAGACACTCTTTAGGTTAAAGTTTTTGGAGTTTGGGGGAAAAACCATAGAGTTTAAAGAAGAGACTTGTCTAAAACGGTATAGGGCAGGATAGGGAAAGTTGGCTCTTAGATGACATGTGGACTTCAACTCCCAGAATTCCTGAACTAGCATGATTGGCTCAGGAATTCTGGGAGTTGAAGTCGACATGTCATAGAAGAGCCAACTTTGCCTACCCCTGGTATTTCCTGCTTCAGCAAGAAGACCTCCAAGGTCCCTTCCAGTTCTACTCTGATTAATTGATTGATTGGAGCATTTCCCAACGAAGCCTAAAGCCTCTCAGAGGGCCCGGGTCCCTCCCTCACTCCCACCCAAGGATGCGCCCCGTTTGTCTTTCAAGAAATTTGCAGCAGACGCGGGTTTGTTGCTCCCTCATACCCGGCAGCCCTCGAGCCCAAGAACGTGAGAATCACACAGAGGAATTTAGAGAGAGGCGGCAACGAAGAGAGCCTCCTCAGGCCGGCGCTGGGCTCCCCTAGAAGGCTGACGGCTTCTCCGGAAGGGCTGCCAGTACTTGGAAAGGCTCCGAGGGACCAACTCCTCAGGTTTGGCCCAAGAGAACGTCACCTACATCCCCTGGACGTCGGGGGGCACCGGCTTCCGGGTGTATCGCGAGATCATCCTCCCGCCTCAGCGGCTCATCTGGGTCCTCGTCGGCGCAGCCGGCTGGCCGGCACGGCCCCGGCCGCCATGGCGACGCCCCCTCCTCCTACCTCTCCGGCCGAGCGGAAGTCCCTTCTCTATGGTGGGGAGGGGGGGGGCACGCAGGCCGCGGCGCGCAGTGATGACATAATAGCACAGCAGTCAGTCTTAGGCGGTGAAGTCGGCGGCTCTGTGGGGATTGATGGTGAGTCGTTTACTTACTATTTATTTATTTATTTATTTATTTAGTCAAATACACAATAGATATAGAAGAGGATAGACATGTAGTAATATATATAAAAAAGGATAGAAGAAAATATATCAAAATAGAGGAGAAGATATATGAAAGGAAGAAAATATATATGATATATGAGATAAATGAGAGACAATTGGACAGTGGACGAAAGGCACACTAGTGCACTTATGTACGCCCCTTACGTACATAAGTGCTCTGGAAGCGGAGCTGTTTCTTCTTTGTGGCCGTCCATTTCCGGCCCCCCGCCCATAATGGAAATGTCCATATTTATCTAGAAAGAGGAAGAGACGTGGATGTTTAATAAAACTTTGCCTTTCTTCCTTTGCAAAGACTAAAGCAACTTTAAAGCCAATGAAGATAATAAAAACAACAGAGTTGGAAGGGACCTTGGAGGTTTCTAGTCCAACCTCCTGCTTAGGCAGGAAACCCTATACAGTATACCATTTCAGAAAAATGGTTATCCAATATCTTCTTAAAAACTTCCAGTGTTGGAGCTTCTGGAGGCAAGCTGTTCTGCTGATTAATTGTTCTGTCAGGAAATTTCTCCTAAGTTGCTTCTCTCCTTGTTCAGCTTCCACCCATTGCTTCTTGTTCTAGCCGCCCTGAGTCTTTGGAGAGGGGCGGCATACAAGTCTAATAAATTATTAATTATTATTATTATTCTACCCTCAGGTGCTTTGGAGAATAGGTTGACTCCTTCTTTGTGGCAACCCCTGAGATATTGAAACACAGCTATCATATCTCCCCTAGTCCTTCTTTTCATTAAACTAGGACGGGGTGGCGGAGTGGGTAAAGTGCAGTACTACAGGCCACTAAAGCTGACTGTAGAGCTGTAGGTCAATGGTTCAAATCTCATCACCTGCTCAAGGTTGACTCAGCCTTCCATCCTTCTGAGGTGGGTAAAATGAGGACCTGGATTGTGGGGGCAATATGCTGGCTCTGTGAAAAAGTGCTATTTCTAACATGCTGTTATGCCCTTTGTTAAAATAGCACCATAAATAAACGTTTATTATTAGTAGTATTATTAAACTAGACATACCCAGTTCCTGCAACCATTCTTCATGTTTTAGCCTCCAGTCCCCTAATCATCTTTGTTGCTCTTCTCTGCACTCTTTCTAGAGTCTTATTTATTTATGAAACTTGTTTATATAGCTCTTAGTTGAACTGAAAACAGGAAATCGGAAAGTCAAAATAAAGCTGGAAGGAATCTTGGAGGTCTTCAAGCAGGAAACCCTATACCAGTGATGGTGAACCTATGGCACTGATGCCGTAGGTGGCACATGGAGCCATATCTGCTAGCACACAAGCTGTTGCCCTAACTCAGTTCCAGCATGCATGTGTGCACTGGCCAGATGATTTTTTGCTTGCATGGAGGCTCTGGGAGGGCATTTTCAGCTTCCAGAAGGCCTCCAGGGGGATGGGGGAGGGTATTTTTGCCTCTGGAGCCTGGAGAGGGTGAAAAACAGGCCTAGCATGCCCACCAGAAGTTGGGAAATGTACTGTTTCTACCCTCCAGAGGGCCTCTGGAGGGCCAGGGAAGACAATTTTTGACCACCCCAGGCATTGAATTATGGGTATGGGCAATCACGCAGGCGCAATAGTGTGTGTGCACACACTTTTGGCACACGAGGGAAAAAAGGTTCATCACTGCCCATACTATTTCAGACAAATGGCTGTCTGATCACTTCTTAAAAACCTCCAGTGATGGAACACCCAAATCTTATGGAGGCAAACTTTCCACTGATTCATTCTTCTTTGCTGTCAGGAAATTTTTCCTTAGTTCTAGGTTGCTTCTCTCCTTGCCTAGTTTCCATCCATTTTTTCTTGCTTTCTGGTGGTTTGGAAAATAAGTTGACCCCCTCCTCTTTGTGGCAACTCCTCAAATAATGGAATACCACTGAAATACTGGAATACCAACCTTCTTTTGTTCAGACTAGCCATATCCAATTCCTGCAACACTTCATATATTTTAGTCTCCAAGCCTTTCATCATCTTCATTCGTCTCAACATCATTTTTTTGTAAAGTGCCCAAAATTGGATACAGTATTCAAGGTGTGGTGTTAATTAAGCATTTATAAAAAACAATAAATAGAATTATTTTAAAGGATTATTCATTCTAAGATTGACGCATCAGTTGGGTAGCAAATAGTTAATTTGTTTCCATACTGGCATTTTAATATTGGGACAGAGTTTGTAGAAATGGCTTTAAAATGTTTCTCTTTTTAAAGAGGCCTGTGTGAAGCAGAATGGAGGAGTTAGGTTTTGTGACTGTTGAAGATGCAGTCCATTACCAGTTATTTCTGATACATGAATCAGAAGATCCAGAACATGATCAAGACATCCTACAGCAATATATTGAAAGAATATTAGCACATTTTGCCTCTATCCTGGTTTCCTACATCTGGCAAAATGAATCATTTAATCTAAAGTACAAACCTGCAAAAGGTAAAACAATTATATCTAATTCTGTTTTATGCACACTAACAATTCTATCTTCCTCCTTAAGCACTTTTCAGTGGATGTTTTGGAAAATGAGGGGGGAAAGAGGTATTCTCACTATGCTAGTAGCAGTGTTCTTCACAGCTTGTAACAACACGGTTATTATATGTTTCAAATTGAGATAGCTTGAAACCGTTTAGGACTTAATAGACATATAAAACTTTTTAAATATAAAAAACAGCCTTATTTTATATTAGGTATTTATTGTTTAAAAAGGTAAAATTACAAACACTCTTAAGCCAAAGTTGATTGGGGGATTTTGCGCATGCGTCGATCCAGATAGACGCACCGAAAGAAAGCTCCCTCATGTGAAGGAGGAAAAGTCAAAGTTAACCCCCGACAACCCTCTCTAGCTTGGTGAATAGTGGATTGAGAGGAAGCGGATTGAACGGAGCTGTTGAAAACTTTATAAAAAAGAGTTAAAAGAAGAAGCAATTCACAGTTTTAAACATGAGTAGGGGGAAAAGTGAGAACAAAGGAAAAGATGGCGTCTACTTCGGAGCTGGAAGGAAAGATGGATTCATTGCTAACGGCATTTGCCAATATGGGACAGTTACTCCAAGATATGAAAAAGGAGATATCGGCTGTTGGAGCTGGGGTGGCTGACTTGAAAGAACTGTCGAAAACACAAGATCAAAGAATTGGGAAACTGGAGGAGGGAAAGACTCGCCAGGAACTCCGCATAATTAACTTAGAGGACAGACAAAGAAGACCTAATCTCCGCCTGAGGGGATTCCCAAAAGATTTTGCGGAGAGTAAACATCTTATTCAAGCAATTTACCGATGGTTCAGTGAAAATAATGTTAAATGTGACCCAGGTGAATTTGAAAGAGCGCACTGGGCTTTTGGATCTCGGAATCAAGGAGATCAAAAAGATATTATTGTGAGGTTTAACTCGGAAAGGAGGGCGGCAGAAATATTCAGAGAGCTAAAGCAGATTTCAAACTTACGTTACAAGGCTATTCCAATACGCGTTTTAAAAGATTTGTCTGCAGAAACCCTCAAGATGAGAAATCAGATGAGAGAAGTCACCTCCCAACTTTACGAAAATGGAATCCGGTTCTCATGGCGTTATCCTGCTACAGTAATTGTTTTTAAAGACTCCAAAGTTTTCCAGGCGAGATCTCTGAAGGAGGGAAGGAATCTGCTTCAACAGCTGGGGATAGATCTGGAGGGAAGTTCCCAGGCATCGACATCGAAGAGCCAGCCAGAAGCAGGAAACGGGGAGGCGAGACATGGAAGAAGGGAGGATGATTTGTTTATGCTTCAACCGATTCGTGCAGCAGAACAAAGCAAGGAGGAAAAAATTGCAGCTCTGCAAAAGGAACTGGAATTTCTCCAGGAGAAAGAGAAAAGAGAAGAGCCAAGAGTTATGTGCCAGAAGAAGAAATAATGAACTGAACTGAGCCGATTTGCTAATATGGTATTATGGTTTTCAACTAATTAATCTCTTCTTTGTGTATTTTTCTTTTTTTCTCGCTAACTAATAAGGGGAGAAGAGGGAAGGAGGGGGGAATCTTTTGATATGGTATTAAATGGGGAGAGACGGGGGAGCTTTCTAGTGGAACGCAAATCCAGGGGTGCCTCTCGATAACGAAAGGTTTTTTCGTTGCCTCCCCTTGGAAGAGGCACTAGGGTGGGGATTCATGGTAATTAAAAAGCATTTTTCCGGTAGGCTCTGTTTTGCATGAGGGGGAAATGTATTTAAAATTATGTAAATGGGTGAGACAGTGCTATTGTCGTTGAATGTAAATGGTCTTTCATCACAGAAAAAACGTTATAGAATCATGAAGCTGGCTAGGGATAGTAAAGCTGATATTTTATTTTTATCAGAAACTCATAAAGGAAGGGAAAAAACAGATAAATTAGTTACAAATGGCGAGTGGCAACAAGTTTATGAGTCGAGAGGGACGGCAAAATACAGAGGAGTCGCCATCTTGATCAACCGAAGATTGTTATTTCAATTAACTAATATTAAAAGAGACAAAGACGGTAGAACGCTATTTATTAAGGGGAAAATAAATAATAAGCTAGTAACCTTAGCAGTAATTTATGCCCCCAATGTAAATGCAAAACAATTTATAATGAATGTAAAACGTAAACTAGATAATTTTGCGGAAGGTACAGTGATTTTAGCAGGTGATTTCAACTTGGAATTAACAGCAGGGAGGGGGGGAAAGAAAAAATTACATTTAAATAAAATTAATATGACGGATTTACATGAAAATATAGTAAATAGGGACACATTTTACTCAGCAAGACATAATAAATTTAGTTGCATTGATTATATGTTAATTAATAAAACAGCCGAGGCACAGATCAAGAAAGTGGAAGTGAAAAGCATTTGGTTATCAGACTAGCAGTGATTGAGTTAGAGGCTGGCAGGCAACAAAGGATTTGGAGATACAGTGATCCCTCGATCATCGCGAGGGTTCCGTTCCAGGACCCCACGCGATGATCGATTTTTAGCGAAGTAGCGGTGCGGAAGTAAAAACACCATCTGCGCATGCGCAGATGGTGTTTTTACTTCCGTACCGCCCGCCCTTCGCCCGCCCACCCCGTTGCTCGCGCCTGGGGTGCGCGCGCGCTTGGGGACACCCCAGCTCCGCTTCCCAGCTGGGAAGCGGAGGTGGGGTGTCCCCAAGCGCGCGCGCTTTCCCCAGCAACGCGCGCGCAGTGGGGACACCCTAGCTCCGCTTCCCAGCTGGGAAGCGGAGGTGGGGTGTCCCCAAGCTCGCGCGCGCCGCCCGCCCCGCCCACGCTGTTGCCAGCTCCGCTTCCCAGCTGGGAAGCGGCCCCAGCAACGCGCGCGCGGCTGGGGACACCCTAGCTCCGCTTCCCAGCTGGGAAGCGGAGGTGGGGTGTCTCCAAGCGCGCGCGCTTTCCCCAGCAACGCGCGCGGTGGGGACACCCTAGCTCCGCTTCCCAGCTAGGAAGCGGAGGTGGGGTGTCCCCAAGCTCGCGCGCGCTGCCCGCCCGCCCACGCTGTTGCCGGCTCCGCTTCCCAGCTGGGAAGCGGAGCTGGGGTTTCTCGCGCGCGTGCCGCCCGCCAGCCCACGCCGTTGCTCGCGCCGCCGCTGGGGTCTTACCGAGGCAAGAGGGGGAAGACCCAGGGAAGCCTCTGCCCGGCGGGGAAACTCCACCATCTACGCATGCTTGGAAGGGCACGCATGCGCAGATGGTGGAGTTTACTTCCGGGTTGAAAACTCGCGATATAGCCCTTTCGCGATGCTCGAGGACGCAAAACTCGAGGGATCACTGTACAACCCTGTGGTTTCAGCTAATGAGGAAAATAGAATTAAATTACAAAAGGAACTGAATGGATTTTTTTGTATTAACGCAACAGGTGAAATTAAGCAAACAATAGTTTGGGATACACATAAGGCTGTTATGAGGGGTAATTGTATTAGTACTGAAGCTTTTATTAGGAAATCCTGGGAAGTTGAAAGAAAAAATCTATTAAGAGAAATAGATTTAATCCAAGAAACTTTAAAAATTACAAGAAATAGAGCTTGGAATACACTATTATTATTTAAGAAAAAGAAATTACAATCACTTGATGAAGAAAGATGGAATAAAATGAAGGTGATTATAAAACAAAGAATCAGGGGATGGGGGAACAAATCAATGAAACAAATGGTACACTATTTGAAAAAAAGAAAAGAGAAATCCCACATCCCTGCTTTAAAGGATAAGGAAGGTGTAATTAAACGTAGTAATGCAGAAATGGAAAAAATAATGAGTGACTTTTATGGGAATTTATATAAAAAAGAACACATTACATTGCAAACCATAGAGGTTAAAGAGAAATTAACGGAAGAAGATAGACAAACGCTAAATGCAAAAATTACAAATGATGAGATATCTAGAGTCATTAAAGGGTTGAAACCTGCTAAAGCCGCAGGTCCAGATGGTTTTACTGCTGAATATTATAAGACTTATATGAATGAATTATTACCGCATATGGAAAAATTGTTTAATAATGTAATTAAGACTTCTGAAACTCCACAGACGTGGAAAATCTCAGAAATTATAACTATCCCAAAGCCGGATCATGATTTAACTGATCCAAGTTCTTATCGCCCTATCAGCTTATTAAATCAGGACTATAAAATATTTATGAAAATATTGGCAAACAGGGTGGAGAATATTTTACCAAAAGTAATTGGAGAAGACAAATATGGATTTGTTAAAGGAAGAAAGATTTATGAACCAATTAGAAACGTGGTCAATGTTATACACCATGCTACCAATACCAAAAGAAAACTAAGTATACTAAAGTTAGATGTGTACAAAGCCTTTGATAAAGTTAATCATGATTACCTATTTCAATTATGTAAAGATTTAAATATGGGAGATTCATTCTGTAGAATTATAGAAACAATTTATAAGGATAATATAGCTCAAATCAGAGTAAATGGTAACAGAACAGAAATGATTAAAATTCAGAACGGAACTAAGCAGGGTTGCCCACTATCCCCAATGTTATTTGTACTGGCAATTGAGACTTTAGCAAATAAAATTAGAAATGATAAGGAATGGAGAGGTTACCAAATAGGAAAATTCGAATTGAAATTAAATTTGTTTGCAGATGATGCTATAGTGATGTCTGAAACCCCAATTGAAATGATGAAAAGATAATGATATTGCTCCAGGAATTTAAAGATCAATCGGGACTTATGGTTAATATAGAGAAATCTGAGATAATCTGTTTAAATACTGGCCCCAAAGAGCAAATTGAGATACAAAAAATATCAGGATTGAAATTAGGTTGTAAAAAAATGAAATATCTAGGAATTTGGTTGTTTAAGAACCCAATAAAAATAGTGACCGCCAACTATAATTTAATATGGAAAAAAATTCAGAAGCAGATAAAAAATTGGAAGGGGAAAAAGTTGGGAAGAATTGCCAAGATTAGGGCCCTTAAAATGATGATAATACCAAAAATGATGTATTTATTTCAGGTTCTACCGGGTATCTTCCCTGGGGCAAAACTAAGAGAATGGGATAGTAAATTAAATTTTTGGATTGAAGGAAACAAAAAGCCTAGAATAAGAAAACATTGGCAGTTTGCACAAGAGAAAGGGGGGGGGGGCGTGCTTTGTACTATATAGAGAAGCATTTCAAATAGAAAGATTAATGGAATTACAGTTATGGGGGGAAAGAAATGGGTAAATTTAGAAAAGGAAATTAATAATATAAATAATAAAGAGTTATTATTTAAAAATTGGAATAGAACAGAAATTAGTAATTTAATTGACCCTCTTAAAGCATGTTTAGAAATATGGTCTAAATGGCAGAGGAAATGTGGAACTAGGAATTCCAAGCTATCAACATTACACGTATTGAATACAGGTGATGATGTTAACTTAAGCAGAATTATTAAAGTATTAAATAGCAAAGGGATAACGAGAATTGAACAATTAAATATGAGAAAGATGGAAGAGTTAGCAGAACTCGATTGGAATGGTGGATTGGTCAACAGAAATGGCTGCAGATTAATGCAATAAGCACATATTTAAATAAAAGTGAGAATAAAGAAGCTCTTTTACGAGAAGAAAATTGTTTAGAAAAAATAATAAGAGAAAAGATTAATGAGAGTAAAGCACAAGCCGGTAATATATATAGAATGCTATTGCAGGTGGAAGAGGAAGTAACAAAAAGTTTGACAAGATGTTGGCAAAATGATTTACAAATAGATGAAAGTGAAATGAAAGAAATAGTAGAAAATATATATAAGATTAAAAATACGAGAGTTAAAAGATGAGAAGGAAAATTTTACATAAATGGTACTATACACCAGTACAACTTGCACACTTCCAGGGGAAAGAGAAGGGTAATTGTTGGCATGGGTGCCAAGAAAAGGGAATCTTTATGCATATGTTCTGGGAGTGTGCAGAAATTCAGAAATTCTGGAATGAAGTACAGAATGAAATTAACAAAATGTTAAAAATCAACTGGACAATTACAAAAGAAATAGCAATTTTAATTAAACAAAGGAAACTAGGAGAATTCAAGGAAATTAAATCTGCAGCATTGGAAAGTGCTCAGGCGGTGGTGGTATTGGGTTGGACAGATTCCACAAAATGGACATTACAAAATTGGTACTGGTACATGGTGGACCACATACACTTCAAAATTATGGAAATAAGATTAAATAATTTTGACAAGAACAAATTGGAGAAGCTGATGGTACGATGGAATAAGGTGAAAGATTATATGTTGAGTAGAATCTGTGATGTAAATGTGAAAAATAAACTGCAATCACTCTTTTAGTAATATTCAATGCAAGATAGAGCCAAGGAATTATAGATAAACAAATCAAAATCTTTGAATCCTCTTGTATGGGTGGTGGGGGTGATGGGGGGTGTCTTGTTGTTAGGTGATGGGCACATGCACTGTGCACTGTTATATGTTTGTTTTATGTAACTATTTTATAAAAATCAATAAAAATTTATTTAAAAAAAAAAGCCAAAGTTGATTAAACCATGGACCGCAAGCAGTTTGCCAACCCTCATTTTTTTCTACCCACAACATCCCCAAATTACATGCCAAAAATTGGTGACAAAATTGCCAATTTCCGGTAATGTTGTCCACAGCTGTCATTTCGGCTGCATAAAAAATTGGGAGAAACAGGAAAAACATCATCTTTCTCCAGTGACTTCAATGATATATGTTCCTAAACACTTTGAAGGACAGTCAGACAAAAAGGATTGTCCATGCTCGTTCAGTCGTTTATTCTAATTGCGAGAAAATTATACTATTCCTTTCTCTTACCCCTGCTGTTTCCTTGCTTTATCTTGCTTATGTTCTTGCCAATCTCTAGGTCCAAATACAGGATTTAAATAAAATATTGTTAATTATGTAAAATGCGTTCTAACCAATAGTTACCTCAAAAGATTTAAATGCTTAAATTAGACAAGCATACGAAGAGTAGTAGGAAGGGGAGGAAATTATGTTGCCAAGAGAGACAGTTAAGTGAGTTTTCCCCTTTCTTGCCATAATTGTCAAGTGAATCAAGTTACCATGGTTGTCATGGTTGTCAATTGTCAAGTGAATCAAGTTACCATGATGTGAATCTGGCTTCCCCATTGACTTTGCTTGTCAGAAAGTGATCACATGACCCTGGGACACAACAATCATAAATATGAACTAGTTTACAAGCATCTGAATTTTGATCATGTGACCATGAGGGTAAGTGTGAACAATTTTGATCCCGTATCATGGGGAAGATGCAATGGTGCGAAAAATTGACATAAGCCACTCTCTTCAGTGCCATTGTAATTTTGAATGGTCACTAAACAAATGGTTGTCAGCCAGGGACTACCTGTACTTAAAAGCTGTCAGACTGCTCTGGGAATCTATTTATAGTGTTTCTTAAATAACAAAGAGTTGTTATTTCTCTAAAAATAGCAAGAATTTGCTATATTATGTGTTGTGGTTAGCTCTGGCCCAGCTCCTGCCCCAAGGAATGTGCAGGTGGATGTGGGGGAAACATCCACATGCCGCAGGCCTGTTTTGCTCCCGATGGAATCTGCCGACGAAGCCTCCTCTGACCAAGGAAGCGTGAGTGACAGGGAAGAGGGGAGTTTCATTGTTTCGTCAAGATTGTGATTTTTCTGCTGTTCAAGATTGTGTGGGGACTCTCTGGACTTTAGAATTGGACTCAATTTCCCAGTTATTGGGTGAGCAATTGGATTGCATTTAACCTGTGCCTTGTGTGTACCAGAAAATCCCTTTGACATTTAAAAAGGGAGCTGTTTCTGTTTTTCTGTTTATAAAAACTTGGGTTTTCCTTTTATCGTGTGGTGTGTGTCTTCCTGGACTAATTACCCTGTAATTACGGGCGGTTGAAACATGCCGGCAGAACAATTATGTATGTCTCACCAATGGTTGTTGATAATTATTGTTAGAAGAATAGTTTTGTGTTGTTTTATTGATTGTACTTTTATTGGTCAA